>NC_063189.1:49866968-50234247 GCF_017589495.1 Alosa alosa | reverse complement strand
AATCAATAAGCCCATTCCAATATCCACTGTGCAATAGAAATAACCCTTACCAATATCACATAGGCTAAACAGTATAGAATGGATCGCGCCTGCTTCATCACAGTCTTAAATAAGGAAACATTAGCATCGCTGCTCCATGATATGGATGCAACCACGTTACTTATCATTAAAATGAGCAATTTGTGGGTCGGGTTCGGGTCGATGTTTAACATATTTTGCCAGGTGGGTGCGGGTCATAAAAAAAACCCAACCCACACATCACTAGTAGACAGCCAATTTCCGGCTTCCCATACAAACCATTTTCTTCCTGTCTTTCTCTCCTGCACTAGAGCTGAGCAGCTGTAAGTTGAAGAAAGCCAAGATCCCCAACAATTTAGGCTGTAGATAATCAGCCTGTGTAGCAGAAATGTAAAAATTGAAGTTGTTGCAAGTCACATACTTATGACTAAACAAAAATATATGAATATGCCTAGCAGGTAAGAGACCACTACTCACCATGCACTCTGGAGTGCTAATTTCCTGTAGACTCTGAGAGGGGTCGTGACTTGAGGCAAAAGAGGATAAGATTGCAAGCCCATTGAAAACCTGCTGGTAGTGCTCTCCCAGCCGAAGCAGCAATTCATTGTGGAGGCCCTGAAAATCCTGTCGTAGAAGACTGCCTAACTCCAGTTCAGTCTCATTCTATGCAAAAAACAAAGTCGTCAACTTAATTTAAATCCTACTTGTCAAAAGACGAACAAGGAACCATTTCCCTCCAACTTCATATTACCCTCCCAACTATTTCTCATTTAATCTTTACTTCAATCACCTGAAGATAGTGGAAGGCCTTCTCCAACTCATCCTTGGTGCAGGAGCACACAAGGTGAGAAAAGATGTACTTGAAGTTGCTAATGAGGACCTCTCTCCTGTTGCTGTTGAGTTGTTTGGCAATTGTCCGTATAAGAGCTGAGGCAGTAGGGGTGGCCTTGGCTGCTAGGTAGGGGAGGAGAACCTGGAGTGTGCGCTAAGCAAATAAATGAGAGGAAAAAGTAAAGGGTTTTAAGCCAACATCATGAACATATTCATAAATACTGTTTCCATGTGAAAGCAGTCAAGTCAAGTCACATTTATTTATATAGCACTCTTTAGCGCAATGCAATTGACCCAAGGTTTTCAATTTCAAAACCAGCTTACCTAGGAATGTCTTATTGTACAGAAGAATACATTATATTGTAGGCCTGCTGTTTATTTTGATATATGGTTGTTGTGTTGAGTGAAGAGTTTGTGAGATATTCCACTGAGAAGAATGGATGTGTAGATGGATGTAGAGCCATGTGTGGAGTGTGAATATGATTACATTTCATGTAAATGTAATGTTAATTTTCTCACAACTCATTTATCACAGCAACTAGCCATTGTATCAACTAATAACTAATAGCTTTGGAAAGGTTAGGCTCCACTTTCATGTGATATGCATATGATACCTGTGAGACCAGTGTGAGCAATTCAACAGAGAAGGATGGTTGCGATTTTGGACGCAATTTAAGTCCATTGGCCACATAGGGTTAAATAAAGACATGCTTCTTAAAATAGAAGAAAAAAAGACATACATACATTGAGGAAGCGGTTGAGGTCAGGGAAATCAAAGACTTGGGCCACATGAAAGAGGACATCCAGGGCCACCTCCCTCTGGTGAGCTGCCTCTTCACGAAGAGCCTCACTGCTCTGATCTGGGGTAGAGCGCAGCGCTGTGATGTGGCGCGAGTGAATGGATTCCACCAGAAACTGTATAAAAATGATCAGACACACAATCTCTAATTGCCAGTTGTTTAACACCGCACCATTTTGCCAACATTTTAACAAATCTATCTTTCCTCTTTATCTTTATGATTAATTTCTTTATAATGCAAAGATGTTAAGTATTTGTATTTCATTATCAAAAATTGATAATTTGAACATAAATTGCCATACAAAAGTATTCATCCCAAAGGTATTCAAACGAAATCTACATTTTTAAGCATAAAAGGAGGGGGGAATAAAAAAATTGGTATCAAACGCTCAAAAACGAACTAAAACAGCAATAGAATGTGAAGAACTGACTGTTTGGGTGAAATGTTAAAAAACCTATGCTGTGCATTGCCCAGCTATCCAATTAAATCAAGATGCTGAGCAGCTCTCCCCAAAACATCTTCTCTGATAACACAACCTCGTACCTGAAGAGCTGCTATTGAGTCAATGTACAGAAAACAGTAGGGATGCACAATGATATCGGCCTGACATCGGCATCTGCAGATAAAAGCTTCACAACTTAATTATCGGCATCGGCCAATATGGACATTTCTGCCGATGTGCCTGGCCGATAAGGTGACCTGTAAATTATGCGCACGCGAAGCAAATGTTTACGTTACTATGAGCGCCAACAACATACTTCAACATGGCTGTGAGGCATTTTATTTCCAAATTCCAGAAACTGAAAACAAAATTGCTATTTGCAGGGCTTATAAAGTACCAGTGATGCAAGGAGGGGTAAAACGATACTCTTTTAACGTTACCAATTTAATTACACATCTTAAGAGCCATCATCCTGAACTCTACAAAGCACTAAGCCAGAAAAAACGGCACCGCATTGCTAAGCTTTTGTTTACAATGCAATCAGTTTCTAAAGTGTGTAACGTTAGCTAATGTTAGAAAGCTTTGTGAGTTTCATGAAGTCCAGAAGGAAAGCTATCTGTAAAGTTACTAGCCTACGTGTTGTAGGGCTCATTCATTTTACTCTACAGACTGACATTTTAAGTTTACAGGGTTACAGCTGCATTTCTGAACAATGCGTCATATTGTCAACAACACAGTTCTTGGGGAACGGGCATGTAGTCAAGTAGCCTATGACATTTACATGTTTATGTGAAAATTTTAGGCTACTAAAATGATACAGGGTTAAATCAAAGTAAAGTTTGTAATGTCCCGCATCGACAGCAAGTAGCCTACACCATCATATAATAGGTTAATTGTAGTACAGGATAAACTTTTCAATTACTAAAAATTAGAGCTGAATATCGGTATCAGCATTGTCAATCGGCCAAAATGAGCTTGTTAATACAGGCATATCGGATGTTGGCTAAAATTCAATATTGTGCATCCCTAGAAAACAGCAAGGACGCAGTCACAGGCGTATGGCCACACTATAAAAGGAATGGTGTAGACATCGTTTTCCTGGAGTCAGTATCAATAAACAACATTAATAGCAGCCCGCTGTCCAATTTTCAATGTGGCCCTTGAGCCAAAACGTTTGCCCACCCCTGACCTAGAATATAGTCTGTTCAGTGTTTCCCACAGAACTGAATTCTATTTGTGGTGGTAGGTTTGCAGAATTAACTCAAATGCAACAGTTTTTAACAAATTATTGCAGCGCGGTTTTGATTCCCCAACCAGTTTCAAGCACAATTTAGTCATTTAGTCAAATAAGTCAATGTATGGGAAACACTGCTGTTGGCTTTGTTTAAGTTATTTTAAAGGAACATGCCAACTTTTTGGGACTTTAGCTCATTCAGCGTATTCCCCAGAGTTCGGTAAGTCAATATATACCCTTCTCATCTCCGTGCGTATAGTTACTCGGTCAGACACACCCACCGCTAGCCTAGCTTGAAGTGCCTTGAAGTGGTCGGCTTCATTAGCCTACACTGAATGCTCCTTGGAGTTTGAAGTAGTAACACCGGAGCTTCTGAGGTGCTGGCTGCAAATCACTTAGCCCAAGTGGCTATGCTTCGCCGGAATGTGAAGATAGGACTAAGTATGAGCGTAGTAAGAGTGTGCTATACATCAAATGACTGGATATGGGATGTGTTGATACGGCCCCTGGAAACCAACATATAAAAATAATTTGGTCACCCTAGGCCTTGGGGAGTACAAAGAGAAAGCACCCGTTTGATAAATCAGCCAGTAGTGACTTAAGTAATCTCTAGGCCTATTGCAAATACGAATGTCGTTGGCTATATAAACTATCTAGCGGATGTTTTTACAGGTACAAGAAATAGAGGCTTGGTCAACTGTAGTCTATGGCCCATGTTCTGGTTCCTAAATTAAGTTGCCCTACCTTAACTTCCAAACTCTTCACAGCACTGTAGCCAATTAACTGCATGACAGGCTCAACACTAGATTGTGTAGTCTTATTCCCATCTCCAGCCCCCAGCACACATACCAAACGAGAACTAAACCACTCATAACAGGTAAATGTCGTCGACATGTGCGCGCCAGTATGAGTGCTGCTTGTAGGGGGCCACAGCTTTGGAACAGGATTGATGATGGCCTCCAGGTGCTGCTGCCCTCAATCTCCAACTTCAAAAAGACAACTAAAAAATAATCTCTTCCTAACCTATATCTAATATAAAACTGTTTCCTCATGGACTACTGGGATGTATGTGTATGATTGGATGTGTATGTAATGTCGTATGTGATGTTACATGTATGTGTATGCAATGTTAAGTATGTATGTTGTCACCGTCTGGTTTCAGGTGGTTACTGTGTATATCATTGTCTGTACCACTACCCTTTCATGAACCATGGGCCCCCACCTATAAGATTTTCTAGCTTCTTTGGGAGACCCATTCCCTCTACCCGCCTGTCTTTGTACCCCTACAGGTTTATTGTAATGTTTGAAGTGGTATTGTGAATAAACTTAAACAGTAGGCTATGTATGTTTCTGTACAATAAACAATTGTATTTGTTCAAATTTATGCAGCAGAACTACAGGGGGGAATTCTCCCATTTGTACGTAAATCGTTTTTTTAATGCACTTCTGTGTTACGTGTATTTTCCCATTCCCGCTTCTGTCACACCCACAGTGCGTAAGTTTGAAATCAAGGCGGCCTTATGAAAGAGGCGTAATTTATTTAAAATAGAACCAGACTTTCTCATTGAAAGTTGTTCCATGAAAGACAAACACATCCCACACCCCTAGCTGTCTTGAGCCTCTTTTGGTAAATATTGTGTCTTTGAACTGTAACAGAATGCCACAAACCAAGGACCACAAACCAAATCCCTTTTAATTCCTCTATTGCCACGTTAATGACGTTACAGTTGTTTTCTGCAGCATTGCTATGGCAATCAGCTAATTTATGGGTGTACTCTGTTGCAGGGGAAAATGAACAACTGGTACCAAAACCGAGTAGAGCCGAGTTGAGCTGATACCATGCAGTGGAAAAGCCCCATTACATGGATGTGGATAAACGATTGTAATATAGTAGTAAAAAAAATAATGGTAATGACTTTCAGGGGGGTTGAATACTTTTGCATGGCACTATAGCTTGTTATGTCAGGTGTTCCAAAAGATACCGCAAAATCAGTTGCATGCAGAGCACTCACTTGGCAGACTGGTTTACGATACTGGTTGAAAAAAGACTGCAGTTTCAAGCCCCTTGATGTGGCCAAGGCCTGGATCTCAGTGTAAGCCACCATGGACACTTGTGTGGTCTTGGACAGTAAAAAGTGCAAGAGGTGCAGCAGAGCAAAGGACACAAGGCTACCTTTTGCAGCTCTGCCCAGAGTGAAAGAAAATCAAGTCTTTGCTAGTATTACTGCTACATACAGAGACAGATTTCAAATTATTTATGAATTACTTCTGTATTTTTAAAGACAGTACCTGCCAATTTCTCCTGTAGCAAAAATGAGCGTGCATTTCAAATCATTGTTTCTTCCCATCTTTGCGTTGTTGTAGGCTTCTTTTAACCGGCTAGCAAGGACCTTTAACAGAGTGGATATTAATGACATTCATGGCACTATTAAATCATTTCATATTTCCATTGAGTTGATGTAGGCAGTGAACATACATCTTTCAGGAAGTCATCACCATTCCACGATTCCAGCATGTTCTTTAGGTTCTTACTGAAGAGCATGCGTACCCCATGGTCTGGGTCCTCTATAAGGTCAACCAAAGCAGTTACCAGTGCTTTAGTATCTGGGTCACAGTGGCTCAAATCCAAGTGCATACACAGATGAGGAATATTCTCCATAAAAGCTGCCAAGGAGTGAAGAAAAGCACATGCCTGTAAACACATCAAGTAAACTACAGCTGAACAAGATGCTTTTATTGCAGAGAAAAACTTCCTCACCTTGTTTCACTGGACTATCTTCCTGAGGCTTGAGCAGTGTAAGGAAGGGTGTGAGGATAGAAGCTCCAATAGTGGTAGTTCCATCAGAATGAGTGTTTGCCATTGTAAAGTGCACACAAAGATATTTCGATGACATTACAGATTTCTCTAGAAGTTGGAGTCGGGAGTTCTCTGACAAACAGCAGACCAGATGTCCAGAGATACCAGCTAACCGGACTTTCACAAGGGATGAGCTGTCCTGCAACCTGTTTCTGTAAAAACATATGTAAACATTTTCAAATATTACCATCTGTCAAAAATGTTCCAACACTCCTTTAGAAATTAATGAAAATAGTGGTCATTTCAGATGTTCTTTTTTCAGCACTTCATAAAACTCTCATAGTTTGAGAACTTTAAATTATTTGTAGGACAGTTTGTTCTCAACTTGAGCTGTGTATGCAAAAAGTTCACAAATTCTGAAGAACATACTTTTCAGAATGCTAGGAAGTCTTTGTATTAGTATTATTTAATTTGAGCTATTTCCATGTTGAACTTCATATTATATTGATATGGCATGATGGCAATATAAAATAAACACAGCTAATAATGGTATTAGATTGCAATACATAATTAAATGCAATGGATTAATATTCAACTAAGGTAGACTGCTGTTGTTCACAGCACTAAGCTATTTACGGTTACTGTCATACTTAGACTCTCTGGCCCTCTCTTAGAGCCAGGCATAGTGAGCTGGCCCTCTGAAGAAAAAGTTTGGGGACCACTGTTTAAAAGGTTCACTTACAGCAAGACTTCATGGATGAGGCCATAGGATTTGACACCAAGGTTGTGCAACAGGATAGGGAATCCTCGCACAGTCTCAGCCCTCACTTCCTCATTAATACTATGCAGGGCCCACCGATATACCGATGAACGCCAATCAGGACACACCTTCTTTGGAAGCAGGGACATCAGGAACACACAATGGGCTTGCATTTGAGGTGCTGCAGTAGCATCATAAAAACAGAAAAAACAGAACAAACAAATGCTTTAATTGCCACAAACACAGTTAACAAACAATCATTATTTGGTCATTTTACCATTTGGTACCAAATTCTTGCCATTAAATTATACAATGGACAAACAATGAACATCTACAGTAAAATGCTAGTTAAGCAGCTTACAGAAAAATGGAGCCAATTTCTGGGAGAGTGCAGTGGTATTTGCTGGGAAGTCAGCAGTCTGATAGACTGAGAGAGTATTGTGCTCCTGCACCCAAGGAATGGACAGCAATGCACAGAAACACTTATTCAGACTGGGTTCCTGCCTCCTGTTGACTTGGCACACAAAATACAAGAATTACTAAAAAGAATCAATTAAGTGCAAATCAGTGAAAGTTCTCAAGTAAATACAAGTTTTTCACACTGTTAACATGTACTGTAAGACACACTGCACATGATGTCTGAATAAGCAGTCAAAGCCATGACCAGGGGTTAAATTGGACCAGGGCTGTCCAGGGCTCAGCGCTGGCATATCATCCTTACTTTTACTGTGTCTGGTGCTGAGCCCCTGCACATACTTAGCAGTGGGCACTCATTCCTTCACATCCTCTTTTCATCCGCTTTTCTTATTCTTAATTTAGAATGAAACACATTTTCACTGTTTATTTTTAGCTGTGGAAAACTAGGCAAGAGCTTGCTAACAGTAGAAATGTCATGTAACATGCTTATTTGATAATAATTATTTTGCCATTGGCATACTATTGTGCCAGAACTGGTGCGATAAGTAAATTTGGAACAACACTTTCATGTTTCTGGCACACAAAAACAATCAGTAATTCCTTACTGGTAATGAAGAGTATGGCATCCAGGATTCTGATAATACATTCCATCCATGACTTCAGATCTTCTCCAACTGCACTTTTGACCAACACTTTGTAACAGGTGTCCAACACCTGCACCAATGTCTTCTCCTGCAACCACACCAGCTTGTTGCCATTGCTCAAAGAGTTACTGAGGTCTTCATTTTTTTCTCCCTCAGGCAAACGCACTTCAGCTCCCCTACAAGTATTTAACACAAAACAACTATGCTGGTGATTGGTTGTCATTTTAGAATTTAAATCACATCAATACAACATTTTGGAGAAAATGTAAAATGTGGAAGACAGCATGGGACAAGTGAATAACTGCTAGTGTTACCTTTTGTCACCTATTTTTTAATTTGGTCCTACTTTTAGTCCCGTCAAAGGTCCTGTTTAGTCATTCAAATATAAATTTTGTTAGTCAAGTTTTAGTCAACTAAAAGTCTTGTCATTTTAGTCTAGAAGTAGTCAAAAGAGAACTCAAGGTATCTTAGCAAAGTTTTAGTCAAAACATTTTGACCACTGACCACTGTCATAGACCTCTGAAGTTCGCCTACAAAAAAAGCTGCCATCTTTGAGATCCGGTATCTTGCGATTTTTCCTATGGGAAAATAACATGGTGTTTTTGAATTATCGCAACTGTGATCTTCGCTATGTTAAAACGGCAAACTTAGATTTTTGCTACCCCAGAGCTAACTTGAAATGCAACTTGCCATAGGTAGTTAGCTTCAATTAACATCCGGATCTCCTTATATGGGCAAAGATGGCAGCTTTGGTTCCTTTTTGTAGGCGAACTTCAGAGGTCTATTATCTCTGTTTACATGACAGAGAAGCCCTTTAGTTGACCAAAGTATGAATGTCTTATGCTACTGATGACGATGTGTGCCCAAACACCACACATTCCCCAAACTTTCCATATTAGCTTCATTAGCTTACTTGCTAGCGAACTTTGAATCATTAGTGTAACTACTTTTACATTACATTACATTGGCATATGACTTCTAACCATGTCAATGTTTGTCTACAAAATACATCGCAACATCAAGAAACATTACTGGTGCAAACCATAGAATCACGTCGCGAATGCAGCATAAAAAATACACCTCCCATCAACGTTAGCAGTTTAAGCGTTGTGACTTCGCTAGTAGTCAGCTTCTATCAAATCCAAGAGCACGAAAAAAAGTGGAAAGTTAGACTAGCCAGCCAAGATGCAAAGATTAAGGAAATTAGTTCTTCTATCCACCGAATTCATCGGATATCGGAGGAACAGGATGAGATTCTGAGAATGCAGTGAGAGAAGGAAAGGTAACCTAACGTGCCTTTTAGCCCAGTTGACGTATTGGCTGCAATATGCAAAATATAGCTGTAGCGAACAGGCACAAAAGTAGCTTCCCGTAATACTCCCATTTTATTCAAAGGTAGAACGCTACTGACAACTCCAGGCTTCCACGCATGCTTGTTTGTTTACACCGAATACAAGGTGAAGTGCAAAACGAAAGTAGGCCTAACGTTTGCCTACTGCCCCCATCATTGCATATATTTCAAATAAAAAGTAAAAGTATACAAAATATATATATCCTTGATTAGCCTATGTTGGGTTTTGTGGAAGAGAAAAAGGGACTGTTTTAGTAGTAGTATTAGGCAGTATGCAGTCAGATAAGTCACCATGGGCATATTTGGATTAGCTACAGATGGATTCACAAATAAATAAATTAGCCTACATTTGGCAGGATACTTGATATACAGGCTAAATGCAAATATGGCAATGTATTATACTATTTTACGTTAACAAAATGTAGGAAAATAGAACAGACTGAAAATAAAGTAGGCACTGATCTTTAAAATCCTAATTCCTGTAGCCTAAATGTTGTCAGTCATTCTTAATATTCGCAATTGGTGCACTGGCATGTTTAAGTGTTAGCTGCAGTGTAATGTTAGATTATGTTTAAGTTAAATACAGAACTGACTGTGTGCCCAAATTTTTGTCTGTGCTCCTAAATTTTTTTAACTTGGGCGCACAAGTGCTCCTGGAAAAAAATGTTAGTGTAGAGCCCTGGAGTCTGTGTTACTGTACCTGTCTGTTTCTGAGAGGCTAATCTTGGAGCAAAGTCCAGCAAGACGGAGAATGACCGCTATCCCTTCAAGAAGAAATAGGGTTTGGGAATGCGTCCACTTATTCAGTTCTGTTATCAGTTCCTCCAGTCTCTTCTCCACAGCAGCCCACACCAGGCTTCTTTTCTTCATTTCAAACATACTAAATGGAGTAAAGATCAATTCCGTTAACACAATTCAATACACAGAGAAATACTCTACCATTAGGGTTCATCTAATCATTCAAATTTTATTGATTCCAATTCTGCTTACTAATTTTCCTTCAGATTCTTCAATTACAAAATCTAAAAATATTGTCATTATTTACATAGTTGCTAGGTTACGGGGACGCTGGCGAGACACAACGCTCTGTCTGGCATCATATTTTTGTTTGTTTTTATGTAATGTTCGTCATTTTATGTAATGTTCTGTTATTTTTGTATTTATTTGTCAAGTTAAACTTTTTTTTTTTTTTTAATCCAGCTGATATCTATACGTTAACTTCTATTCCACTGGGCTGATGAGTTTGCCTTGACTAGCCGTCCCTCATCCATATGATGCTGCACATCCACTGGCTGGACTGGTCTGGACGGAAAGATTGCTCAGGGCAATGGGCCTACTCTGCGAGAGATCTGCAGCTGCCACGACCACCGAGCTGCGGCTGACCTACGAGCCGCCATAACGTTACTAGCATCTGACGTTGCCTGGATTGAGGGTTGACGTGGGGAGCACTGATGGCGACGTCGGGAGTCATGAAGCAACAAACTGTCCTTGCTAAAGCCACGAGCTGCTGATCAGCAAGAAGATTGCCCATCGTGACTTCAGACTGTTCTGTTCTTCCGGTGCTCTGCTCGCCAGTTCTCCGGGTTGGTCAGTGAAAGAACTTTAGCCTTGCATCGGTTGTGAACACACAGCTGTGTGCAGTTTCACACGGGTCATCATTACCCTTGGATATTTTCAGCCGGTTGGAAATTGGACAAATTTAACATGATTTTTGTTTTTAAATTTATTTTCTTTTTACTTTTTATTTGTTCTTTTGCTCTGTTGTCTGTCTTGTATGTCTTGGTGTCACAAGTACGCTGGTGACTATGCCGCTCCATCCATTTAGTCTTATTGTCTTTTGTTTTGTGTCAATGTCTAGTATGTGGAGTTTTTGAAAATCTCCACTTTGGTCATTATTTTTTTTTGTTTCAATGACCAAAAACTGAGTTTTCGTGTGGAAGAAAGGCCAAAACTAGAATACTGATTTTTTGATATTCATGACAGCTCACCTTATGCAGATTAGAGCCTACTATTTTTATTACAACTCTACCTCTTTAATTCAGCTGTCTGGTTGAAGCCTGGAAATATTGTAAACAAAGTAGGCTAGCATAGTTGGCTAGCTCATCGTAGTCTACTAGTTGGACTGTTTAGTTTCTCAACGTGTTTAAGTTTCAAAGTAACACCACAATAATGTTCGAATGACTGAATAAAAAAACTGAGCACATTGTTCAATAACAGACGCACATGGCGCATAGTGTAAGATAGGAATACGCTTTGCTTCGTGATATGCTTTGCACCGAGTTTTAGATCGCTAAGATAGGGCCATCCATCTTTTTCAAGTGTGATTCACTTCTTCCTCTACACTTTGGCCTACATATTTGGGCTTGAATCGAAGCTCTGGATGTCTGTCTATTGGTAGATAGTACAAATGAGATACACCAGACTTGGATCTATCGTTTGTTTAAATCGGCGGTGCTGCTTGTCCGACATTGCTGCTTAGAGGGTTAAAAAGTAATTGTAATTGGGATAGAGAGAGAGAAGAGAGCCAAAGTACATGCACTATAAGAATACATACAGATCAATTTGGAGCAGTTAGTTAAAATCATTCTTCACCTGTTTGCATTAATAAAGGGGCTATTGTGTTTAGAAATTAAAAGGCAGAACCAATTCCAATAAAAAAAAATAAACAATGTGAATTTTGTAATATTTTTCTATTTCAGTTTTTGCAGGGTACCCCCAGAATTGTCAGACCTAAATGTAAGACTTTTTAATACCACTTCAGATGAAATTTAATACCTACATCGCACCCATTTGGACAGAATAAATAATATCAAAAGGTAAGATTAAACCTCAAATAATTACTATTTAAGTGTTTGAACATGGCAACATGAACATGACAGCAGTGCAGTGGCAACGCGAAAGATTTGTTCTTGGTATTAACGTTGACAATGTCCTGCTTCATGGACAAATTTACACGGAATAGAACCTAGTTGATTTCAGGGATTAAAGTGAAAAAAAAAAAACTTTTCAGGCCATAAGTCATCGTTGTTCATATCTACCTATAGAGATAGCACCCCTTTTGCGGTCGCGACCTATTGGTTTTTAATGTACAAAAAGATGCAAACAGCAAAGTAAAGCACCAAATAAACACCAAAACGAGGCTACAGTGTACTCTTAAGTTACTATATAATTAATGCCACCTACAGGTGAATGCATTGAACATAACAATCCTATGGTTTGTGTACCCTGTAGCCTCGTTTTAGTCAGCCAATGGCCGCCATGTGAATAAAGGCTAATTGAGAGTGTTCTTGATTGAGATTGAGTTTTCCTGATTAACAAAAAAATATTTCAATACCATCCCTGACCATTGCTGATTAGCCATTGCTGTTCTTTTCTACTGCAGCAATATTGTAGCAAGGCTTTAACTTACACTCTTATTGAATTACTTCAGGCCAAAAGTATTTAAAGGGGAGCTTTTTTTTCTTGTTAATATGCAATTCAACACCAAGTAAAATCTATAAAATCAAGTTTGCAAGACTTCACATTTCCTCATCAAAGTAACGAATCAGAACAGTCTAGATATTGTTCATATTTCCATTTGTTGCCTCATCCGCATCTAATGAAAAAATGGTAATTTTGAGTTTTACAGACAACGCAGTTTTCCAATGAGCAGCAATACTGTGTGTGCTCATGCAACAGGTCTGCGATCTGATAAACGACAATCTGGAGAGGGCTTTTGTCTTCAGCAACAGATTGTATAAGGTTGACAAGAGGTTGCGATATGGTGAGGGACAGGTCGTGTTATGCTATGAAAGAACATCATTAGCCTACTTAGCATAAAACCGGTCAGCTATAGATAAACGTACACAAATCATGACGCTAATATGCGAGGTTCTGGTAGGCCTACTGGTTATGGTTTTGTGCTATAATAGCAAAGTTTTAAGTTGACTATTTTAATTGCATGGTTATTTTTTGTTAACATACGCTCACAACCTACTGTCGTTAAAAGTGAGGCCTAAGCAAAATAGGCTACAAGGCTGTCTGTGAGTCATAAACACGACTGATCCCCTTACTCAACATAAAATAACAATGTCGCGAACTGTTAACACGCTCAGTCAAAACCTTCCGTCGCAAATTGTGAAAAACATTGTTGTAGCCTACAAAACAGACGGAAGGCATAGGCTACGGTTTATATTGCTTCACTTTACACATAATGTTAGTTGCATTGATTAAAAACTGTAACAATAATAGTACATCGGGTGGCATAGACCTCCCCTGACAAGAGTTCGCGATAGTAATAAATTGTCTACATTGATGCATGGAAAGAACATAGCCTCCGAATTCGCACATAGAGCTCACAATAGCATATCCAAAAAAGTTAAACGGATTGGGCAACCTCATCAGCTGTCTCGATTGTGTCAGACCGTCCTCCAGACGTGTTCTTTTTTTTTTTTAAGCAACCGCCCCAGGCCAATGAGACAAGCGTGTAGCTACAACATAAACAAAGCGAAACTCATGGCTGACGTATCTTCTTGAGCGATCTCTGATTGAGACACAGAAAGTTCTCAAGAAAACTATTAGGTCTTTAAACATTTAGCATCACACACATTCATTCATCGGACCTAATATTTGTAGTTGCCTTAAAAAAAGGAAAGGAAAGGAAAAGAAAAGGTGATAGACACCCCCACCCTCCTATTTTTTCTCACCGGATCTGCATCGATCTCAAATATGACATTTCTAAAATCAAATTGACGGATTTTTCATCCGGTTTTGTTTTTGACGGAACTTTAATCCTTGTCACGCTACGTGAGGATATAAGGAGGGAAAGTAATCTCATCGCCATCTAGTGGTTGCGTTCCTAGAGTTTAGCGGAGGGGATGGGATTTTTTTTTAGAAAAAATATATCTCGGTGCACATTGGGATCTTAATTTAATGCCTTCCATATGTTAGGCACTGGGGTCACCTCTATTGCTTCAAGTGGTCATACCTTATTTTTAGGATCAGTTGAATTGTTTTGAGTTTTTGTCGTAACATGGTGATCAGAGCCATATAAAGGTACCTTTATATGGCTCTGATGGTGATAACAAACTAAAGTTGCATGTGACGTCACATGTTTGGGCGCTTAATCTCTAACTGATCAATACAGCAATTTGCTTAACTGGCTTACATATTTTTGTAATAACGGAAGGTGATGTAAACCGCGTGGTGATAACCTTTATGTCTGGATAACTGGTGTTGTGCTTCTACTCACATGAAGAGCTGGCAGTAAGTGTTAAGTGGCAATGCTAACCAGGCTAATAAACAAACCATGCTACCGTGAGTAACGTGAAGGGTAAAGTCAATGTGGCTTTTTGTAGTTCGCTTAAGAAACAAAAGGAGCAATTTCAATTTTTTTTAAATAAGGCAAAATATGGTCTGACATTTTCACAGTTAGAAGATTATTACTGTATAGACACTGAAAAATATTTTTGGTGGATAAGATCGCTGATTTGGCTTCACAGTATTTTTAAAAAAAAAATAGGTCTATGGGACTTAACAATGGAGCTGCTCTTCGATAGGAACGCAACCACTTGGGGCGCTGGTTTTCACTTTCCCTCCCTATTAGACTAAATCTACTGATCATTTGAAAAATTAAGACCTCCGTGAATTCCAGACTTTGAGGTGAAATTCAATACTTTTTAAGGCCTTAATTTAGGAAAATGAAATTTAATACTTTTTAATACTTTTAAGACTCCGCGGGTACCCTGTTTTGGTTCTGTTTGTCGGTCCCGATTCTGACTTTTTCATAGTGAATATTTTTCATTATAATATGTTGGTTCCTAACCCTATTTACTATATAAAAAGACTCTGATCAATAGTATAAATATATATAAATTACAATTTAAGGGAACCACACACCAGAAATTACAAATAAAAATGGTAAATCAAGGAGGACAGGTGCTAATACAAATGGTACTTACGCTGGTTGTGATTTGGCAACACAACCCGAGGAGGGAGGCAGAGAATATCGCTGTCTTTTAGCTGGTATTTCACTTATGTCAGCACTGGGTTGAGCATAGTCAGACAAAAATCCATCGGTCATCTGTAAGATGGTTCTTCTCTCTGTCCTCAGTGCAGCCCATAGACAGAGCTGCACTATCTGAAAGAATACCATTTTAATATTTACATCATTCTTACCTTAACATCATTGGCAGCTGTTGGTTTTAAAGGTAGTGGGGGAAGGTGTGCAGCAGAAGTTGGTCCGGGGTGGGAGAGGTTTGGTTTGATAGAGGTAAATGAAGCTATAGACCTTACACACTGCAAAAAAAATAAATCTAACCAAGTGTTATTAATATTAAGTTAAAAAAATCTATTTGGTATTGTTTTTAGTATGAAGAGACTTACCTAGCGCTCTCTTGAAAGATCCTTTTGACTTAATTTTAGAAGACTATTACTTATTTTAAGGATTCTTATTAAGACAAATTTACTCAACGCACTGCCAGACAAATTTGCTTGTTTTTAGGAGGAGATGTCTCAGTGTTTCCCATACGTTGACCCACTGCCCCTCCTCTGCATGTGCATTCAACAAAACATTAATGATTGTTGAAGGATTGTTGTTGCCAGACAGAACCATTGCATAGAACAGTGTTTCTCAAACTTTTTCAGACCAAGGACCACTTAACCAGTAAAAAAAACATCACGGACCACCTAGCTAATAGACACAATAGGCCTACTCACTGAACCACCTTGCTAATTGTCTTTGCACCTTACTTATTGTGTCAGAGGATTTATATGATTTAAATTGGCATAGCTTACATAGGCAGTGTTGCAGAACTGTTTGGATTTACATACAAGTTGGTTCAATATTGCAAACAACTCCTCTATATTATGTTTTACCACATCTGCCCGCGGACCACTTGGGATAGCTTGCGGACCACCAGTGGTCCCCGGACCACACTTTGAGAAACACTGGCATAGAAGACGGCGGGCTAAATTGCTATTAAATCCGCTTAGCATCATTGTTCAAATTTGTTCAAAACTGCTCCATTAAAGTTAACTCTGCTAAGGTCTTATCACAACATAGTACATTTAGGAGACTAAACAAAGTTAAGTTATGCAATCAAGCAGTATCTCAAAGCTAACGTTAGAATACTCTTTGGATGTTTGGATGTTGAAAACGCGGCTAAAACACACCGTAAAAAGGCCTTAATATGGCAGCATGCAGGTTACCATTTGTCAAACTATGGGCCGCGGTCAGCAATGTGGACAATGGTCTGCAGAGTGAAATTATTCCCGGGCCATCGTCTGATAATTTGCTGCGCAATTGGTCAAGGAGCCGTGGACAGAAAAAGAAAACAAACATTTCTGCAATTAGTAGGAAATACTTGTTAATTTGGTGTCATCAAACAGAGGCATAGAATTAAGTCGTGGTATGAGCGTTTATTCAATGCATGCGTGTGCACGTTTGTAGCAAAGCTAAGCTTCAACCTATTGGAAGGCCAATTATGAAACGACATTTAATAGGACGACGTGGATTTATGCAACTTTCATAAAAAACAGAGCACAAACTATATAAAACACTGTTTGGCATTAAGTATTAAAGTCAGCCAAAAGCTATTAATTAGTCTTAGTTAAAGATAGTTAAAGATCTCCAGATCAGTGATTTACGCATGATCTGATCCGCCATTTACCATTCACACAAGCTGGTATTGTGTCTCCTGAATCCTTACATTCAGGCATTCAAATTAAATGTAATTAAATAACATAACAAATATTCTATCGGTGTATGATGCTTGCATGAGGGAAACATCCCAAAACAACGGCACCCATATAACTGATGTTGTTTTGAGAAGTAGGTCTCCTGCAAGAATCATGCAACAATGCAAAAACAATTAAACTATTGTAGGCCTAATTATATTTTACATTAGTAAAGCAGTACTCTGATGTGCATGTTTTCACAAACTTTTGTGAACAATCTTAGCACTTTAAACATCGACTGTTTTGAAGTGCATGTATAGCAATATAGTATAAAAATAATAATAATTGATATCATTATGATAATTTAATGGGGGGTGGGAGGAGGAGGTGGGTTCATATAGGTGGGCCCTATGACCCCAAAGTATGCCTTGACTGGGCCTCAGGTCAAAGAAGTTTGAGAAAGGCTGATGTAGACGACAAAGCAGCAAGGAGGCATCATATGATCATTTAAACAAGTTTTATGACAAGGTCGGTGAGGATGGGAAAAATCGTGCATTTGTGCAAACTTTGCCCGCACTTCAGTCACAGTCATTATTCAATCATTAAATAAAATACAGTACACGCCTTGGTTCAATAGGTTACGTGCAGTCATTTTAATATGTTTTAATAAACATTGAACCATTCCGGCCCTCGGCTTGTAGCAAATTTGTTTTTTTGGCCCTCTAATGTATTTGACTTTGACATCCCTGGCCTAGGTCTATCGGAAATCGCGACATAAGCTCATTGGTTTCTTTTTTCTTTTCATTCTTGTCCGCATTTAAAGCAATGTACATCATGTGAGCCAGAGCCGATATGGCCAGAGCTGCTGCTCTGTAAAGGTATTTCTGTCCCACCCAAATTTGCTCACATGAAAGAGCTTTTTCTCAGCTTTTAAACGATGTTAGTGGTTAGTTGTTGTGGTAAACGGTTCGCGAGAAAAGTAACTTTAATTTAATCATATTTTCTGTGCCCGTCTCCCTACCCATTCATCTTGGTGGAATACTTTGCGAACTTTCCCTCAACACATGACAAACCATATATCAGAATAAACAGCAGACCTTACCGAACACAAGGTGTAAAGCATTCCCCTGTACAGTTAGCCATTCCAGAGTAATCTGGTTTTAAATTTGCAGCAATGTCTATATGCATGTCTCCAACTTTGGGGTTCACAATGTGTTTAAATTGATCAATAGGCCTACATGATTTATCGCCTAGATATCTGTAAGCATTAAAATTAGAGGATATACATATAGGGCAGACAGACGCTCATGAGCTCATGCTTTGTTTTATCGCTTGATTTTAGGATAGCCTATTATGGCAACCGATTGCATTCCGAGCTACAGTCAACTCTAGCAGGCATTAAATGACTGGAGACTTTGTGAATTTAAAGATTGACATAATGTGCTGTCTCTCTTGCTGCTTTTGATCAGTTAGATTTATTTGCAATCTCCTGTGGTGGGCTGGACATAGCATCCAAATGCCCGCCCAGATTCCCCTTTCCGCCTTGACCCATTCACACTGGTGCCGGAACGAAAAAACTCGGCAAAATGTCTAGGAATTTCCCTATGAATTGGGACACCACTATATGCAAATTAGCGTAGCGAACGTGCTAACCTATGTCGCGCACCGCGCCGACGTGTCTACCGGTAGTAGCCGCCTGCTACTATTTTCATTCAGGACCATGCCCATTCCAGCGGTCATTGTTGTGTGGGCTGTGCTGGTTTATCTACGTCTGGTTAAACAACAAAGATATACGTGTTCATGTGAAAACCAGAACACACACCTTAAATATTGACGAAACTACCCAGATCAGAAATATAACGTTATTTTATGGGCAGACTCTCTCAAAGCACTCAGCAGATATCATGAACATCGTCAGATAGCTTCGTGAGATATTTTCTAACATTAGTGTTCAAAACTCAACAGTCCATCAGATGTGCATCAAACTAACATATTCCAACATATTTCGAAATTTTAATATGCTTTTTTGTGAAAATATATGAAAAATGCGGCCGGCTCGGTGAGCTTGCACAGTCTGCTGGGTAATTTCATCTCCCACTTCGCCTGCATCGGTCCTGGCTATACATGAATCCAACGAGCGTTCTGTGGAGGCTGCCATCTTGTGGCGACGCCATTACTGAGCTATTACTGGTATGTAAACAAACCTCCGTGATAACGCACCCTCAATGACAGCTACAGCCAGGCAGTATGGCTTGTTGGGTTGATGATGTTAGACAGTGGCCTCCGGTCACAGATGAAGGTACAAGCGATCTTACAGATTATGTATGAAAATAGCTTAGAGTAGAGAATGAGGAAATAAAGACATAATTGGGACTAGGTTGATATTATATCTACTTAACTACTGTAGCTAGCTAGCGTTAGCAATAACTATGCATGCACACGCAAAAACGAGGGTTAGGGCAAAAATCTAGGGGTAGGGGAGGTATTGGGACGGGCCCCTACTCTTACTATTGACTTCCATTGTATTAAAAGAGCAGAAGATGGCAGAAATATGGATTTCAGTGTTGCAGCTCCTGCTTTCAATGATGTAAAAATCGTCATTTGGCATCATTGAAAGCAGGAAGTCCTATATCTTTGTCGAGGGGGTGAGGCTACAAACTCTCCTTCCTCATTTTTGGGACCCCCTCACCCTACAGACCTATTACAGAACAGTGGGTGGGACTTCACTTGCAGAAACTAAAAGATATTTCTCAAGAGTAATATTATCGGTTATTGGTATCGGCCACAACAAACCAATAAATATCGGTTATTGTTATCGGCCCTAAAATTCCATATCGGTGCATCTCTAGCACAAACAGCACATTCGTTAAATGTCAGATATGCCATCCTATGCTGTGAATTTGTGGGACATCTGGTATGGAAATGTGTAAAATGCGTGATTTTCGTGCAAACAAGTAGCCTAATGATGTGCTGGTAACGTTTGCAAAATTGAGATTTTTGAAAATTTCCACATATAATATATTGAAGGTCCTGTTCTTCATGTGGAAGATATATCTGGCCACTCAGCCAAACTGAATAATCCGGAACGAAGGGCCTTGGTCAGACAGGTAACCAAGGACCCAGTGGTCACTATGAATGACATCCAGAGTTCCTTTGACAGGATGAGGGAAGCATAAAGAAGGACAAACATCAGTGCATCACTCCACCAATCAAGCCTTTATGGTAGAGTGGACAGATGGAAGCCATTTTTTGCCAGGAGTTTGCCAAAAAGCACCTGAACGACTCTCAGACCATGACAAGTAAAATCATCTAGTCAGATGAAACAAAGACTGAACTATTTGGCTACAATTCCCAACACTGTGTGTGGAACAAACCAGGCACTAAGCTGCACTGATGTTTGTCCTTCTTTATGCTTCTCTCATCTTCTCAAAGGAACTCTGAATCTCATTCATAATGACCATTGGGTCCTGTCTGACCAAAGCCTTTCAATGCTGCAGATTTTTTTTGTATCCTTGCCCAGATCTGTCTTCACACAACCCTGTCTCGCAGGTCTACAGACAATTGTCTCGACCTTGTGGCTTGGTTTTCACTCTGACATACACCATCAACTGTGAGACCTTATAAAGAGATGTCTGCCTGTCCTAATAATGGCAAATGAATTAATTTAGGCACAGGTGGGCTCTAATCAAGTTGTAGAAGCATCTCAAGGACCATTGATAGAAGTAGGATGCAAAGCAGGACCAGAGCTCAATTGCAAGTGTCATAACAAAGGGTCTGAATACTTATGTAAATGGAATATTTCAGACTTTTTATTTTTTTATAAATTTACAAAACACTGCAAACACCTAATTTTTGTAGTGTTGGAGCATTGTGTAAAGATTGATGAGGAAAAAAACCCGAATTTAATCAATTTCAAGATGAGTCTGAAATATAACAAAATGTGGAGAACTTGAAAGGGTCTGAATACTTTCCGGTTGCACTGTATCAGTGACATATTAAAACAAGCTACATTTATTAGGAAAGTTAACTAAAGCCATAAAGCCAGGCAAAAAGAGAAGTGAACAGTTCATCCTGAAGAGTGGATAGGCAGAGGGGCCTTTCAAAAGGCAGGGATAACAGGAAGATGAAGCCAAATAACAGGCCACGATGAATGCTCTGCAAATAGGCTAAAATATATCAATTGATGTACCCTGTTTAGATGTGTTGATAGTTTTGCATGCACACTTTTCCCTATAAGAAACACTTCATAGTAGGCTACTGGCAAGAATTCAAAATTATTTTCACCCCTGCTTTTACATGCAAATTTAAAATAGAAACCACCTGTGTACTATTTAAATTAAAGATAAGATAAAATAATTTCATTGAGCTGCACTTTTTACTCACACAGCCTTTTCTGCCTCCATGCCTCTCTCGTAATCCAGCCCAGCTGCTCCTCCTCTGCATGTGCATTTAACAAAATATTCACGATTGTTGAAGGATTGTTGTTGCCACATAGAAGCACTGCATAGAACACAGTGGACTAAATTGCTATTAAATCCGCT
Organism: Alosa alosa; assembly: GCF_017589495.1. Classification (NCBI taxonomy): domain Eukaryota; kingdom Metazoa; phylum Chordata; class Actinopteri; order Clupeiformes; family Clupeidae; genus Alosa; species Alosa alosa. The sequence continues at coordinate 50,212,756 of NC_063189.1, read as the reverse complement.
TAGCATCCGCTTAGCAGCATGCAATCAAGCAGTATCTCAAAGCTAATATTAGAATACTTTTTGGGTGTCAAGTTTGCCATGTTTACTTGCAGCTGCTTATTCGTTACTCATGCAGGGCTCATTTTATTGACTCTGAATGTTTGCAAAATCCCGATGTAAATGGAAAAGTGTTTTCCCAAGACTCAAAAGTGCTTGTCCAAAGGAGAAGTACGAACTAACTACGTTATGAATTGCATCCACACATCAGCAGCCTGTTAATTGCAAGGATTCCCACACGAACGTCTTAAAATGACAGGCACTCAATTAGACATACACTACTGAACTTTATTGAATGCTACCTCTGACTAAGAATGCATTACTTTGCACTTGTATAGTCTTTTATTTTGGAATCTTAAGAGCAATAAACATATATTGCAATGTTAAAGTTGTCAATGTTCATGTTTTTTTCATTCAGATGTGTACATAAACATGCATTAAGTTGCTATTAGTGAATTAATGGGGAGATAATCGATAATCGAATCGAAATCGAATCGGACTGAAAAAATGAATCGTTAGATTAATCGATGCATCTAAAAAAAATAATGCACATGACATATTGGTATTGTATGGTATTGTACTCACTTCCTGCTGTGTCTGAGTCCCGATGGTCTTGATCAGTGTCTTACATATGGCAGTGACTCTCTCCCTGCGAATAGGCTCTGCTGACTCATAGCCCACAGGTACGGAGGTGAGCATAAAGTTGAAGATATGGCCAAGGACTGCCGTTACGTTTGCTGCCTTTAAATGTTCTAGTTCCCCACTAATGGCTAATCTGTGAAGCCTTTCCATTAACATATTCAGGTGGACCCGCTCAAACCTGTGGTGTGCACTTCTCTTAATGGTAAAGATTCTCTGGGACAGTTCCTCAAGTTCTTTCTGGAAAAGCCTCAGGTCTGGCAGGTCAAATGCCACAAGGCAGTCAAGGACATGCAGAAAGGCAGAGAAAAAATCCTGAGATTGTCCTTCCGGTAACCCTCCTAAGGTCACCACATTGGTCAGCAGCTTCAAAGCAACAGCCTTCATCTTAGGGGTGCCACAGCCAAATGTGGTACAAGCAGTGCCCCAGAGTATTCCTACTTCCTTAGGAAAGTAAATTCCTTGTAGGATATCGGTCACAATTTTCATGACTGCAACCTCTAGCATTTCTAGAGCAGCTAATGACACCTGAAGCGAGGTGGGAGTGAGGTAGGTAGTGGTAGGTGAGGACATAACTATGAACTGATTCATGACAACGGGCCATACTATTAAATCCTTGCTCACTTGACTATAGGTTAGTTTTCTGGAAATAGAAGCAAGCTCCTGGAGCAAGCTTAAGAGGCAACTTGCTAACACACCAAAAATCACTGGCCCCTTAGTTCTGAACATGTGCAGCAAAGAACAGATGACCGAGTTGATCTTTTCATGAAGAGGCTGACAGCCTGGAGAAGCAATAATTTGTAGGAGACAGCCAATAATCCACTTGCTGAAATCTGCGATGCAAGAGAATTAGAGAAATGCAAAGATATCATACAAAAACATCCCCAAAGACTGAGTTTAATAATAAGACAACAAGTTAACTTACCTGAGCTTCCTTTTTCAATCTCGCCATATTCTTTCGATGGCCTCATGAACATTATTGGTGACGACTTAATTAAGTGCTGGACAAAATCAAGGAGCATCACACAGGCTGGCTGAGAACTTGTGGTCTTGCACAATTCTAGGGCAACTGTAGCACAGGGAATAATTGAATAGAAGTTGCGGTTACAAAGCATCAATACCATTGATACTAAAACAGATCACGTTAAATTAACTTAGTAAATTATCCTTTCCAATAACGTTCAGAACATCAACAACATACCAACATCAACGTCTCTCAGTATCCTCTCGATAAACTGGCAAAGTATTTTTCGCGGTTTCTGGACGATTTGGTCGTACTCCGTGGAACTGGTGCTGCAAAGACCATATTAAAATGCCATTTGGCAGCATGTATTAGTGTTACAGGGCATTCAAAACGGTCACGTCCATAACGGCAACTAAATACCACGGCATTGTGTTGCCGTTATGGATGTGATGTGACAGTTTTGCGCGAAATTGCCCTACAAAGACTCAGCTTCCAACTAAAACTACTGAGTGTTATGAGTGTTAGCTGAGTGGCTGGCTGATAGATGTTAGCATGAGGGCCTGGAAGCTAACGTACTTACCTTGTTAATTCCTGCAAGGCAGGTATCATGGCAGACATTTCCAAACCTTCTTCCATTTTGGTTACGCCTAGATGTGTTTTACGTTTATTTATAGATTAGGAAAAATAAAATAGTGACTGTCTTCGCAAACTAACAGGTAGGCTTTCGTCGTGGCTTCCGTTCACTTGCAAAATTTTCATCCTTTTCAATTTCATGCATTTCTACGGCAACAACTTAAGGTCAATCCTCGCTCGGATAAACGCGCAAGTAGGCAAAGGCAGAGATGGCAAAAGTACAGATAATTGTGTAAAATGACTCTTGTATAAGTAGGCTATAAGTACTGTTTCAACTTACTCAAGTAAAAGTAGCCTAACAGGCTACTCAAGGTAAAAAGTATCATTTTGAAGGATATTGGCTGTTTCTGTTAAAAGGAGCGAACAGTCTACATATTCCAGTTTAACAACAACAGTAACTCTATTTAACTACTTTTCACTGTCGCTGAAAATACCAGGCAAGCTTGTTGCCTTGTACCAACAAACATTCTGTTTTATGTAGGCTAATGTATAAGCTTGCTGGCTGAATGACAAAACAAAGAATGACATGTTGTCATCTGTAGGCCTACCTGTCCTGATAAAGTACTAGATTTAAGAAATATGTTCGGCTATCCAATGTTGTGCCACTATTATTGTCTTCTCCATTTAGATTCATTCAGATCATTAAAGTGAGCGGCCACAGAGAATAAGTAAACACAAAAGTACCATTAACTTGCCCTATGGCAGTCAGGGTTGTGCACAATTCGAATTGCAATTCTGCTTCCTGTTTGCTACCTCAATTGAAATGCAAGTGAAATTCAATAATTGAATTGGAATTTAAGAGCCTGTTTCAATTCAATTCGGGAATTTTGCACAAGCCTGGTGGCAGTTCACTGTAATGATTTTAAACACAACATCAGTACCCTTCAAGTATTAGTCTAGGTCCTGGGTAGGATTTGTGTGCACTTCATTTAGCGGAGAATATCTCAACTGTTACTAATATAACCCCATTGAAGAACGTGGGATGTGTGCCAAAATCTCTACCCGGGACGAAAGTCCTGAAAATGACCACAACAGGTGACACTATTATCACACTACAGGTGAATGGGACCTTTTTTTCCCTTTATAGATATCCCCATACATTTCTACCAGATCAATCTTCATCTTAAGAGAAATACTTTTTGTATTACACTTTGCCTAAAAAATAAAATAAAATATGCAAATGAGGCAATATCTCATTAAATATGTGTACATATACATTCTTGAAGGTACAGATTTTATGAGGTGATCACAATGTTTACAATGACCATGTAGAGTATGTGTACGAATTCTGGTTTGATATTTTTAATTGTGTTTTGTGCTGTATTGAATGGAAAATGTATACAAATTGTATACAAACAAGGGATGCATAGGTGGGGTCAAAAATGACCCCAGCGGTTGTTTTTTTGCAATATCTTGGTCATTTTAAATTGTTATTGTTTAATCTTCCATGTATTCCTCAAATAGGTTGTCTTTGACATGAGGCCATTTGGATTTGTATCTAATTGGTATATTTTTTAAGTAATTACATTTTTTTTGTATCAGTATCACACTTTTCTAGCCTAGAAATCTAGACGCACCCTAGCGGCTTGTGCACCTCCGTTGGCTTGTGTGCTGGAAAAATTAAACTTCTATCAGGCCAATCAAATCGTGTATAGAGACATTAGGCGGGCTTAACATAATGATTGATGGCAGAGTTGCAGCGGTTTGGCTTGAATTCCCTGCTACTTGAAAACAAAGAAGATGGATGTTGCTGTTGGTGAACAGCGAGTTAAGCTTTTTTTAAGTTGGCAAAAGTTTGAACTAGCCAACTAGCTCCGGTGGGAAAACACATGGGACTCATAGCGCTGTCCTATTGCGTGCAGAGGGAATTTGAAAGACAACCGATTATCCCGCCCCTTGGACTGAGCACTGCCAACAGTGAGTGCCCAGACCCTACAGTTTAATGTGAGTCTGGCTCGTCACTTTTCCATACGTGGGGTCAAAAATGTTACCAAGCATTTTCAATGGAATTTCAAAGGTTAACCCTAGGAACCTTTTATTTTGATCAAGTGTGAGCTTGGTATACATTTACCGGTGTATTATCAACAACTTTTCATAACATATCAATGTAGGTGTCATAGGAAATGACAAAAAACTGCATGTTGCCCTGAGGCAACATTAAACCATAACGGACTTACATATGGCCATACCAAATATGGCCAAACAGGTAGGGAAACACCTATGTGATTGTGAAGTGCATGAGTGTGCTTCATGAAGTTTTATAGAATGCCATCCCTATGGTTGAGTATGTGCCCTGACTATCATACCAACATCCATGGCTTTTTGATCTTGCGGTGAAGCTGCAGACTTGCTACCCTGTACCCTGTAGCCCCAAGTTTGAGGCCTGACTGATCCCTTTATTTGCTATAGGCCTACCCCCTGTGTTTCTCTTTTGAGACAAATTGCTTACTAAAGTTTCAGAAAGCCAGTTGCAGGTAACTTGCATGAGTGTGCATCAGTGCGCATACATGAGTATGCATGGGTGTAAGTGTGCAAACTCTGGTGGTTGTGTGTGTACTGTATGTATACTGTACTAGAGAATGTTTGGGGAGATTTATGGAGCTTTTATCTAGTACATAACAGTGATTTTGATGATTTCCTACGATAATTTGTGTTATTATAACTGTAATCTGTAAAATAATTTTCATTCCGCATTGTTGCCTGAGGGCAAAAACTAAGTTTATATCCAACCTTGTTATTATCATTGGAACGTTAAAGAACGTCACAACAGAGTCCAGGTATGGGGATGATGATGAGACCTCATTCAGTGATAGGATTTTTACAACTATAGCCTCCCTTGCATTTGCAGTATCCCAGATACTGTACCAGCGACCCGACAGGGACACCCATTCTTGTGTGCACTTGCCACACGAGCAGGGATCTGGTAAACCTTCAAGTTTTGAGATTACAATCTCAGGGACTAATAAATTGCCCTTTCGTACAAAACCATAAGCATCTGCATTTAAGATCAAGGTGGTGTCTGTAAATGGTGTTTGGACCCAAAGCTGCTGTTGAATAGGCTCTTTGTATATGTTTTCTTGCATTAGTTGAGGTGCAAGCGGCCCTCTCAAAGTCCATCTTAAGGGCATTACTATCGAACGCAGCAATGCGCAGGTCGTCAAATGTCTCCATGTCCGTTGATGGTTTGAGACATTTGACCAAGAATGTTTCTGCCATTTGTGTTGCACTCTGTTAGCTGTGGACAGTTGACATTGAGAATCAGAAAAGAGTTGTCTGGTTTGTGGACAGTGTTCAGAGCTGCAAGTTTGGTTGATATTTTGCTGGTTGTTTCACACCCAGTCAGCACATGTAGTGCTGGGAGACACTGTGTGAGCTTGTCAGATGTCATGAAGTGGTAATATTGATCTTTTCACTCCTGAGTTGCAGATGAGCCGGAACAATTGTTATGTTGTATAATAGGCACACAAAGACATCTGTGTCACCTGATGACAGTGTCAGTGATGTAGATCCATAAGTTGTTCTCTCACTTTCTCCAGATCTTTTGGAATTTTGTAAAATAAGATTTCAAATATTAGTAATTGGTAAGTACCAACTTATCTGTTCTTTGTGAGGAATAGCTTCATGACATGAAGACATTGTAATTTCACCAACTTGTCTGAGACAATCTGGTGATGACATTTTCCCCATTTTGCAAAGAAACAAAACAAAAACACTAAGCAGCTATAGCTACAATACACACCAAATTAAATATAAAACTGATACAAATTCATTATAATTATTTAAATACACAAAACTACAACTCATGATAATGACACGTAAGAAGACACATGCCAACACAAAGAATAAAGAGTTTCCTTACTTTTCTTGATCTCAAGTTATCTTGCTTTACAGCCATGTGCTCTGCTATGACCTCACTATCACTATCACACTGTCACTATGGCTGCCAAGTAAACTTTTGTTGGAGAAAAAAAGTTGTAGATGATGGCGTGATGACAGCAATATTTAGAACAGGTAGGAAATGTACGCTTTTAAAGTTTAGGTTAATACATAACTGGCAATTCATGTATGTCACTAGTTGTATGTAAGTGTAGCGCCCAAAAACAGGAGGAGACATAGATACTATTTATTTACACCCTCCAGAGATAAAAAGGGGTTGTAAAGCACTTACTCTCAATGTCATGCTTTAACTACATGTCATGTTCATTTGTCAACAGTTGCTGTTGATTCATTCTTTCTCATTTTTGAATGTACAAAAAAATGTAAAATTGTTTATGTTAAAAAAAACATGTTTATATTGTTAACTCAGATAATGATTTTAATGTATGTGTAACGGTGTTAATAAAGTGCTCCATATAGTTAACGTGGAAAATCTAATGTTCACACTCACAGTTTCAGTGAGCAGGGGGCGTAGCAAAGAAAAAAGCTGACCCAAAGCCAGAAGAGCGGTCAAATCTGCTAAATGGGTCAAGACATCATCTGCATCTGAACTGGCAGAGGTCTTTATGGACATCTTTAATCTCTCCCTGCATCAGTCTGTTATCCTTGCATGTTTCAAGAGGTCCACCATCATTCCAGTCCCTAAGAAATCAACAGTGAGCTGCCTTAATGATTACCGACCTGTTGCTCTCACCTCTGTTGTTGAAGTGTTTTGAGCGGTTAGTTAAAGATCATATTAGGCTACATCCTCCCTGTCTTCTACATTAGATCCACTCCAGTTTGCCTAGGCCAAACAGGTCCACAGACGATGCGATAGCATTTGCTTTGAACACTGCTCTTTCTCACCTGGATAAGAAAAACACCTATGTACGGATGCTCTTCATCGACTACAGCTCCGCTTTTAACACCATAGTTCTATCCAAGCTGATCATGAAATTGAGAGACCTGCACATCAGTTCCTCTCTGTGCAGTTGGATCCTTGACTTCCTGACTGACAGGACACAGGCGGTACGGCTGGGTAACTCAGCACTGGTGCACTGCAGGGATGTGTGTTAAGCCCCCTGCTGTACTCGTTGTACACTCATGACTGTATGGCAACTCACGCCTCAAACACCATCATTAAGTTTGCTGATGATGAGTCTGCTTACAGAGCAGAGGTGGCAACCCTGACATCTTAGTGCCAAGACAACAACCTGCTGCTCAACGTCAGCAAAACCAAGGAGTTGATTGTGGACTACAGGACACTGCAGGAAGAGCACACACCCATCTACATTGGAGGCACAGCAGTAGAGGGAGACAGCTGCTTCAGATTCCTTGGAATTAACATCAGTGAGGATCTGAGCTGGTCACACCATATAGGTATGGTCACAAAGTCAGCAAGACAGCAGCTCTTCTTTCTTCGGCGGCTGAGGAAGTTTGGTATGGACGGTGAAATTACTGACCAACTTCTACCGCTGTACCATTGAGAGCATCCTGACCGGCAACATTACAGCATGGGATGGTAACAGCACCGCTCATGATCGCAAAGCTCTGCAAAGGGTGGTCAGGTCAGCGCAACGCATCACAAGGACTGAGTTAGCCTACCAACTATCCAGGACCTTTATAGCCAGCGCTGCAGGAGGAAGACCAAGCGAATCCACGCTGACCCCAGTCATCCCAGCCACAGTGTCTTCACCCTCCTACCATCTGGTAGAAGGTACAAGAGTATGTGGACTTCTATGAGCAGATACAGAGACAGCTTCTTTCCACAAGCCATCAGGATGCTGAACTGTAATTCTCTTCCCCATAGCTAATCAACCTCAAACCTCAGAACCCCCACCCAGACACACAACATGTCCCCTCCCCACACACATACCTTTTCATCATTCCCCTTTTCATCACCCCTCAATACTCACACACACACACACACACACATACACACACAAAATACACCTTAATTACTGCTTTTAATTTACTCTTTTAAGTTGAGCTGGCTCTTGAGCTTAAGAATTTCATTACTTATAATTCATTTTATAAGTACATGACAATAAAACTACTTGAACTTGAACTTTTATTTTTGGAATTATTCTGTACAGTAGCCTACTTGCATTGTGGGTGTCCTGCAGCAGAAGGGAAGTTAACTGCTGCAGGTAAGCTGGGCAAAAGAGGGTCCGCATTAAAAGTCATTAAAATCGTTATATATGTCCTATATCTATTGTTAAAATCATTATGTATGTTCATCCACATAACTCGCGTTTCAGCGATGTTTTATATTGTCTTGTAACTTTTATTTGATTTTGTATTTTCGTTTGACCTTGATTTTGGCTTTAGTGCAAATTTTAATTTGACATTTATTTTGTTCAGGCGGACCAGATCTCTGTCTTCCCTCACTTTTGTATTTCCTGACCCATGCAGGTAACCAATTGTATTTGTTGTTTTGATTTTATGTTTCGTGAATGTTTTATGTTATGTGTATTTGCGAGCTAGAATGACTAGCCCATTAACGTCTTGGTCGCGTTCTAAATGCAGTACCGCTGTATCACCACAAGAGTGGAGTGTTTACCTTTTTATAAGCGCTGTTTTGCGTGTTTACTATATTCTACTGTTTATATTTATTTAATCATACTAATCTAAGAAATATAACAGATTTCAACAAATTAGATATATAAGTAGTTTACTATACAGTTACATACATTTGCACATTCATACTCATGTTTTTATGCCACATTATTCCCTTTTGGAATTTATTTTGTATTATTTTATTGACACACCTCACTTCATACGGTCTCTGAAATGAAATAACAATATGCTTAGATGCTTAGTGTAGTAATAGAATTGTGTCTGAGAGCAGAAGGGAAGTCAACTGCTGCAGGCGGACCAGATCTCTATGTCTTCCCTCACTTTTGTATTTCCTGACCCATGCAGACAAATAAAACTGCTTCATCCACAATCCTCGTCTCAGAGTGTATCACCAGTCAAACACAACGCAAGTTACATATGGATGTGTGTGTTTGTGATGTCTTATTAGATAATTGAAATATTAGTCAGGACATCCAATTGGCTGTTCCTGTTTCAAGCTCATTGTAAATATGCTGTGTTTTATTCAACAAATTTACTCTGATAAAGGTCTGACTGACCTTCATCAATAAACCGGCAGTTCATCAATAAACCGGCCCTACATGAAGTAAGCAGTTTTGCGCTTTTAATTTTTCTGTTAATACAAATGTATAGGGAGTGAAAGTAAAAAGTTGTCAGAAAAGTTAATAGCCTACTACTTAAGTAAAAGTACAGATTCCTGAAAATGATGAACTTTAGTACATAACTTGCTCAGGTGTTGTTGACGATAGTGTAAAGAGACAGACAAACAGACAGACGTATCTATCCGCCTAAACAAAATAGGGTCCTATACTTGTGGACCCAGAACTGCGGACCTGAAACAGCAGTGTCCAATATTGCAGGAACATTACTGCCATCTCACAGACTATCTCAAGACGACCAATAGAGTCCATTACTGCTGTTTTGCTTTTTCTATATTATGACTGTACAGTCTGAGTAAACAGTTAAGCATTACGTATATCTAAGGATATCCCAACAGCTGTTGGACGTAGGCGATCATAATAAGCCTAATTTTAAAAATGTTCAGACGCAAATCTATACCTTTCATTGTCATGGCTTATAAATAAATATTGTACAACTAACAGATATCTACAAAAATGTAGGGGACAGCAGGACAGGTGAGTGTGAAACAAGAAAACACAAATACTGATGAATACTCTGCAAGACATTTATTACTCAAAACTCCAACACAAGCAAATCTTAATTTACATCTACTTACTCACAGGCACTCAGGTTGTCCTTTTTCATTCACTGTACTAATTTACTATCCAGTAAAACAAAATACAATGATACAAGGAAGAGTACACGCACACATCAATAGTGGGGAACTATGAGATTGGCAGTTGTCTCTACAATGAAATATCAACAACAACCCTGCCATTGTAGCAATTCATTTTGAGCAATATGTAACTATATGAAATTATATGCATCACATCTTTCAAACACATCTTTAAAGAAATCATCTAAAATAAGTGTTTTTTTAACTGCAAAAGTTGTCATAGTGGTTCTCAAACCAGTACTCTCAGTTGCACAAAATTAATCAAGACCCATTCCCCCTGTTCTACTTTCACTTAGGTTGCACATTTGCAAAACATAAAAACTTACTCATTTTGAACATGAATTGTAGTGTCCTGTGTGATTCTTAGTTATCATAAATATTTGGCTTGGCAAGCTCAGACCTGAACACAAGGGTAGAAGCGTATAAGGCCATGTTTCTGAAAACCTTAATGCAAGTGTCACTATATTGTATAAGCACCACTTTATGCAATTGATTGCAGGTGCTCATTCTGTGAGGATGAATTTACAATAGCCTGGCAACAAGGTCCATGAGCCACTGAATACTGATTTGATTGATTAATGATCTTCTGCAGATGTGATTTTAGAGAAATTAGGCAAACTGTGTTCAGTTGATGAACAGGATTTAGCTGTGCACAACTGTGCAGACAAATATGTATCACAACAGGAGACTGGGCCTTCACTGTTGCTTCCCCCCGGCTCTGGAATAGTCTTCCATAACACATCAAGTCCTTCCCCAACCTTGAAAATATAAAATCCAACCATCTCTCTAAGTAGACCACAAGTTTCCACATGGTTTTAGTAGTAAAGTCTATTCTTAATGTACCTTATTCTTCTTAGTGCATTTTATTTCATTATTGCCACTAATTCAATTATTAGTATTGATATCATCTAGTTTAATTAAATTATTTTATTTGCTTTATATTTTATCCATTATTATTCTTCTGAAGTGTTTTCTCTTTATTCTTCTATTATGTTCTCTTTGTTCCTTATATTCATATACAGGAATAGTGTACTGTATTTCAATTCACCTTTTCAATTCACCTTGGGTCAACTTCTGATGTGTTAAATGTGCTACATAAATAAACTGACTTGATTTAACTGAACAATATCACAACTAAGCAGAATTGCATGAGAGCTATTCATTCCAAAGCTGGCATTTGTGCATACATATATTATTTTGCCTCTACAAGATTTTGCATAATGATATTCTGTGTATATTTTAATAAACTTATTTTTCCAGATTTGTGCTTCAAACATACTCAAACCTAAAACAACATACTCATGATGGATAGCATGGTTACTGAAACAGGCCTTTTTAACATGAAGGAATTAAAATGGCCAAAAATAATTAGATTTCCTCAAGGTCTTGTGCATTAAATGGAATGATTTGCCTTTTGGAGCAAGCATAAGGTCAAAATATGCCATTCAAAGTAGATTTTACAGAAATGATCCCTGTTAAGACTAAAAGGGCTACTATGAGTCCTCATTTGTGATATCTGATGTGCAATAGAGAACCTTACAAACTCATTTCAACTGACTCCCAGACTATTGCTTCTGATTCAGATTTTTCTTGATTAGCTCAGAAGGCATGTTTTCTCCAACAGCTACATACCCTTGAGTATTTGCAGACACTAGAGTCTTAAAGCTCATTTGGTTATCCTTAATATTCTTTTGAATTTGGGAGCAATATTGGGGTTTGACCTCTAGCTTAATGTTGCTCTCACACGCCCCACCTGTGAGCGTGAGCTGGCTGGAGGCACAAGCATTCCTCTTGTGTGTGTGCTGTTTCTTCTGGCTCCTGGAAGTGGGAAGTACACCGGTAAAGCCAGAGAGATACTCTCTGAAGCGGTTAATGAAACCTATGTTGGGCTTAGGCTTAGGCTCTGGCCAGTCAAGGTTCAATATCACAGGCTGACCAACAGTGGGTTCACTGATGTCCTTTTGTATGACAGAAACCTCACAGGGAGTCACACGGGAGGTACGTGGGGCTACTGCTCTGCCATATGCTTCCCAATCTTGTGGGACATAGTCCTCTAAGTCTTCTAGGATGACTGTGCGATTTGCACATGGCAAGCTTTTAGCACCCACAAATCCATCATTTTCCAGTTCTGACTCTACAATAAAGGGAGGTTCTTCTTTAGGTTTTCTATCTGCCTCTCCACCAAATGTACTTTCAATAATAAAGGTGTGATGACCACTCATTTGTTCAGGATGATCAACCTGTTCTAACCAAGTGGTCTGTGATGAGTGTTCTTCATTTGTTTCAGCATCTATCTGTGGTACATTTGGAGCTAAGTTTTCAACACTATTCAAATTCAGTGTGGTATTTGGGTCCTGTTGTGTGTGTGATGCCTGGATGACTTCCACAAGGTTGTTGTTGTTGTTATTTGCATTGGGGTTGGTCTGTAAGGACCTCTTTGATCTAGTGGCGATAACATGCTCTCTTTCTGATCGAGCAGGAGAGGCACCCCGTCTGTGTGGTAGCTTAGGGGACTTATTAACCTTATACTCAATGATCTCCTCCACTTCAACCCATTTGGGATTCTTCCCTGTTGCACCATCTGGTTCTGTGACATAGAGTGTCGGTACAGCTTTCCTGGGCATCAGGCGTCTTTGTCTTGGAGGTTCAGGGGTGGAGGTCTCACTGTGGTACATTCCCATGGCAGAGGTGCGTGGGGACATGTGGCGCTTCAATCTAGTATTTTTGACCACAGTAGTAATGGTCTCCTCTCTGAGGATGACAAAAGGTGCAGAGTGTGAGGGAACGCACCATCAATCAGATCTTCATAACAAAATATATTGTGTTTTACATGCAACATACTGGTCAGGTGAAGAGGAAGCATGAGGACAGCTGACTGGTTTAAGTGCTTCCAACAAGAAGTGATTTCAGACAGGTGATAATGGTGACACTTAAGACGACATTTGAATGTTCTTAAAAAATGACCAGTGAACATTCAGGGCACTAGTTTAAATCACTAGTTTGCTGCCAATATTTGGTCATTTATTGACATGTTGAAGCAGAAATTAGTTGAGTAATTTGGGGCATTTTAAGGCTTGTGCAAATTCTGTGACTTTAAAGGAATTCATGCACTGAGAGCTTTCTCGTCTGTGTGCTGGCCCAGCCATGTCTGTGTGTAGCACAGTGTTGTGTGCTATTACATTAGCAGATTGTTTTTGCCCAGTAACAAAGTTAACTGTGCAGGATAGTACTGTATAAACACATTGCATGGCACACTGGCATACACATTCAAGCCCTGAGTGTAATTAGTCACTTAGATAATCTGATTTTAATTCTGACAAAGCAGGAAAAACTTTTGCAGCTTACATGATAATGGTTTTCTTTGGAGCTTTGGTCTCTTGTTCTGTCACTACAAAAGACATACATAAGCAGGATTTAAGTGAATCATGTTTGGGTATGATTAAGTGGATCAGCTAAAACTGATATTGCTTTTGAATGTTTGTATATTACCTTCAATTGTAATGGCTTGTTCTCCTCTGCGGTCACTGGCCATGGCTACAATGGGATGGCACAAGTCAGCTCCACACCTGGCACTGCCGAGACGGTTAGACAGCTAGAAACAACAACAAAAAAATCAAAATAATTTATAAAAAAAAATACAATTGCATTGCTGTTTTGTTGTATTGTTATATTAAACAGAATTTCATAATATTACAAATATTACTGGCTGCCAAAACCTATATTGTTGTGAACCGGATAAAAAGTACACTTTAATGTGACCTGGATGTTCGCATGTGTTTTTTCTTACAAGAACAGTGATGCATTCTGACACAGAATACTATAAAATACTGAAAAAAACTTTTTGAGCAATAGCATACCTCACATTCATAATGTCCCAGGTCCCTCTCACCAGGGCTTTTAATGATTAGCACAAGGACACCACTGCGGGCCTCACTGTACGTCTGGTATTTTTCTTGATCAGTTAACAGGCGTCCCTCTTTAAACCATCTGATCATGAACCATTATGCAGGAATATGTTAATTTTCATTTAACATACTTTCAATTAAAGATTGTGCAAACGTAAGTAGGAAAATGTATTTTATTAAATGTATTGTTTTAGATTACCTGATTTTAGGATTTGGAGCACTTTGAATAGTGCATGTGAACTGAGCATCTTCACCAGCAACTAGAGTAGCATTTCGAATCTTGTTCACAAAACGGGGTGGAACTACAAAGAAAATGGTTGTGTACGCAAAATGTATATCTCATTGTGAAAAGATTGTACTGTAATTATTGAATCAATACATCCACCACAATGCATGAGAATGGGACTTACCTTGCACAGTGATCTTTCCCAAAGTGCTGGCATTGCCTGCAGAGCTTGTAGCAAAGCACATATACTGCCCTGAGTCATCTGCAGTCATGTTGTCCAGGATCAGAGTACATGAGCCATCAGGATCTTCTATGATGATGTGGTGAGGGTCTGCTTCTACAGCACGGCCATCTAACAACAAAGGTAACACTTAACGGTAAGGGTACATGAATTATCATGAATTCAGCATGAATTAATTAATGATTTATGCAGTACTTTATTATTTTATATCTATATGTCATCAGGAATTGACATGAGTTTCCTTCATGACTTCATGCATGAATGATTTCTTAAGCATGATCATCACGATTACATGAATTTAAGGTTAATGTGGGCCCTCAATTAAAGTTGTGAATAATTATATTTGTTTAGAGAACTGCACAAGTTGTGTTCAAATCAGAATTTGAGTTGCGATGACCACATTTTTGGCAGAAAAAGAAATCATCATGATAATTCTTCAATAAATCATAACTAATGCTTTAGTTGATGTGTTGTTCATGAATGAGGTCATGAATGACAAACTATGACCTCATGCAAATTCCTGATGATTCATGAGGTGTTAAGGAATTAAGTAATACATAATTTACTTATCATGCCCTTACCATAAAGTGTTACCACAAGAAAAAGAGGAGTTGGAATAGCCTGTGCAAGACAAATAGATTTACCTATTGTAAAATATTATCCTTACCCTTATACCACACCACTGTGGGCTTGGGGATGCCTCTAACTTTGCAAGCCAATTTCACTGTTTGTCCCAGCTCTGCTGTACAATCTGCCAAAATCTCAACAAAATCAGGTGGACCTGATGAAAAAATAAATGGAACTCCATTAGATTGTTGAGTTATATTGGCCCTCATTTTATCAACCCAGCGTAGGCGTAGAATCCAGCACAGAATTGAATGCACAAATTATCTTACGACAGGGCTCACGTGTAATTCATGAAACATTCGCATCACTCCAATTCCAGCGTAAGACTGAATGTGTGTTGGTAAATGCGGTGGCTGAACAGCAGCCTAATTTATATATCATACATATGCTTATTTTGGAGGCCTTGCCACTAGAATTTACGACATAATACGTCCAAAAGAGAAACATTTCTGATCCGGAGATAGCAACAGTGACATTGGAAGTCCGGCTGAACCTTGTTAATTTTGACAGCTAGAAAAGTGGGAAACTATAGCGATTTAAGTTTAACAGACTTTATCTTTGCAGAGAGAACGCATCATACTACAAATACATTCATTATAAAACCATACGACACCTGCCATTTGCCCCTTCATTTATAAATGTTGCACGAAAGTAATTCTTTCTACATATGGCTATCCTAAGCCATCAAATGTGTCAATAAAACAGGCTACATTATGGAAAGTAGGCTACAAATGTGCAGGAAACGTCTTGGGTCTTAAGATATTCCATAATTCAACTCTTCAACTTCCTAATCCTCTGCCGATTTACTGCTGCACCGTGCTATGCCGCCTCAACTTGACGTGAGATTCGAGTCTAGCCACCGCTCACGTTCAAATTGATAAATGCCATGTTTTGCGTGGAAATGAGCGTACGCCTGTCCTTCACCTGTTTAACCCTTAGAACCCTAAGCTGTTTTTAGGGCATTTTCACTACCTTTATTCATAAGGATTTATTCTGGTCATTGTAAGTGCCACACACACATAATATTGTTTTTTTCAGCAGAGTCTAGGCTATCCAGATCTGCATTTCATGTATTAGTACTAGCATTGATTTTATTTTGATTTTTAAAGAATTAAAATATAAAAATCATATTATAAAAAATATTATATTTTGACCTGTATCTCACCACAGCAAGCTCATAGCTCTACATGCATTTCATGTGTGTGTAGGGCAGACTGTCCTGAAACGGGCAATATAATTGCCATGTTGGAGGGATACTCTGGGGCTGAGCAATTTACAGAAATATGTGGTGTGTGATTTACGGAAATAAATGCCATTTTTTATTTAGCGATGAAAAATGACCATTCTGTGCTCCATATCTGTGACACGAACTGATCTGACCTGTCTTGACCCAAGTTTGCCTGTTAGCATGTGTGACTATGGTGTATGCACTCATGATGATTCTCAACTTTTTATTGCATTGTCATGAACAGAAAAAGGCAGAAAAAGGTGTTTCTTTGTTGAACAAATTCGGATGCAATGTGAGCCTTGAATTGGATGCCATGCAGGAATTTGCTAGGATCTCAAAACCGGATTATGAACATGTTTTGCCATAGAGAAACACACGATAGCGTTGGATTATAAACATGCTTTGCCACAAAAACAGACAAAAACGTGGGGTAGGCCTAAGTCCAGCTATATGAAGTTAATATTTTGCTGTCACTTCGTCTGTTTTATAACCCAGAAGGATGTATTTGGTATCAAATGATAGCTCTGTGTCTCCTCTTTCATCTGACATGCGTGGCATATATATCCGGTCCGCGAGTAATTCATACTAGAGTAATGGGTGTGCAGCGTTGGTTTGTGTACATGACGTTAATACTTTGCAGTCCCTTCGTCTGTTTTTATAAGCCAAAAAGATCGATATCCATGGTACCAATGGATAGCCCTGTTTCTCCTCTTTCGTCTGATATGCTTGCCATTTCTATGCAATCACGGGTTCGCGAGTAATTCAAACAAGAGTAATGGGTGCGCAGGTGAACGCAGAGAAGTATAGACTGTAAATATAATGCAATTTGATTTAATTTCAAGCCCCACTTCTTCTCTGTCATGCAATAAAGGTTTTATCTCGTTGCGATGAACAGTCGCGGAGCAATGTAACAGAGAAGAAAGGGTGTGTTTTTTGACGCACTTTGCGTCAATCGGGTTCTAAGGGTTAATGCTGTATGTATGTTTCGTAAAAATCGAATTACTAAAGCTACTAAATATACAGTACTACTATACTACAAAAGCTAGAAAATCATCAAACTCTCATTAGGTGACACTTACTCCAGGCTGGTAGACTGTAGCGCTGCTGCAGGTCACGTAGGTCTCGCAGCCAAGAGTTCTTAATGATAACAGTACGTGCCTGCAGAGTGTACTTCCTGACAGAGTCCTCTCGCTCATGCCAAATTTCAAAGGCTCTTTCATCACCTTCCACGGTCTCATTTACATCAATATTGTTCAGCTGTGGATGACAGATTTCTCTCAGATACAGTATATATGCAAAACTATTATAGTTACAATAGAAAAGTCATCAAATCACTTCGAACATGTAAAAAGTAAGGCTATCAGTTCACCTTCATCATGTTCTTAAAGATGTAAGCCTGAGAGTCTGTATTGGTGTCTCGTTTTTGTTTGCAAATAATGACATAGTTTTTAAAGAGGAAGACGTGGCGATGATGGCCTCTGGATGATGTCCTGATTCCAGGGGCACCTTCCCACACTGTAAATGGTCCCTGTCAAAACAGATCACAAATCAGGTGTGCAATAAAACAATAGATCATGCTTAGGAACTAGCTTTTCTTAAGATTTTTACTTCTGTGATTATTTCTTATATTTCCTAGATTATGTCTTGAATCAGTCAGGCGCTCTACCTAAGAGATGTATGGCTATATTATCTGTGATAACTGCTCTCTAGTTGATGTTTTAGCTACCTGCCGAATGGGCTCGCCCAGGACCTCCAGCGTAGCAGGGTAGTTTTCTATGAGAGACACGTGATGCGTGTTTTCAGAACGTTGAGGCAGGGAGGACACCATGGCATAAGCCTCCTCCAACAGGCAGCAGTTTTGTCCATTTCTTGCTTTGTTTCTGATCAACTCCTAAACATAAATAGAAATATGAGATCATACTCATGAGGTGAAGGACATGTTATTAATCATAATTAACCACAATGATTTCTCTTCACCTTCAGTAATGTCTTGTATTTTTGAATTCTCTCCACTGGTCTTTGAATGTATGCATTTATACTCAGAATAGGACCTTCAGAGGGATCAATGTTGGCAAGTTCACTGTCACTGTATTTCTGAAAGAGAACATATACACACTGTGAATAAGATGGATTGCAGTATATCATGATATCACAAAAGTATTCTGTAAATGTTTAAGAACTGAGGAGACCATTTGCTACAGTTTTAAGAATGAAATGTTGTCCCATTACTCCCCGATATAGGATTTCAGTTGCTCAACAGTATGGGGTTTCGAACTGAGCACTGAAACAAGTTGGATAGATTGGATACTTGGATGGGCCCTCTCCTCTTTAGCCCAGATGAGTCCATGATTTCCAAAAAGAATGGCAAACTTTGATTGATCTAACCACAGGACCTCTTTTCACGTTACCTCAGTCCATTTTAAACAAGCTCAGGCCCAGATAAGAGGGTGCTATTTTCTGTATAATGTCTCAATACAATTTTAACTGTTACAATTTTGGCTGCAGTTTTTGAATTGAGTATTACTGGGCACATAGACAATGGTTATCAGAGGTTTTCCTGAGCCCATACAATGACAGGTCTGGAAAAAGGTCTGGTGTTGATGCAGTGCCATCTGAGGTCAAAAAGACCACGGCCATCCAATTTGTTTTTCAGCTATTTCCCTTGTTTGCAAAGATTTCTCTGGATTCTCTGAATGTTTTAATAATATTATGTCCTGTAGATGATGAACTCCCTAAATACGTCACAATTTCATGTTAAGAAGCATTAAACTGACATTGTTTCATCATTTGTGCACACAGGTTTACACAGAGTAATGAATACAGTACTCCTACATCTTTACTTCTAAGAGACCCTGCCTCTCTGGGATGCTCTTTTTCATACCCAACTGTGTTGCCAGTTACCCTAATTAGTTGTGATACATTCTTCCTTTTGTTTTCTTTATCTCCGGTTCCTGCGCCGACAAGAGTGGAAGCATGTCTGCGTTTTTTTCCACGTCTTTTGTTTACTTTTTACTTCACAACTTTTTGGATTACACACTTTAAGGAGTGTTTTTATTCTATCCTATGGGATATGGACCTATTGCAATGCTCCAGCGGCAGCAAACTTGTGACAAACAAACAAGGAATCAGCTAATCGCGCTACGACAGAATGTTGGCTGTGTTAGCGTCACCATCCCAGAGGAACTGTGGTGCTTTCGGGGTTGCAGAGCGGGAGTAAAAGTGAAGACGAGGCGTCGGGAGAAGAAGTGGAGATACAAGCCCTCAGTTCCATCGATGGTGATGGTCAACGGGAACTCACTGGCTAACAAGTTGAGCTGCCCAGCTTCAGTGTAGCTCGTTTGGACAGAGACCATAAACTTTCTGGCAAAAAGAAGGGAGGTGGACTGGTGCTGTACATAAACAATAAATGGTGCAACTCCAGACATGTTACAGTGAAGGAAACTGTATGCTGCAAGGATGTGGAGTTACTAGCGGTTAGTCTCCGTCCGTTCTACATGCCGAGGGAGTTCTCGCACGGCATTGTTGTCTGTGTTTACGTTCCACTGCGAGCTCTCCCAGATACAGCGTGTGACGTCATCCACTCTACAATTTGAAAAGGCTTCAAACTCAACACACTGATGCCTTTTTTGCGATCTCTGGTGACTTCAATCACATAACACTGGATTCCACACTCACAAATTTCTACCAGTTTGTTGAATGCCCTACAAGGAAAAACAGAACAATAGACCTCATGTATGCAAACATGGGGGATACAGCGCCACCCTCCTCCCCCCACTGGGAAAGTCAGACCACAACCTCATCTATCTTTACCCAATGTACAAGCCCAAAGTACAGAGGCTACCGGTTGCCACACGCACCTTCAGGAAGTGGACACCTGAAGCGGACGAGGCTCTGAGAGACTGCTTCGAGTGCACTGACTGGAGTGTGTTACAGAATGGAGAGGACTTAGAGGAGGTCACACATTGCACAACTGACTACCTGAACTTCTGTATGGACATCGTTGTTCCCACCAGAACTGTACGCTGCTTTCCTAACAACAAGCCTTGGATAACCAGCAATGTCAAGACCCTTCTCAATAGGAAAAAGATGGCGTTCAGAGAGGGGGACATGGCAGAGCTGAGGCGCATACAGGGGGAACTCAAGATTAAGCTGAAAGAGGCTAAGGAGGACTACAGAAGGAAGGTGGAACAGAAGTTGCAGGAGAACAACATGAAGGAGGCATGGGACGGCATGAAGACCATCACTGGCCTTAAGAAGAGCAGCAACTCTGTGGAGGGAGACCTGGACAGGGCGAACCAGCTGAACCACTTTTACAACAGGTTTGACTGCCCTGCTCCAGCTCCAATGCCAGTGGTCTGTCCACCACCCCCTGCTGACTCAGACACTGCTATTGCTTGCTTGCCTACCCAACCCACACCTCCCCCCTCACTCTCAGTGCAACACTCACCCCCATCAACACAGGCTATCGCACTTATCTCCCACATGGTGACAACGGCTTCAGTCAACAGCCATCAGTCTCCAGCCATAGTGACAATGGCTTCAGTCAACAGCCATCCGCCTCCAGCCACCCGACAACCCCCTCAGACGCACCCCCCACCATGTCCATATGTCCATATTACTATCCCCACCCTTTCAACTGTATATTGCATCTTGCTTGTGTCTGTTGAGGAGTCCACGATAGGGACAACAAGGAAGCGATCATCCTCAGCTGCACTCTGAATTACAGGCTCAGTCCCTGCCCTGTCATGCTTGATCATCCTTAAGCATCCTTAAGCACACTATGTTGATATTTGATATTTTATGTAGTTTTTATAGTATATTAAGTATTTTAGTATCATGTTTATCTTCTACTGTTTCTATTGTACAGTGGAGTTTTCTTACATGTATATTACTTTTTCTACTGTAAGTGCATGTTGTGTGTGATGTCTGTATGTTACTGAGACTTTGAATTTCCCCTTGGGGATGAATAAAGAATCTATCTATATATCTATCTATCTATCTATCTATCATTACACAGCTTTTCCAGCATTGTGTTACCCCCGTCCCAACTTTCTTTGAAACATGTTGCTGGTATCAAATTAAAAATTAACATATATTTTCCATGAAATAGTCAAATTTGTCATTTTCAACATTTTATATGTTGTCTGTGTTCTTTTTGCAACTAAATATGAGTTTAAGAGATTTGCAGATTATTACATTCTGTTTTTATTCACATTGTACACAACGTCCCAAATTTTTCTGTTTAGGGGTTGTACACGATGCTGTTTTTTTTTTTTTAAACCAGTGAATTTATTTTATCGGTTAGGCCTTGCGTCTACACGACCCCGGCATTTTAGGAGGCTGTAACCAAAATTTTTTGAAACCGAGTTCCGAAGTGAGATTTTTTTGAAACTGCCAGTTACCTTTTGCCGTGTAGACAGCAAAGCTGGCATACAGGGGGTCAGACAAGTGAGATTTTTTTGAAACTGCCAGTTACCTTTTGCCGTGTAGACAGCAAAGCTGGCATACAGGGGGTCTTTATTGTTGAGATCAGACATGATAATCATCCACACATCTTGCACTCGCTCAACTTTTTACCCGTGTACACTGATCAGTTCGGCCAAAGCCACGTTTCTATCCTCTCTGGTATCCTAGAGTGCTCTATGAACGGTACAAGAGGCGAAAGCCAATGTGTGCTTCTTTTACCGATATATTTGGCTGCATTTCTTATCCAAACAACGTCGAACTTGGCACTGCATGTTAAAGAGTGGGACCAGACAAAGCTGAGGCGTGTACAGGGGAAACTCAAGGTCAAGCTGAAAGAGGTAATGGAGGACTACAGAAGGAAGGTAGAGCAGAAGCTGCAGGAGAACAGCATGACCTAGGTCTGGGAGGGCATGAAAACCATCACAGGCTGCAGGAGGAGCATTATAGTGGAGGGGGATGTGGTGAGGGCAAACCAGATCAACCACTTCTACAACAGGTTTCATTGCCCTGTTCCTGCTCTCAATGGCCTGCCCATCACCCACAACTCATCCTCCAGCTACTCCAATCTGTTCACCGCATGCCCCCTCATCCTCACTTCCACAATCAACTGCTGATGTACCCCTCCCCCATGCTGCTACCACAGACAGTGTGCACTTCAGCCTTCAGCCACCATTCACAGATGCACCCCTCCCCCCAATACACAACAAAAGGATCCCCTTTCCTCCCATCATCATGGCAAATCAGGTCAGAGGAGAGCTGAGGAGACTTCACCCCAAGAAAGCAGCCTGCCTAGTCTGAGTTAGTCCTAGACTGCTGAAAGCATGTGCTGTGGAACTGGGGGGACTGTGGAAGACATCATGTCTCATCCCAGTTCCAAAGAAGCCACATCCCAGTGAGCTTAACGACTTTAGGCCAACATACGGCCTGCGGGCCACATCTGGCCCGTGGGCTTTCCCTGACCAGCCCGCGTAAGGTCCGTGAAAGAACTATAGTCAAGAGCCTAGCATAGAGATAATGCATGCAAATCAATATCGTTGTTTTTATTTTGAAAGCGATTGCTATTTATACGCCCATACATTTGTGCGTGGATGCATACGACGTAAACACCCTCACTGATGTGCTGGTGAATAGAATTTATGCTTCTGCGTCGACACAATGCAGTTGCCTTTACGTCGGCGTAAACCTTTCAAAGTTTTGTGTCTCTTATGTCTGCGTCGCTCACCACCGCAAAGGTTGTTAGAACGAACTCCTACTTCTGCTCGTTGGTTAACGTAAAACGTTACTGGCAGATAGACAGTTTACAATCGGATAACCCCGTAATTGTAACCAAAATATGTCTGAGTTTATTTGCAAAGCTTATGTTAGCGAACTAGTATGATGCTACTACCCACAGGTTGCTTGAAGCAGCCGGCTCAACACACACAGCGAGTTGACCAATCACAGTTATGTGCATAAAGTTAAAGCAAAAACATAGCCTACATTTTTAAAATAGTTTTCTTTGTGCATGTTGATTAACTAATGACAGCCTACTATTGTCTGCTCCACATTTTCGTAGTCTAATTCTGCATAGAGTTAATTTAATGATGGTAATGATTTAATGATGAAATATTGCCGAGTGTTGATGAAATGGTGGCACAGGCCTATGGGTTGTACTGACTCCTTCACATTTTCATGACCTAGGCTAATTATATAGATATTGTAGTACTTTTTTATATCAGTCTTTAAAAACTGAAAAAAAAAATGTCAATGTCAAAAAATAATTTTCGAGAATGAGGATTAAATACTGGACATAGATTAAATATTGCTGTTTTTCCTTTGTCTCCCTCACATTTTCATCTGTTCTTACGACTAGTAAACAAAACCATATGATTTACTTAATGTTATACAAGAACAGAATAGAATTGAACAGAATTGAGTTCAGACTTGAGTTCGGTATTTTGGGTCCGGCCCTCCTCAACAGTCCCAGTTTGTCATGTGGCCCCTTGGGGAAATTAGTTGCCCACCCCTGCTCTAACACATGATGAAGACCATGGAGTGACTATTACTTTACATCCTCGGACTCTTAATTTCTGTTCAAACGATGTGATGACTCCTCGAGCCGTCTTTCCTGCTCCGCCTCTGTGTCGTGGGATCCCAAAATGGTGGATGGGCTCTGAGACCTCCCAAATCGTCACGTGATAGCAAACTACCATGACTTATCTCCTCATTCTCAATAACTCATTCCCTGTTATATATTGTTCTTAAAGTGCATTCTTTTCCTTGTTTGTTCAGCAATGCTATTATGTTTACATTAATTATGGCAGATGGTAGTTTTATATGTGTGTGTTTGTGTGTGTGTGTGCCTCCTTGTGTGTGCATGTATCTTTATGTGTGTGTTTGCGTGTGTTCATGAGTGCGTATGTGTGTGCATGCGTAGTGTACAGTCACTAAATGTACACATATAATAAGAAGCCTAGGAAGAACAGTACAGTGCACTGTAATAAGTCAGAGGAAGCTAAAGAATAGCAATACAATGCATTGCTTTGCATGCAGTGTAAAAAGAAGAAGTTTGTTGCTACTGCAATCTACAGGTAATGAGTAAGTATTTTACTAAGATCAGTGATGTACTGTACATGGTAATGTGGGGAATACAGCCAAATAATTAGTGGATAAGTGGAATTCATGTTTTAGCACACCAGGCCAACAGCAGATTTGGATGGTTAAGCAAGTTTGGTGCTTTGGAGTTTACTTCTCTTGTGTGGTTGAATGCATTTGTACATTGTCAAGTACATACCTTGAAATACTGGTGGGTGACCTTCTCACTTATAGCAGCTTCAGCTTGGGACTGGCTCACCAAGTACTGTAGATATTTCTCAAACCCTTCAGTATTTTTCAGAAGTTGCATGGCTACATCATCATCTGTATCACACTCATTGAGGCCAGGAAGAATGCAGCTGAAGGAAAGTAAGCAGAGAGAGTTTAGACAGTCAAAATATTCTAGTATCAGACATGTATGATATTCTATGCTGAAATTGTACTTAACAGAAGGCAGATAAAGATAATCTCATAGGAAAGCTATGTTCAAAATGAGATCTGACCTGTTTCTCCTAAGGAGCAATATGAATAAATTGAGAAGAAAAGGTTTTTTTTGACATCTTAAATTAAACTTAAGCTAATAAAGGCTGAGACACAGCTTGCAGCTGAGAAATAGCCCTCCACTTGTTTTGGCTTGAAGAAGGAGAAACAGGTGAGCCAGAGCTGCCAGAGCTTATTAGTGTCAGAGGCACAGAATCATCTCTGTGATATAAATTATAATACATATCTAGTAACCTGGAATGAAAGTCTTTGATGTCATCAATGTTTCTAAATATGGTTTCCTTCTGGCTTGCAATTTCAGGTGGGATCTCCTCACTCTCCATTTGCTTCAGATGGTGGGATGAGACGAATTCCATCTCTTTCACATACTCTGCCTCGCTGTTAATCATCTCCTGGATGAGCTGACTAAAGAGGAGTGAAAAAGAGCACAATTTCAGAAGTATTGGCTACCGTTACATGTGGGAATTTGAAAAAGCATTTCTAGGGGCCATTTACAGTGGAACATGAGGTACACTGCTAACATTTCAAAATGTCAATGTTAAAATAATGCCAGGTGGAAATTGGTTGCATGTATGTTGCTGCAATGACATGTTATAGCCAAATAGCTAGCTGCTTGGCATAGACATGTAAGTAATGATAAACATGGTTGTTTTCTGAACATCGGTTAAACCATTTTTGAACAATTGAACAATTGAAATCAAGCGCTTAGATGTGAAAAACAAATTCACTGTGATTTTCTCTAGCAATTTCTTTTAAGCAGATATATTTGTATGCAATCATTTCAGTGAATGTAATATCTCAAACATACCATAGCTTCCTTTTGTACTCTCCTTCTGTAACCTCCTCCCCAGTGCACTCAGATGGCTCTCCTGCATCTGTAGAAAGCTACAAAGTTCCCAAAATGAAGAAATATAAAAAGGTAAAGGTCATATGAAGAGATCAGATGCAAAACCCTCTAAATCCGTCTGACAACTTTTCTTTTAAATGAGCAATTTTATCAAGCTCCTACAAGTTCTTACCTACAAATAGATATTTCAGACCAAAAAGACAGTGGTATTTAGCAGGTTTTGAACTATTTGATTAACATATACTACATGTGAAGAGCATCCACTCACCATGGCAATATAACATCATTGTCAAGTTTGCTGATGACACAGCAGTAGTCAGACCTCATTTCTAAGAACAATGAGCAGGCTTACTTGAATGAAGTAGACAGGCTATCACATTGGTGCCAGGACAACAACCTCCTCCTCACTTTTGCCAAGGAGATGTTTATAATATAGACCAGGGGTCTCAAACACCCGGCCCGCGGGCCAAATCCGGCCCGCGTCCTGCCCAATTCCGGCCCGCGACGTATGACAAAATAATAATGTAATCCGGCCCTTGAGGCTATTAATTGCGACAAACAACGATACTGATTAAAATAGACGATAGATCCAGGTACGGGGACAAATCTCATTTGTAGGCCTACTCTGCTCCACTATGTGCAAGACATCCAGAGCTTGATTCAAACCCAAAATCGCTGCGCAAAGTTTTCAGGAAATACTTGTATTACACGCGAGAAACACAAAGACGTGCATTTGTAATGACGCGGAAGCGATGCAGGCCATAGTGTTGCAGAAATTGAAGCAGAAATTAAGCAGAAATAGCCAGGCCTACACCAAATGTTGAAAAACGTTCACGTGTGATGAAGTCTTAGGTAAGCTTATTCACCTATTCTAATTCTGAAGGAGAATATCCTTTTGGAGATTATTATCGTCTATGACAGTGATAGTCACGGTGCGTCTGTGAATGGAGGTGTATACAACGGTGTCCACTAAGCATACCATGCTTGTTTCGACCCTCTGCCCAACATAGCTTGGAGGTTGCAGTGGTAATCGTGATGATAGTGTCCGTAATGGATGTGGTACAGACAGCAGGGCTAGTAGAAATAGGGCTGTAAAGAACTACAAAGTCACCCGCAATATGATGCGAACTTCTGGGTACTGGGTACCCGCGATAGGAACTGGTTGACCAGAATACTTTATTGTAGGTCTATATTGTAGTAATCTATTACTAAACCACAACATCTTAGGTGTTGGTATACATCTTAGGTGTTTTTCTGTTAATTTGTTATGTGGGTAATATGAAAAAAGGAAAGTAAACCTGCTTAAATATGTTCATCCAGTATTTACTGAAAGGTGCATAATTTGAGGTGCTTGCCATCCAGTGACAAATTAGATGGGTAAATTTACCCCCTTCATAAACTTTTGTTTTACTCAAAGATTTTTACATTTACAGTATAACTTTATCTCTGACCACTTTCAAGCCATGGCCTTTTAAATTTTGATATAAAAATCCAATGGTGTTGCTTTCTTAACCCTGATGCCTAGTTATGAGAGGAAATATTTTTATTTGGTGTGAAACACACACACATACCTGTTTTTTATGTTTTTCATTTATTTTATAATTTGTATTAATATTTATTTTATCATTATTTTATTTATAGGCTAAGGTTGCTAGCACAGGTGTCTAAAACTAGATAAAAACACTTGCACTTTCTGTTTGCAGTTTTGTGTGGTATTTGAAAAAAACAACATTGCATTTTCAGAAATAGCCGGTCCTCCAATCAGATGACGTTGGCTGAATTGGCCCCCAGCTCATTTGAGTTTGAGACCCCTGATATAGACCCTTTCAAGAGAGTTCCATTATCAGCATCATAGTTGGCCCCACAAGGCTTCCGTTTTAAAATTCCATTTGTTATCTTAATGCAGAGGAAGCAGATTGGGAACCAAATAGAACGTTCAAGCATTGTTTTTGTTTTTATTGTTGAAAGGGTCTATATTTCCGGCGTGATCAGCAGAAGATTTACCAACCACTCAACCACTCACTACCAACCACTGGCTCTCAGGTGGAAAGGGTAGAGAGAGTTTCAAATATATTGGTGTTCATATTAATGAAGACCTGACTTGGACCAAGCACACGATTCACTGGTGAGAAAGGCACACCAGTGTCTTTTCCACCTCAAGTACTTCAGGCTACCTCAGCAGTGACTTCAGACCTTTTACAGAGCCACCGTAACAGCCTGGCAGGCACGTGCACACATAGACGTCAAAGGGGGCTTGAGCCACTGCCATTTTTCTTCCAGGAGAGGAAGTGTCCTTTTTTCTGGACTGCTTATAAAGCTATTGTTTCTTTACTTTCTCTACCTCCGTCCCTCCACGTCTCTTGCGCAATGCTGAGCGCACACAGTCATAGCCAGGTTTCATGTTAGGCAGACAGGCAGCCTCTCTCAGGGCCAGATGTACTAACGCTTTTGCGCCCACTTCAGGCGTATTTGTTTCACAATATGCGTGTAAAATCATTGTAAGGTATGTACAAACAGGCCGCATGATGTAAAAGCGCAAACTGCCTGTCGCGGGAGCTGAAAGTGGCAGATTGCGTTTGTCATGTCATGCATATGCATTCATGGGAGGATCCAGGGGAAAGTGGGAGTTTAGCGTAAAAAGATGGGAGGGGAAGAGTAAAGAGTGCCTAGTTATGTATTCCGCGGTATGTACAAAGACTGCTCCTGAAAGCGCCGCGCCTATTCTGCCTAAATACTTCCGCCTTTAGCAGGTGTTAATCCAAATTGCAGTTCAATGCGTCAATAAGAGAACCTTTCAAAGACAACAGAATCGCTATTTAGAGCACCAGTTTTTGTGGTGAAAGTATTTGTACTACCAAAAGCAACCTTAACCGTTGGCCTTTCGAATGTCTTACTTTCACTTTCACGTCATTCACTTAAACTTTCCTACTTGCTAGATTTGACCAATCTTCCATAGCCTACGTGCACAAGTAGTTTGAGTAGAACTACTGATCTTCATTATCTCCCTGCTTGTTTACATCTTATCATGTATGGTATTATTTCATGATCGCTAAACGTTTGATTCTTTTTAATGTTGTCATCAGTTAACTTCATTCAACTGGCGCTTTGTATGTAGGCGCTGCCATTCAGTTGTGGACGTTAAGAATTTGCGTTTATGGGCGGAGAAAGGCAAAGAAAGGCGCAGTTTACACTAATGATTGAACGATTGATAAATACGACGGAAACTTGGGTCTGACAGCGTTCGCAATCTGCGGTGTGTCCATGACGCTGATAACGCTACGTTCGCAAATGTACAGTACGTATCAGTGTCCAGCCCAACTGTGGTATTTCGTGGTTTGTGTGGAGGTGAGTGGTGATGAACTGGTAACTATTCTACCAGTGCAGGTCCTAGGTTACAGCTTACTTGCCAAGACGAAAACAAATGTAGCATAGTGAACTTGATTCTTTTTAAAGTAGACTAAAGCATGTGCTACAATCTACAGCTAAAATGTTTTTGAGATTGTTAGTTTTCTTCCTTCCTAGATTCTTTTGTAGAAATCTGTAGTCAAGAGTATTAAATATTTGCATGAATGTGAGGGTATTCTGATAAATCGGTTAGTCAGACAAATGTTACCGCTGCCTGAAAACCAACACTGAGAGAATGCAGAAATGTTTTTATGCCCTGGCTATCCGGATTCTGAATGAGAACAGTAGCTGGACCACAAGCATGTTGGAAACATGTCATGCACTTTAGACATTTATTTCTCCCCTTTTCTCCTCTTTTCTATTCAGTGCCTTATTTATACACACTAGCGTTTCAGCTTGAAAAAAAGAGTGTCAGTCAAAGAGACCAGCAGAGGTTTTATTTTCAGTACATTTTGATGATATGCCGGTCAAATCTTCTATCACTTCTTAATTAGTCAAGTTGAGGAAAACTGGAGGCAGGCTATGTAGCTTAAAGATGACACAATCACCCCTTGGCACGTTGCTCAATAAAAGAGACGTGCAAGATAAGAATAAACTTTGCGCTGGGATAATAATCCGCTTTCTGCCAGGTTTTGCGTCACGAAAATAGGGCCCGCAGACTATAACTAGGAAACACACCCCATATTATTGATTTGTCACATCTTTCTTTCATGGACAGTCTATAATAATTCTCTCAAAGGCCCACTATTCAAGTAACACAAAGCTTATCATTACAATTCATACCTTCAGCCGTTTATCCAAGTAAGCAGGTGAAACCCAGCCCTGGCGGGATGGTGTGCTTTTTGTTGGTTTGGTGCGCACCAGCCATTTCAGTGGGTGAGCAGAGTCCAGCACCTCCACATACTGTCCCTCCTTCAGTGCTATAGTTTCTTTACTAGCAGGTGTTGGGTTGTAGTCAGCAGTGGCCACATAAATGTCAAACATCTGCAAAGGACCAAAAGATTGTTTTGGTTAGACTTAAATATTGAGCATACATCACAGTGTACTAAAGGCACTTCAATTTACATTAAATACATTATTGACATTAACACAATTAAATTTGACGTGTTTGCTGTTCATTTCATGCAACAGTACCTCCACTGCAAAGCAGCTTTCATATACAGTTAAGAACAAAATTATTCATACCCCTGGTAAATACCGATTTCATGTTGATTTTCTCTTGACCAGTATGTTTGTTCTGACTCAAAATAACACTGCCTTGTGGCTTAAGGTTGTAAGACAATGTGGTGGAACTCATGAAAAATAAGAATTTTCATCTTTTTAATTTTTTTTTAATAAAAAATGGCTTGTCCAAAAATTGTCATACCCTTTTTAAATTTTGATGAAGCCATGGCCAACTGGTTAGCGCTTCGGACTTGTAACCAGTACTGTATAGTGTTGTCTTGAGCATTTTCAGGTAGTGTCACCGAGTTTTTTTTTGGATTGGAAAACACTGAGAAATAAACTGTCATAATGAAAACATGACAAAGCCATTTGACTATCTTGTTCATAAACGATGGTGTCAAGACTTCTTATTTTGATGACACTGACAGTTTCATTGACATGAATACCTGCTTTTGAGGAATGGACTATCCATTTTGAGCAAGTGACGTGCTTTTGCAGGTCATCCACTAGGTTTTGCAGTTTGCACTAATTGTTTTGAGAAATGCACTAACTGCTGTGCAAATGTTAATAGTGATGTGAGAAAAGCACCAAAGCGACTGAGAAACTGTAATTAGGTAGCAATGAATACACAATGGTACAAATGAAAAAAAAAACATCATCACACACCTCCAGTAACCATCATCATCCATCATCCTTAAGGGCCTATTTTGATGGTCTAAAATGAATGGTCTGAACAGTATGACTTAAATCCATTTATTAATACTGTCCCCCTACCTGGATTCCTGGCCCGTACAGCCTAGCGACCCACCACCTGCCTATGACAACTCTGCCCAGATTCCTGGCTCGTACTGCCGACCCACCACATGCCCTTTGACAACTCCTCCCCTAGACAATTCCATTTCCTACGCTGGACTATTTGAACTTTCTGACACTAAATTAGGATTAATGCATTATCATACCAGATATGTAATCATCCCACCTCTTGTAATTTTCACCTCAGGTGGCTTTAAACACCATGTCCTATTCTCTACACCTGACTAACATATGCATTTGTCATGTATACAGACCTTACTGTCCTGTATCTGACCCTAGGCAGATGGGTCAGGCCCTTAAAGGAGAATTCCGGTGTGATATTGACCTAAAGTGTATTGAAACATGATACCGAGTGTGAACGTATGTCTCATAGCCCATCTCGGCTTGTCCCCTGCACTCCAAAATCTGGCGCTAGTTAGCCGATGCTACCAACAGCTTTTTCAATAGTGGTGCTTCGCATCGGCTAGCCATGCAAATAAATCACTGTTTTACACCCATTTACGAGGCTCAATGTATCTCCACACTTCATTGGTAGACTTCCGAGGGCCCTGACATTTAAAACGAGACATTGAAAACTTTGAAAAAGCACTGGTAGTTTACTTACAAGACGATTTATACAGACAGTATCTTCATGAAGTTTAGCGTTTGCAGCCATCTTGAATTTAGTCACGATAAGTCGAGCAACGAGTAAGAATTAACAGGTATGATAAGGGATCAGATTCCAAAAATAATTCAGTGGAAATGCATGGATTCCAGTTTCTTCCAGTAGCAGCAACTGGAATCCATGCATTTCCACTCACTTTCCACTGTAAAACAGTGATTTATTTGCATGGCTAGCCCGATGCCGAAGCACCACTATTGAAAAAGCTGTTGGTAGCATCGGCTAACTAGCGCCAGATTTTGGAGTGCAGGGGACAAGCCGAGATGGGCTATGAGACATACGTTCACACTCGGTATCATGTTTCAATACACTTTAGGTCAATATCACACCGGAATTCTCCTTTAAGTCGTGGATCTGCTCAAAGTTTCTTCCTATGTGTATCTCCAATTCTAGGGAGTTTTTCCTCGCCCCTGTTACCCATGGGCCTTCTTTTCTTTTCTTTTCTTTGATTGTCTAACACTCTGTAAAGCGTCATTAACAACACCCAAATAGCACGGTCTGTTCTTGTGGAATGAAATGCAAAGCTACAACTGTTAATACTGCCTAAATACATATGAATTAATCCCGTATAAGTGAGTATATGCTCCCTGTTCTAAAGTGGAGGACCAGAAAGCCCTTACCTCTCCACGGGCATCACCCTCATCTGACTCAGAGGAGGAATCCATGATGAGTGAAGGAGGGCGTGATCGCCCATGATGAGGTGAAGGAGAGGGGGTCTTTGTCTCATCATCACTGTCAGCCCCTGGGACACGAAGTGAAGCTAGGAAATATTGGATTTAACATAAATGTCATCAATGATAAATATTTTGTAATTTTTGCAATTAGCATGGTAGCCTACATTCAGACTTTCTTTAGTGGTATTTCATGTTGTCAATGACCTCGGTGACAAATATCAACTATTGTCAGACGACTATGAATGAAATCCTCCCTATAATGCAATTCTCATACTGTGAAACTTGTGAGTCTCCAATAAACACAGGTCATTCATAATTGCGTGTATGAAATACTAATTTAGTGAAATAAACACCTGCCTAAAATAAACGTGCCAAGAAAATTGATAACTTGCAGAGTACTGCAAGTTCAAGTGGGGATTTGTTCTGAACTGCCAACTCATCAAAACATCACCTAATTGTTTTCCCCCCTCGATGCTTTCCTATCTTACCCGTGGACTTTCCCCCAGACTGCCTTTGAGTTTCTTATCCAGAGAATACGGATACCTTGCTCCTGTGCGACGCTAAGTCGCATGCTCATTACATCATGTTAGCATTGTTAGTCAACCGTAAAATGAGTTACAAGGTTATGTTGTATTTCTCTGAAAATAGAAAGGGTTCATATAAAGGCTTAAAACTCTTCAGATGTAACGTTATTTGATGTCAAAGTGAGGGCAAAATGAATGAGGGTCAATGGAATGCTAGCTCAAAGTGGTTGACTGCTAGCCACAGAGTGGCTACGCTTTCTGAACGTTCGCCTCCCCCCTATGGCCCCTTGCAGTACAAACCTTTAACAGTCCAATCATACAGAGAAAATGTCTGTCTTGCACCCTACAAAGTTTGGGAAGGCTAGATATTAATGCCCAAACATGGCCTCCAAGATAAGGCATTTATGAGAGTAAAAATGACACAAAAACAAGAGTGAAAATGTATGAAAATATTGATATTTAACAAAAATATTTTACAGGTGTTAGTTTTGGGACGTAAATATTAGGTAGACAAACTGCGCAAAATCTGAGACGGTGCAGCAACTATTTTCCTGGATTTTGTCTGATTTGACACCGAGAATGACTCGGCCGGTCGGTCAGTCAGTCGGTCGGTCGCTCTCTCTCTCTCTCTCTCTCTCACACACACACACACACACACTCCATGCCGTTCAAACTGTGTTGTTGTCATTAGTTGTTAAACACTGACTAAGTAACCAACGGGAGAACATGGAAAGGACTTGTGTGACAAGTGTGACTTGTAGTTTGCAAGGAGTTGTGGGCGGGAGTAGGGGCATGGAAAAAACATGGGAAATGTGCTTTATTTTCTTTGTGTAGCAGGTGTCAACACCATGCAGTGTCATAAAATGTACCACAATCCGGTACATCTAATTTTAGATAGATAGATAGATAGATAGATAGATAGATACTTTATTGATCCTCAAGGGGAAATTCAAGTTTTACACAAGTTACTGTCATATTCTTGAATTTCATCTCAGAGTCTCTGTAACGGTTTCATATTTCAACTGGTAATCTAAGAACTTCTTTAAGAAGTACTGCTGATAAGTACCTATTTACAGTACCCTCCAGAATTATTGGCACCTCTGCTAAAGTTGATTAAAAATGGGTATAAAAAAAATCTGTTGGTGATTTATTGTAATCTCACAATTGAACCTTAAAGGGAAGTACATTTATTTTGAGAAAAAGGAAAATCTCAAAGAAATAAATATTTTTAACAAAAACACATTGCTCACAATTATTGGCACCCCTGCTTATAATACCTTCTTAAGCCTCCCTTTGCCAATAAAACAGCTTGTAAAATTCACCTATGACACCCCATAAAGTTGGAGAATACAAAGCAAGAGATTTAAGACCGTTCGTCTTTACAAAATCTCCCCAGATTGTCCAGATTCCTAGGTCCACACTTGTGCATTCTCCTCTTTGACTCACCCCACTATTTTTCTATGGTGTTTAGATCAGGGGACTGAGATGGCAATGGCCAAAAAGCTTCATTTTGCGTCAGTAAACCATATTTGTTTTGATCTGGACGATTGTTGTGGTTCACTGACCTGATGAATGATCTAATCATGACCAACTTTTAGTGTCTTGTCAGAGATTGACAGATTTCCTTTGAAAATGTTCAGGTTTTTCTTGTTGTTCAGGATACCATGCACCTTAATTAGATTCCCAAGGCCTTTGGGAATAAAAACAGGCCCACAATAGCACAGCGCCTCCATCATAATTCTCATTAGGTACAGTATGGGATTCTTTTCAGTATAGTTATTCTTCTATATATGCCAAACACACCTACAGTAACGTTTCTAGCCAAAAGCGCAATTTTCATTTCATCTGACAATAGACCACACTCACCCCAAATCCTAGTCTACGATGGGCCATTAACATGGTGTAAGGCGGGACCTTTCTTGATGCACTTGCAGCAGTGTGAAGTGTCAGACGTCAGAAATGTAAGTGGCAAACACGCTTGCCTTTATTGGCCTGCGGCACAATTGAACTGCGGAACGAAAGGTTTCCCTGATCAGGAAATACTCCTTAATACGCAACTTTGTGTAGGCTTAACAGAGGTAGCCTAAATATCGTGCCTATGACGATGACATCGTGACATGACGATGACGATGAAACATTTATTTTACTTGTCTCGCTGGATTGAAGGCAGAATGTGGGCTGTTGCGCAAATAGATGAATGAGGGTCGGGAGATTCCGTTAACAAAAACCTAAAGTTTTGCTAACATTTTCTCCATTATTATCGTAAAATATGTCTCCATGCAGGGCAGGGCTGGTTCTAACCTAGGCTAGGCTACTATATTTGGGTGGGCTGGTAGAAATTTTGGGTGGGCAACATAGCAAAGCTGTCAAATTGGATCAAAACTAACATAAACACAAAACAATCAGTACTACCTAGCTTGAGTTGCTGCAGCAGGGATAGCCAGGGATAGGCAGTATGTCTGATACATGTACTGTATGTAAAATACAAAATAGTATGTTGTCATTTTTATTTTATTTAGTTGGAAAAAAATGGCATCATATTTTGTATCAAAATACTTTATAGGCTTGTAGTTTAAAAATAGTGCCAAAATCTTTTGGTAAAACCAATAACCTACTTTTGGTGATGTGATTATAAAAGTGCAAAACAATGAATGCAGCACTGGTGCTGACTTGTAATTTGCCCAGAGTTGTTGTGATCAGAATATTGAGATTCAGGCAGATAAGTTTCTTGAGAACTTTAGTCATCCAATTCAAACACATGGAAGTCATCCAATTCAAACACATGGAACCGGTTATGTGGTTGCCCTGCAAGAAGTTGCACCATGTGCAACATGCACAATGTTTGCTCACATACAGTACACAATACACTCCTTCATACCAACCTCAAGTTTCTTGAGAACTTTAAAGTTCTCAAGAAACTGATGATTAATCATCTAATCGGAAGACATGGAACCGGTTATGGTTGCCCTGCAACAAGTTACCCCACGTGAAAATTTAATTAATAATTTGCCCAGACTTGTTGTGATCATAATATTGAGATTCAGGAAGATGAAATTGCTCACATACACAATACACTCCTTCATACCAACCTCATAGTTTCTTGAGAAAATAAACAAATAGACAAAAAAGCAGGTCAAATCATTGTAACAGCTACAAAAATAGATGGCAGAGTGGGGGAAATGTCTTGGATGAGTATATTTTGTATATCTTAATTTACAGTAATATAATCAAATTGATTATATTTTAATGTCCCCATGATGGAATTTGTTTTAGAACAGCATAGCCCAGTGACAGACAACTTAGATAATTAACTTTAATATGTCTGTATTACATTTTATTCAAATACAGACATTTTATGTGAGAGTAAGGTATTTGTGTTTTTTTGTCCTTCAATTTATGAGTATGGTGCTTGCATCTGGTTTCCCTAATGTATTTGTGCTAATTTCACATCTTGAGCCTGTTTCTGTTTATCTGGATGTTTTGACGCATGCCACCCTTGAATTAATCAGTGCCTCCCCAGGTAAAATCCAAGTGTAATTAAGTGTATTGAATTATGTATTAAGTTCAACTTAATACCAACTTGACTATACTTTGAGTGTAATTAGTGTGCTAAAATGGAACAACTTTTTTCAAACTTTAAATGTTCTTAAGTACATTATACAAAAAGAGATTTTATGAGCATTCGGAACACAGTCGCAGTACAATTTTGCAACATCCCAAGTGTATTGGAAATGTACTTAAAAGGCATTACAGTATAACTAATAATAGTGTAGTAGTGTATTTTGAATACACTCTTATCATCCTCATCTCTATTCATTTGGCATGCTTCTGTAATATTTTTAATTAACTTCAAATGTACTTCCTGACTACAATAAGTGCCTTGAAAGTTTGCAGTTATGTTAATAAAAGTATAGTCTTAAGATACTTTAAGCATTATAAAGGCATTAAGTATAATATTAGTGTGGTTTAAAATTTTACTATTAGTACTCTCCTACCTATTCTGTTACATGACAAATTACACTTTGATTATGAGAAAAACATTTTATTGACATGAATGAAAACAAAACATAATATTCATCCATAAAAAAAGTAAAACATTTTCCTGAAAGTTATGGATCTCTTGAGCATATCTTTTCAAGTTGGATGTGGGAACACGATAAAACATGCATTTGGGCTTATTATTTATTTCACATGCATAGATTTTTCGAGTGGCTGTTTGGAGCGCTGGTCAGATTCCTCCTCGCTCGCAGCATTTTCTTCCATGCTTGGGGAGCAGTTTCCTCTGAGTGCGCACGCGCAGAGAGAATTTGCGCGCACGCATTTAATATATACGTGTGTGAAATAATATATAATACAATACACCCGAATGCATGTTTTATAGCGCAAGTTCTTTTTGCCACTATTGTGTCGCGATACTCTACAGCCTCATTGGTAGACCATCAATTCAAAATGAAGATTTCATGAAAAACAAAAGTTGTTTACCCTCCTAGGTGAGAGAATTTGCCCTCTAAGCTTGAAATTGTTTACTGGACACCCAGCCTACAAGCCAACAACTTAACAGTCTAACATGGCTAAATTTGTAATGCATGATCATTTATTGCTTATTTGTTTGCAAAGTCTTCTGGCCCAGAAAGAAAACCATGGTGGTTACGGATCATGGCGGAGGAAATGTACAGCTGGTAGATTTGTGCAGTGAGTGAACTTCCCTCAACACTGAGATGTGGTGGCAAAAGCTGTGGTAGCTAGCTTCCTTACTAGCACACCATCTTCCAGTCCAAGATGCATACAGTTTTCGGTGGCAACCCGGGGCTGGACAGCAGTCAAATGCATTGACCTTGGTATTAGAGAATTTGTCTCTGTTGTCTGTGAACAGAAAGAAGATGGACAACATTTTACAAGATAAACAATATTTTACACAGAAATCCATTGGCAATAATGAGATTAATACAGATTATCTGTACCTATTTGACATTTACTTTTTATGGGTCAAATTGGTATTGACACCATCTGTTTGCCATCCTAGTATGGGTAGACCTGGCCAGGTAGTCTTTCCTTAAAGTGTTGTGCACCTTGGCACCGATATGAGTGCAACCACCCTGTTTTCTGCATTTGATTACCTTAGATTTCTTTGTTTCCAATACAACCCTATTATCGTTTTCGGGTCAAATGGCATTTTAAATGGGAGTCATAGGGGCACTAGCCTACTATTTTGATGCATAAATCAAAATCATGTATCAAAATAGTTCTGCCCCTACCACTCCCATTCAAAATGGCATTTGACCCAGAAACGACAATACAGTCAAGCTTAAAGCAATACCAAAGATTTTTTTGTAGCTTAAAATAATGTTTCCAAAATCGTTTCAGTGGTTCATCAACTCGTAACAGGGTGAACGGCAATTCTGCATTCGCTTCGCGGCCCTCTATCGGCTATAACCGCACTATGTAAGTTTTCCAGATCGGGTAGCGGATCTGTAGTTCGATGGAATGAGACATAAGAAACTACAAATTTTACTTGCATCTGATGTCGCAATACATCGTACTTTTATAAGTCATGCAAAATATTCAACCTTGTCTGTGGACATAGATTTTTGCAAAGCCGGTACTGGATAAACAAATGACAGAGGGAAAGTTCTTTGGTGTTGCTTTAATTATGCTTTCAAACGAAAGTTTGACTCAGGTACATTCACAAAAAGACCCTAGGTTGCATTTTGGCTTGAGTTATGCTTTAAGAGTAATAGGGCAAGGTCCTGGATGAAGAATATTTACCTTTACTGCTGATTATTTGAGGCGTTCAGACATTTCGGTTTCAAAACTGTCCAGGAACACCTGTAAAAACATAGTTAGGCTACAGATTAAAACTAGGTAAATTACAAACGCTACCATGAAATGAACTTGAATGCTCTGTCAAACACGAATAATTAAAAAAAATCTAAATCTATCGCATAAACCAAGGCATAATATCAATCATGCAGCCTAAGCTTCATAGCACTAACTTGGTAGAACACCAGGTTTAATTTCCCCTCTAATATCAATGGTGGAAAAAACGTTCTACTTAATAAAAATGCATGTAATTGGTCCTGTAGACTCATTTTAAAAGATGTCTCCACGATTTAAAAAAAAAAACAGCTACAATGTCATTAGCATGCCTAATGAATGTGAAGTATGACTAGCCTAGCACCATCCTCCTTTCTGTGAGGTAGCCTACACCACACATAATATTAAAGAACATTGGTGAACTTTAGGCAAACGTTGCTTAATAAAGAACACACTTTCTTCCATCATAGTTTGTCTAACGTTAGTGCTAGCCAACGCTTGTCAATAATCCCACAAACACAAAGCAGGCTAATGTAGTTTTCTTCTTGATAGGGATCTGGGTCGACGTGTATGACGTTAACGTTAGCTAAATTAGCTAACGTGATCTGGCATTGCTAGCTTGTACTAGCAAGGCTCAAAACAAACTCTTGAAAAATTGCTAAGCCATCAATTTAACTTCTCCAAAGACTACCGAAGGTCATAAAGAGTAAGCTACATTAGAATCATTTAACAATATGCTTTGGGACTCACCTGATGACGAATAACTTGGCACTATAGATCCAACTGGCTTCAGCCCTTGTTATCTCATATGACGAGTCCTTCTGGCTCTGTAGGACCAACGTCTCTGGCATGACTAGAATTCATGGTATCTTTAATTTGGACAAACCTGTAACCTTACGGACCGTAAACGTATGCATTTTCTGGTCTCTACAGTCCATCTGCCTTGCAAATAAAGTTACAAGCATAGACTGTATAAAATAACGTTAATGTTTGCTCACACCACGTTTTGCTCGAAAGGTGGACAGATCCGCCCACTCCATTTCAAATTCAAACAGCCATGTTATTGGTCAACTGGACTGCCTATAGGCTACATTTAACTGTGTTGCCCATAAATTTAACAAAATGCCACATTCATCCTCTCACAACCTCTACTACATCACAAACGTATAGGCTATACCTTACTAAGACACAAAATTAACAAAAGAAAAAATATTATTTGATGTCCAAAACTGATAGATCAGTGTGTCTAGGCTAGGTTATTGCACATTGCCATCCATGCGGCTGACATATCAGGCCTAAAGGCTACACACATTAGTATGTTATTAAAGGTGAGATGACTATGAAACTATACAAACAATGATTTAGGCCTACCAAAAAATATACTTTCTATAAGTACACTATATTACAACTCTAAGTATTAGCAATTTAATACAATTAAACTAAATAAACTTCTTTACCATTTAAAATACACTAACAACAAAGTACACTTTTAAAAGTACATTACAAAAACACTTTGAATATTGCACAATAAGTATATTTCATTTTAGTACACTGAAGTTGAACTTAATAACATCTACTTTGAAGTATACTTTCTAAAAGTACAAATTAAACATACTTTACATAAAGTACAAAAAGTGTAAGCATACTTGCTTTATACTTCATATACTTTAATCATATTTCTAACACATTAAAGTATACTACTTTTTAACCTGGGTCACTAGTGCCACCCTTGTTAAAAATGTCTAGAATCGCCACTGACCACACTTCCAGACAAAGCCACTGTACCATTTAGTAACTCCTGCCGTTTACATTGGTAATTAAATGACTGGACAGGCTGTTACCTTGCATGCCCTCTAAATAAAGCAATGAGGTCACTTTTGAAGATTTTTTGCCTATATTACCATCCTCCATACTGTATGTGGGGGGCAAGATAACCTTGGGTCTTTGTCAAAGCATGTTTGTCACATTTCCAGTTGATTAGAACAATTTAATCATTGTTTTAACTGTAAATATAGGCATTTTCAACAAAGTACCTAGTTTGTATAGACATTCCCTGACTTACAAATGTCAACACACTTTCTTTTTATTTAAATTTAGTGTATTCTCTTGTCTTTCTGATGTTGAAAAATGCTTCTGTTAGGTTCTGTATATAAGATTTTTCTAGGGGTGCCAATAATTGTGAGCAACATGTTTTTGTTAAAAATATTTATTTCTTTATGAGATTTTCCTTTTTCTCAGAATAAAAAAATAAAAAAATAAAATTCCCTTCAAGAGTGGATTTTTCCTCATTGTTTTCATTGTGATAGTACAATGAATCATCAAAAGATTATTTTTTATACCCGTTTTTAGTCAACTTTACCCAAGGTGCCAATAATTCTTGAGGGTACTGTATATACTTGATGCTGTAGACCTATTGCGAAGGCACTGTACAGACTTTTGAATACAAAGCACAACCAAATTGAAAGTCCACATCATACAGTCTACATCCGAAGATTCTGTGTATACATACTGGACTGTTTGGGCCAAGATTTCATCCACTGGAGCACTTCCTGGTTCTGTAAGCTGTCTGAATAACAAATTAACGATTGGATGAGTATGTGACTGAATGGACAGATGTATGGACGAATGGATGGGTAATGTTTGGATTGATGACTGATGAGATGGAGGGAAGTTAACTGGTTATTCATATATTTGCCTTGATGTGCCATTGCATTCAGTGAAAATGTTCCCATTCTCTATGGATTAATGAGCGAGTGATTTATGCACTCAGACAACAAAGTACAAGAACACCCAAGTTGCTCCCTAGCACGATAGTGACCATGGGTCACTATCATGAACTGTTGCATGGAATGCTGGCAAGTTTTAGACACTGTAGCACTGTAGTTTAAACAGTACCTGACATACAGGGCTCTATCTTGGCGATCTAAAACGCATGGTCAGTGGTGAATAGCTGAAATACATTTAGGGGTTTGTCCAGTCCACATTTGGGGTGGTTTTGGTATCAAACGTTGGGCGCTTGGCACAAAAAGGTCTTATGTTTCTTAATCAGTCATGGGTGTGTTTTGGGTGTAACATCCTTTAAACCAATAAAAATTACATCTGACATTCCCTTTAACAGCAAGCAGCGCAACGTCAAACAGTGCATCGGTATTTTGATGGTCAGCGGTGCATGTGTTTGACATTGCTTGCTAAGGGCTGCTTACATCGTGACTAGGGATGGGCATCGTTAAGAAATTATCGATATCGATGCCATTGTCGAGTCTGCTTGTCGATGCGATTCCTTATCGATTCCCGTACCATTTGCTGAACACTTATAGGATGGCTTTGAAAAAAAAAAATCAAGTGTGCAATAACAATACAGAAGTTGAATACTTTAAAATTTCTAAAAAAGTAAACATTTCTAAAACAAAGCTTTGTATTGGAATCGTTAGTGGAATCGTTAACATTTGGATGTGTACGATTCCGATGGATCGGAACATTTGGAACCGGTTCTTTTACCGATACCTGGAACCGATTCCCAAGCCTAATCGTGACAGTGCATCTTCAGCTGTGCTTTAGATGTGCCTTTCACTATACAGAAAATCAGGTTTATCTCGGTCAGTGCCGTAATAATTTTTAGACGGTGCAAGATAGCGATTTTTGGATCATGCACCAGACCACACCTTCTGCCACACCCCTGGGCGCAAGGCTTAATAAAAGTGAAGTGCATGGCGAACAATTTGAGTGTAAGATAGGAATAAGCTTTGTGTCGGGATATGAATAAGCTTCGCGCCATGTTTTGGATTGTCAAAATAGAGCCCACAATAATGTATATTCAACTATATTCTGTGCAATTCACTATCTTTGCACTGTGTTCTTTGCCTGCTGCACTAGACATGGTAAAAACTGTGAATCATCCATTGTTTATGAATTCAAAAAGCATCTTTAGGCTAAAGTACCTGCGCACTGGCAAATTTAGGACAGACTCCCATCTCTCTTGCCCTTTTCTTAGTAAGAGTTGTTTTAGCAGAAAGCAGAGAAAACCTTCAGTTAGAACTTTTTAGTGTGATTTAGGAATATTCTAAGCAGTAAGATGAAATGCTTTTCAAATACAAGCCCAGTTTTAGTTACAGAATGTCAGGTTATTTCTGATGCTACTACATGTATATATATTACACTGACATTTGTGATATTAGTTATTAATTGCAGTTTACAATTAAACAAGCACTTATTTACTTTTTACAGTACAGATATTTGAACCTTTCTTACACACATAAAATCTGAAAAAATCTGGTTGTTAATGAAAAGGAATATTGAGGATTGCACACATAAGCGTTGACATAGAGAAAGAGGAGATACAGGACAGAATCAGATAACAGATGAACTCCGCAAAGTATATTTGTAATGTAATATTATATTGAAAATATAAAATTCCCAGATTGAACCCACTAAAGAGTTTGCATACTGATCATTAAGAAATGTCTTAACTGATTAATTAAGAATAGTACATACATTAATTGGACATGAGTCACTCACAAGCAACACCCTAATCGCTTCCCACTTACCTTGAGTTATTCTGGCAGATACCATCTCAGTAATCTGGGTGGTGAGTTTCTGTAGGAACTCTTCTGTGCCCACTCCACCAAGATAGGCAAGTCTGCTCTCTTCAGCTAAGTTAAACAAAAAAATGAGAACTGTAAGTATATGAAATGTGTGTATTATTGGATCCCTCACACTACAGAGTTTGAAAAACTAACCTTTGCTTGCCTCCTCTTCTGGTGGACTTATAGTGATGCCAAGTACCCTTGTAAACGTACAAACATTTAATGTTGATTCATAATAACATAACATAGGAAC
This sequence comes from Alosa alosa, assembly GCF_017589495.1. Lineage (NCBI taxonomy): Eukaryota > Metazoa > Chordata > Actinopteri > Clupeiformes > Clupeidae > Alosa > Alosa alosa. The sequence continues at coordinate 50,169,168 of NC_063189.1, read as the reverse complement.
CACTCCTGCAATGTATATGTTTTCATATAAAGCATGAATTAAATTGTGAACTGTTTTGTTCTGATACTCACTCTGATGTGATTTTATCCTTCTTCTCTGGTGACACTATAAAATAAGTATTCATTCATTAGGTCCACTATAATACCATTACTCTTATTATTCATATTCTAAGGTGTTTTTTTATGCACGGCTGATGGGCCTGCTAAAAGCTTTCAGTGGTTTATTGAAAAAAGACAAAATTATGCTGTACTTATATATTGAACTAGACATATATACTCAGAAATCGTATACTTGTTTAAGATAACAATATTAAAATGAATAATACACAACTGAACTGTCATCCCTAATACACACCTTCCTCCACCTCAAGGTGGGCAGTACAGACAGATTGACCAGCCTTGTTGGTGGCAATGCAAGTGTAGGTTCCTGTGTACTCTTTTCCTACATCCATTAGGATCAGGTTGTGCTGCAAGCCTGAGCTGGCCACCTTGTAACCCTTAGTTTCTGGCTTGATCCAGAGTACATCTTCTCCAGACTCCTCTTTCAGCCAAGAGACCATAGGAGAGGGGGAGCCTTGAGAATAGAGAGGATGAGCAAGACGAAAGGATGTAAGCCTACTAGATTTACATAACAGTGGTAAACTAGAGATAAGTAGACAAGAAAATAGAAAACATAAATGTCCACAAGAAAATGGGGGAAGGGGGGCCAACTCTGCTTTAATAATAATAATAATAATAATAATAATATAAATTAGCACTAGTCAATATTCAAATTGGGCTGATGGTCTTCCTTCATATCTGCAGTCCTGCTTTATCATGGCTTAGTTGCTGTTCCACAACCTACCAGCATACTCATTGATTTCTATTCAGTTTCAATGAGAAAATAAGTAATTAAAAAACCAGTCTGTCTATCAAGAAACGAGTGAATAACAATCTATGTGCATTACCGCAGACCTATGATATACAAGAGTTATAGAATAGAGTCCATATCTTGAAAACTTTAGGTAGAGTTTAGGTAGGGAAAACTGGGGGAATACAATCAAATCAGTAAAAAGTAAAATTTACAGAGAACAATATCTGATTGCTTGCACAATCACATAATAATTATTATGTCACCAGTACCTTCGACTTTCACTGACAGAGTAATGCTTGCACCCTGCTTCACATTCCTGTTATTGAACCTTTCCAGGAATCGTGGGGGCAGAAGTGGTTCTTTTGAATCTTTGAAAGGAGTAATGATGAAAATACAGCTGTCACAATTTGCTTTGTGATTAACTTCAATGTGTAGTTCAGCAAAAATCAAATAACCATGATTTTTAAAAAAAATCTTTACATAGGTAATCCTTCACTACACCAATCATGTGTCATTAGAGACACTTGGGGGAAAGGGGGAAAAAGACTGAGAAGAGACAGATATACTGCCTTATGCAAAATGGAATTCGTCTAATGAATGTGTCCATAATACATATTAGGGGAGAGGCGGGACAGCTGAAACACTTTTTAATTAAACATAATTTACAAAGTGATCGTACCACATTGAAAGCTAAATTTGGTCACTAGTAACCTACATCTGTCCTCTGTCAAATACAAATGCATTTTCAGCTTTGAACAAAACCGTTCAGGAATTATTACAGCAAAAGTGGGATGTGCGTAATGTTTCATTCGTCCCTCCTGGTCGGGACAGCTGAAACAACATCAGGGGACGAATGAAACATACAGATTAAGCCATTTAAACGTCCCACAACTTCAACATTTTACTACATATCATGAGATTGTTGCAGGGCTATACGTCTTCGTGCATGTCTGTTAACAACTCATTGCCATCATCGTGAAGCGTGTATGAAGCTTTTTTTGAAATATCATGCCATATGGATGATTCTGCCATGTTTATATCTAGAACGGTAAGCTTTCCCATTTATATCATGTTTATATTGTTGAAAATGTCGTTTCACTAGGTTTTTATGTGGGTTAGGCCACTGCACATCCAAATAAATAGGCATATTATAACATGGGGAAACTCAACCCCCTGCCTGGTGGGCCCAAATGTATTTTCATCTTCCTAAAACTGTTTTTCCATGTCTCACCTCCATAAATGATTGTTTAAACACAGATATTTGTGCATTTAATTAAAATGCATGGAGTTACTGCCTGGTCGGGACGATTGAAACTCTTGTTTCAATCATCCCGACACAGACATCTGTCACTATAGCTTGTTTTGCTTTCCATGTAAACAAGCATGCGATATGAAAGTCTGGGATTGTGGAGAACACTAAATGGTCTACTGAATAAGCATTAAGTTGAACCTTTAAATGAAAAACACTCATTAATAATCAAAAAAATGTAACCGCTAATGAAGTTTACTTTTGCGCATCAAAACTCATTTATCTCCTGTAACTCCGTGATAAAATGACATAGCAGGAAGATATTGGGCTCATAGAAGGAGGTTAACATGCTCTATGTTTTGACCGAAGGACGTCTGTCTATCATCATTACACTCGGAGAAAACTGGAATGTTTCATTCGTCCCGTCTTTCAATCGTCCCGGCTCTTCCCTACAGTACATAGTATTTACTGTGTAACATTAATATTGATAATGAATTAATTCAATCAATTATTCACATCTATATCATGAATTAATTGAGAATCATAATGTGGAATAATCCCTTTGATATATCTATTAAATCCATGTTTAAGTAGAATCTAAATAATAACACCCTTGCTAACTTTAGACAGACAACAAGCATAGGTTTTTTAAATTACATATCTACCTTTGGCTCTTTTATCCTCTGGTAAACATTCTCCAGGTGCTATAATTAGGAAATGAGCAGATAGATACAAATTCATCAGTTTTATGTCACAATTAGATAAGGTATAGTATACATTTCCCAACAGAAAGGTCTTAGACACTATACCCATAACAATCATCCTAGCGGAGGAGTAGGCTGATCCTGCTGAATTGCTGATGTAGGCAGAGTACTCTCCAGTGTCTTCACGTGTCACCTCTAGGACCTCTATACTGTGCAGATCTCTTTCAGTTGACAGAAGAATTCTGCCCGAAGGCCGCAGAGGATATCCGTCTTTAAACCAGTAAACTCTTGGCCTAGGGTACCCTGTAAAATCCAAAAGAAACAACTGAGAAAGTATTTAGTTCCATCTCCTGTCTTGAACATCAACACCACCACAAAAAAGCCTTTTTATGCTCAAAGTTAAAACCGGATATGGATACAGACTTTCATTTAGAACTAACCTTTGACCTTGACCTGCATTTTAGCTATGGATGCACCAGGGCTGACACGGACATCATGCAACTCATCCAGAACTTGTGGAAGCTGTTCCTCTTCAGCAACTGACTCAAAAGCCTCAGTTTCAGTCCTGCTCAGAAATATAATATATTTGTCAAATAATACACTCTTAAAACAAATGTGTTGAACACAACACAACGTTGTTTTTAACACATATCTGTGTCCAGATAGGGACAACACAGTTTGTGTTGTTAACAACACATTGATTTTGTTATTCGTTACACCGTACCTTATGTGTTGAAAATAACACAACTTGCACTGAAAAGAACACAACTTGAATTGTTTTAACACATCTTTGTGTTTAACACAGTATGCGTCGTTTCCAACACATTCATTTTAAGAGTGTGGGTAGTTTGATTCAACTAGGTTTTGCTAGCTATTGCTATTTACATGATTTAGTGTAATGAGATAGAAAAACTCACCGTGAAACATAACCCTTAGCACTGACATAAGAGGATGTTTCTGTGGCATCAGCTGCTGTATCATAGTCAGAGCTGCAAGACACTGACAGAAGACAGAAGACAAGAAACAATAGTTTAAAGTAGAACAATAAAGTGTTGTTTTTTTTGCACTTAAAACACAAACAACCAAATGAGTGTAAGAAACCTGTTAAGCATACTTACAGTCCACCCTAAGTTCAGCTTTTGTGGAGGCCATGCCACTGTCATTCTCTGCCATACAGCGGTATACACCCATGTCAGAGGGTAACACTGAAGTGATGATGAGCTGGTGACAACCCTCCTGGTCTTCATTGATCATGTAGTGATCATTCTCCTCCAGCAGCTTCCCATCCTTGAACCAGCGGACCGTGGGGGGTGGCTTACCAATCACTACGCAGTCGAAACTCACTGGGTAACCATCTGGCACATCCTGACTATGGAGCTCAGTCAGGAAAACTGGTGCCGCTAGGACAGCCAAAGGTCAGGAGTACACTATTAAAAACATTTCATTTAAAAAGTACAGTAGGGTATTGGCTAGTTACTAGCAGAAACATATTGTTTAAAGTTTTAAAACTGTAGCCTAAGCCAGGGGTTCCCAAACTTTTCCATGACAAGGCCCCCCAAATACCACTAAGTTCTGGCCAAGGACCCCCTTGATGTGTTATTAAACCCTTCGGCAATACTACGGCAAATGTAAAAATACATTAAGCTAATCCTAATAATTATTTTAGCCACAAGCACTTTGCGATAGAGCATACAGTGTGTAAAAATTGTATTTGGGGCTTTCTGCTATATGAGAGCTATCACTCTACTATTATTCACAGTCATTATCATGGAAAATATAATGTCCAGATATGCGACACAATATTCTAATGGCATTGTATAACAACCCTCATAGTAAAAGGTATATTTTAAATTTTCAAATGTGTTTATTTGTTCCTTTTATTTTTCCTTCCAACTTGCTGAGGCTCCCCTGGCACCCCCTCGCGGCCCCCACTTTGAAAACCACTGGCCTAAGCCATGTTTCCACACTTACTTTTATCTTTTATTCTTTTTTAGCCTACATAAACTGTGTTTCAAACCTGTTTGTTTAATTGTAAATTATGGGTGCTATACCTTTGAGGCTTATAGACTACCCTATACAGACCAATTGCACAGACCTGTGTAACATACAGCTATGTTGGTCCTCAACATACATCAATAATGGCATGCATGGGACAAAAAAAACATGTGCTTCTAATGCGATTCATGCTTTCATGCTTGCATAATGAGGCAACTGTCCAAAATGAGAGGAGTTCCTGGTATCAACAATGTAGTGACACTTTAAATAGAATGAATATTCATACCAGGGGCCCCTGTCATGAATGCAGGTGGCTGGCGATCCTGGGTCGGTGTCTGAGATCCATCTTGAATGTAGCCCATCTTCATGATGCGCAGCTCTACCTTTTGCGGTGGTTTTGCCTCCAAAATAGTTGTTTCCACTGGAACCCCTTGTGCTGTGAACATTTTCTGGAAACGTTGTGATGCCACTTCTGCTTCAGCTCGAGTATCAAAGCGAATGTAAATATAGCGGTCATCCTCACGGTAAGAGTGAGGGTCGGGTGGCTGCAGATCGCCCTCATCAGCACTTACAAATGACTCCTCCTCAACATTTGGTGGTAGGCGGGTGCGCAGGAGCCGCCTCAGACGCTTGCTGGCCTGTCGTAGTGACTCATCCATCTCACTTCCGGATGAGCTCTCTGGCTCACTATCAGCGCTATAGCCATAAGTCAGTGTCAGAGGACGGCGTCCTGATGACTCTCGCAGAGAGCCCACTGTCACTTTGGCACTGTGTGTGGCCACCCCAAACTTATTTGTGACTTCACAAGTATATACACCTGTGTCTTTTGTGGTGGCAGCAGTGACCACAAGAGAACAGGTGCCATCATTATAGATGTCAATGTGGTGGTGCTTGCCATCAACTAGTGAGTCATTGTCCTTAAGCCATCGAACCTTGTCTGGTTTGCTGTCAGTAACACATTCCAAATGAATGGTACTGTTGGGCTCTTTGGTCTGATCCTTGAAAACCTCTTTGAAGATTGGTCGCATGTCCTTTCGTGCCTTATATCCCTTGAAGGCAGCCTGGATTTTGATAGCAGCCTCAAGCAGCTCTGGTTCATTTTCATTGTCGATGTCTAAGGCAGTGGTCTCTGCTGTTGTCTGTTGCTCTTCTATCTTGATCTCACAGGCTTTCTCTGAGGAGATGGTCTCAGTTTGATGAGTGGTAGTAGATATGCTCGTCTTTTTGAGGTAGGTGACAAGAGAAGGTGTGCCACTAACAGTGTCATCATCAGAGCTGATATAAAGGTTGGGTTCTGGGGTTAATTTTAGTTCATCAGGCTTTGTTTCATCTTTGGTTACACCGTCCTCTTTACGTTTTTCTTTACCATCTTCCTCAGGGATGGAATCAAGAGTGGGCTCACGGCTCATGCGCCTCTTCTTAGCAACTGCATCCCAGAGTGCATGTAGATCACCTTCAGAGGCAGCTTCGGGAGGCAGACTGGGTTGGCTGCCCTCTCCTGGCTCTACCTGTGAGACCTCAGTGGCTTCTCCTGCAATAACGTTAAGTCAGAACTCAACAAATACCCCTTTCAGTTTTTGTTAGTTGAGGTTTAAGACAAACATGCAAAAGTAAGGCAATGCAGCCAGAGCAAAGCAGTGTTGGTCTTCAATAAATAACTGAAATGTGAAGCACAGAAGAATTTTTAAGAATAAGAATTTCTAAAAGGATTCTGTAAACCATGGACACATTTCCTATTATTTACACCAGGCACTGAGGGCCAGATGTACTAACGCTTTTGCGCCCATTCAGGCGTATTTGTTTCGCAATGTGCGTGTAAAATCATTGCGAGGTACTGTATGTACAAACAGGCCGCAATGATGTAAAAGCGCAAACTGCCTGTCGCGGGAGCTGAAAATGGCAAACTGCGTCTTCCGTGTCATGCATATGCATTCATGGGAGGATCCAGGGGAAAGTGGGAGTCTAACGTAAAGAGAGGGGAAGCATAAAGAGCACTTAATTATGTATTCCACGGTATGTACAAAGACTGCTTGTGAAAGTGCACGTCTATTCTGCGCCTGAATATTTTCGCCTTGTAAAAGCAGGTGTTAATTCAAATTGCAGTTCAATGCGTCAATAAGAGAACCTTTCAAAGACAACATAATCGCTATTTAGAGCACTAGTTTTGTATGTCTTTGAACTATCAAAAGCAACCTTAACTTTAGTTGGCCTTTCAAATGTCTTACTTTCACTTTCACGTCATTCACTTAAACTTTCCTACTTGCTAGATTTGACCAATCTTCCATAGCCTACGTGCACAAGTAGTTTGAGTAGAACTACTGATCTTCATTATCTCCCTGCTTGTTGACATCTTATCATGTATGGTAATAATTCATGATCGCTAAACGTTTGATTCTTTTTAATGTTGTTATCAGTTAACTTCATTCAACTGCGCTTGTATGTAGGCTCTGCCGTTCAGTTCAGTGGACGTTTGTAAATTGCGGTAATGGGCGGAGAAAGGCAGAGAAAAGCGCAGTTTACACTAATGATTGAAAGTTTGATAAATACGACGGAAACTTGGGTCTGACAGCGTTCGCAATCTGTGGTTTGTCCATGGCGCTGATAACGCTACCTTCGCAAATGTACGTACAGTACATCTAGCCCTGAACCTGCTAAATTTACTCACAAAAATATGAATATGTATGTCGCTACTTCCTGGTAAATATAGCCAAATCCTGATAAATCTTTGACATGATTGAGTCAGTTAGCATTAGTATTCCAACAAATTATGGTGTAAACTAGAAAGTTGAAATCCTTTTCAAACATGTTAAGTTGCATGCTGTCTGCTTTTAATTGTTAAGCTAAAAAGTGTATGTTTTTACAGGTGGCTATTTTAATATCATTCATTTTAATGATATAGGGCCATATGAAGGACAGATTCCACCAGCTTAACAGCATGCCCAGCTAGACAAGGGCATTTATTAACTTTACAGTGTGATCACAAGACATTGTAGAATCAGGCATTTAACAGAAAGGCATATAGACTCTGAACTCACTGTACTCGCCACTACACCATACAGCATTCATCGAATCACTTGCAAAAACTTGCAACACAATACTCTATATGTGGATCAGTTGGCGTCTGCTCACTACATTAATGGTACCTTGATTGTGACAAGTCAGAATTCAATTCATGCTATTTAGAAAAGCTGACAAGATTTTAACAGCAATCAGGAATCAGGGTGCATAGCTAAGTGGGACACTGTGGGTCTAGACTTTTAACTAAGACTAAGAAGAGAGAACACATCACCCCTGTGTTGGCTGAACTGCACTGGCTCCCTATTTCCTATAGAATTGATTTTAAGGTTATGTTAATTACTTACAAAGCTCTGAATGGCATAGCACCTTCATATATCTCTGAGCTTTTAATATCTTATCAACCACAAAGGAAACTTAGATCATCCAATTCTAATCTTTTAATGCCCAAAAAGTGCTCCACAAACAAAGTGGAGAAGCTGCGTTTATCCATTATGCCCCAAACTATGGAACACCCTGCCTCTGTACATCAAGCAGGCGAAGTTCAGTAAATATTTTTAAAAAGATCTGAAAACATACCTGTACAGGAAAGCTTTTAGTTAACTCATCTTATCCTGTAGACTACATTTTCAGATTATTCTACATCTGCTACTATTGGAGGGCTTAGCCAGCCAAGAAGCCAGGATGGGCTCCCCTATTAAGTCAGGTTCTGCTCAAGGTTTCTTCCCTGGAATATGGGAGTTTTTTCCCTTGCCACAGTTGCCATATGGAAAGTGCTTGTGGGGGGGTAAGAGGGTTAAGGCTGCCAGTCTTATGGCGTCATTTTCTATATTTTGATATGTTGCTGAGTATAACATAAACAGCAAAGAAAAGTGATTGATAATGACTGACTGACTATTATTGTGTTACATGTTTCAAATGTAAAGCACTTTGAGCTGCATTCTGTGTATGAAAGGTGCTATACAAATAAAGCTTTATTATTATTATTATTATTATTAATGCCCACTAGGACACAGGTTCAATCTTGGAGTAATTCCTCGAGCCTTGTCCGCATCTCTCTCCCAGCTCAAAAGTAAGCTAAAAAAGTGGCAGGCCACAGATAAGCTTATTATCTAGAGTCTAGAGTCAGAGTCCAGATATTTAGATAAACCGCTGGGGATTTTAGTGGCACCAAAATGAAACACTGAAATCTGCCCGGTCATTCAGTCTGGTTACTACCGTTCACATCAACAACAGTGCCATATTGGAACTGAGTTTCAGTCCCAACCCTAGGGGTCAGTGAGGTCATGTGTGTCATAGGAATGGATTTTTTTGTTCATAGCCCACAGAGGGGCCAGTGAAACATGATACCGAGTGTGAACGCACGGCTCATAGCTCATCTCGGCTTGTCCCCTGCACTCAGAAATCTGGCGCTAGTTAGCCGATGCTACTAACAGTTTTTCGATGGGGGTGCCTCGGGCATTGGCCTATTCAAATAAATCACTGTTTTACACCATTTACGAGGCTCAAAGTAGCTCCATACTTCATTGGTAGACTTCCGAGCGCCTTGACATTTAAAACAAGACATTGAGAACTTTGAAAAAGCACTGGTAGTTTATTTACAAGATGATTTATACATGTAAGCACCTGTAAAAGCTGACAATTTAATAACCTGTACTGTATTTACTCCATGTACCAGAATGCTTTGTAACTTACTTACTACTGTGATTTACTACATTCTGTGTGTGAACCAATCAAATGTCTTTGTTTGTTTTGCTTTTATTTGAATTGTTTAAGCAGCCAGTGATTATTTGTTATTTGTTTATGCCCGCGAAATCGCGGGGAATGTGAAGGTTCCATCTCCTCAGAGAGGAGAAGGCTCATCAGTCACGGTCCGGGTTTGCACTGGAGAGAGAGAGGATACTTTGCTGCCTGTAGTTTGTGGAGACCATTGGACAAGTTCATAGGCCCACTTACTCCGTAACATCAGCGCATCGTACTTGCTTGCCCCTGCTCTTTTAAGTTACCGGTCTGCTATTATTTGTCTAGCTAGCTATTTGTTCAGTGCTATTCATATATCTATCGATATATCGATATGAGTGCAATTGTAGCTGAAGCTATCCTGACCTGGGTAGCTGACCTGCTAGCTAGCTGCTGTTGCATTCTCCTTCGGAGACGGACTCGATTTGTGCTTCGGTGCTGGGCCCACGAAGCCAGACCTCCTAAGGCGACTGCGTTTTGCCTCGGTGCTGAGCCCACCGGTGCCAACCGCCAACTACCACGCTGCTGCTGTTGAGGTGTGCACTGCAGGCTGACTGCAGCAATATCCTCCACCGGAGTCGCATCCTCGGCTAGCTGGGACATAGCTGCCTCCGATTCCTCTGTGTCAGGACTGAGCGGAATCTCCCGGTTCTGAGTGATCGGTCGTGAGTAACGTCAACTGCACTTACACTGACACACACACACGTTCTTGTCTCTGCTTGGATCACCGGCGAGTTGGAGAGCCGTTCAGCGGTTGCTGTCCTGCCTGCAGCTCAGAGAGCTGCCGTCCTGTGCACCACCGAGCTCCAACGGCCAGCGCTTGGGGGGTTGGGGTTTTATTTGATTATAGATGATTAATAATACTGTTGTGATTGGTATATTCTTGTGATTTAACTTGACTTGTGTATGTTGTATTGTCTTCCACACTGGTCTCTGTTTAGCTTAACCTTTAACGTTACCATTCGTTAACGTTCGGTTTTCCCCTTGAGTGAATTGTTCGCTCCCTGACATTTGTCAGCTTTTGGGTTGTCAAGTCCACGACGTGGCTATTATCAAATAAATATTTAATTATTATATTTCTTTATATCCAGGGTGTATTGGCAATTCATTTAACTACCTTCACCACTAGTCTTATTATTTTCACATTGATTATTTAAATTCTGTAGGAATACACTATACCGCGAGCTATACGGTAAGTGTGTAGTATTTTTACAGTGGAGGCACCAGCTATTCAATTGAATGTATTGTCTGTAATTGTTAGCCTACTGGTATTCAGGAATCTCAGCCAGCTCACCATTCCACCGCTGAGACCTTCAGGATCCTGTTTGCGCCATTTAATTAATTGTTTATGTATTGTAATAGTGCCTGTGCACACACCCGTTAAGAAGGGGTTACATACAGACAGTACCTTGAGGAAAGTTTACTGTTCGCCGCCATCTTGAATTTAGTCACAATAAGTTGAGCGACGAGTACGAATGAACAGGTATGATAAGGGATCAGATTCCAAAAATAATTCCGTGGAAATGCATGGATTCCAGTTGCTGCTACTGGAAGCAACATCACCAAGTCCACCTTCTACCACCTCAGAAACATCTCATGACTCCGGCCTTCACTCACACATTCAGTAACTGAGACACACCCATGTCTTCATCACCTCCCGTCTGGACTACTGCAATGGTGTCCTGTCTGGACTGCCCACCAAGGCCCTTAGCAGACTCCAGTTTGTCCATAACCCACACAAAGCCCTGGCAGCATATCACTCCCATCCTCCAACAGTTCCACTGGTTGCCAGTCAAGTCACACATCACCTACAAGATCCTCCTGCTCACCTACAAATCTCTCCATGGACTCTCACCACAATACTTCACAGATCTCCTCCACCCCTACACTGTGCTTTCTCTGCCAATGCTCCCACACTCTAAAACAGTCTACCACTCTACCACTCCATGTTCCCTCTGCCCCATCCCTGCCCATGTTCAAAAAGCACCTCAAAACATGTATTTTCACTAAGTCCTTTGATCCCTAACCCCCCCCCCCCCTCCACCCTGTGTTAAGCGACATTGGCGCTATATATATATATATAAGTCCAAGTTATTATTATTATTAGAATAATTCAGTAACTCCTGCCATTTACATCTCTAATTAAATAACAGGAAAGACTTTTACCTGACATGCCCCTTAAATAATCAATTAGCGCTGAGGTCACTTTTGAAAATGTTTTTGGAGGCTTGATGCCTCTCTTACCATCCTTCTCACCGTGCGTGGGGGCAAGATAAAAATGGGTCTTTGCCCAAGCAAATTTGTCACATTTCCAGTTGATTAGAACCTTTTCATTCCTGTTTTAACCGTACACAGTGCCATTTTCAACCAAGTACCTAGTTTTTATAGCTGTTCCCTGAGTTTCTTTTTATTTAAATTTAGTGTATTCTCTTGTCTTTCCTACATTGGAAAATGACTAGGGGATTTAACCTCTCTGTCACTTTATTTTCATACCTTAGTGAAAAAGAAATGCATGAACTATGGTGAAAGTTAAGACACTATGATTGATTACATTTTATAATATTAGATTTTCTAGGGGTGTCAATAATTGTGGACTGTGTTTTTGTTAAAAATATTTCTTTCATTCTGAGATATTCCTTCTTCTCATATATTGTGCTTCCATTCAAGATTGGGTTTTTCCTCATTGTAAGATTACAATAAATGACCAAATGATGATTTCTTATACCGGTTTTTAGTCAACTTTACCATGGGTGCCAATAATTCACTTTAGCAGGGTTAGGGTGCTTACCTTGTTGAAAGCAAAAAAAACAAGAATAAACTGTAAACTGGATCATGCAGATTCCTGAGGCAACCATATGACACAGTGCATGTGACTCCTATTCTCATTACAGTTTGGCTGGAGTGGGTTTGGTATAATAATACATGCCTGCAGCTATATACCAAGGGTGACTCTGAAGTGATTTGACTGAAAAATAACTCCATAATGGTGCTTTAAAGCATACAACCCTCCCGTATGGACTAAAGGATGTACCTTCTATGGTCTTAGAGGTCTCAGCCTCTAGGTAGGAAGCCTCAGTGAGTTGAGTCTTGATGCTGTCCACTTGTTTAGTTACAGACACTGGCATTTCTGATAGGAAAACAAAATGGTAAATCACTACCTTTCTTAGAAATTGATTTAACAGCAAATGCTTATCTTCTGTTTTCTTAATCAAATATTTACAAGCAGGAACAGGTATTTATCTCACCAAGCTGCACAGTCTGGGGCAGTTGAATTGGCTCTCCGATTCCTGCACGGTTAATGGCAGCTACACGAAAGCAATACCCTATGCCAGGGATGAGGTCCCCTACAATAAACTCTGTGTTGCACACAGGCTCAGAGTGGCATGGCAACCAGAGGGCACTGTCTACCTGACGCATTTCCACTCTATAGCCAAGGATGGTGCTGCCCCCATCATGAAGAGGTGTGAACCAGGACAGGGTCGCTGAGTCTTTGGTTTTGCTCACCAACTCAGGATCCTCAGGGGGATCAGGAGGACCTTGAAAAGGAGAAACAAAATAACACTGAGAAGGTTAGTTCACTTATAAACACTCCCATATTGTGAACAGACACTAGTGAGCTAGAATACTAACCAATAACAGTGAGCTTAGCCATAGATATGGCATCTTGTGCAGCAAATGTAATCTCTTGAGTTGTCTGAGTTTGGACCGCCTTCAGGGAGAGTCTGTAAGTACAGCCATCTGAACTTATGGTCCTGTTGTCATCTGGATTAACCTCTGCTCCGTTAACGTACCAAGTCACCTCGCTTTCTGCCACCACCTCATTCAACACACATGCAAACTCCACTTGTTCACCAACCAAAGCCTCTCTGTCTTTAAGAGCTGTCATTATCTTCAGCTGCAAACCTAAAAAAAATAATATATAATGAGCATGGCCTCAAAACCTCACTTAATAAAGAGTATATACAGTCCTACATTTTAATGGGTTTTTTATGGAGTCAGATAGCTTCCTTTATTATGCGAGTGCATAAAGAATGAAAACAAGCGCAGATTCAGGAATCGAGAGCGTAAATGCAGAAACTAAGGGGTGAAACATAATCTCTGAATAAAACTGTTATCACAACTGTAACAATTATGATTGAGAGCACAGAAATGATGTTTGCATCGGGCAGCTCTGTCTTCTGCTCGCTCTCGCTTTTAAAACTTCTACGCTCTCGGTGTAATTTTTCCAACTGGAAACACGTCATGGATTAAGGCATCATCTGATGGTCACCCTGTGTGTCGATTGAACTGCGAATTGAAACTGCTAACGTGACTGTAATTGATCATTTATTTAATAATATATAATTCAACTTAACATCAATAGCACTAGCACCTGTTCTTGTGAAGCAGAAGCATCTGTTGCACCATATCGCCATATCGATTGATGGGTGTCGAGCTTCTGATCGAGTTGTGACAGTTGTATTACAGTTGTGATAACAGTTTTAGCCTATTCACCACAAGATTATGTATCGCCCCTCAGTTTCTGTATTCACGCTCTCGATTCCGGAATCTGCACTCGTTTTCATTCTTTATGCGCTCGCATAATAAAGGCAGCTATCTGACTCATAGTTTTTATCAACATCCCCAAAATATATACCCTGTGTACTGGTAAAGGTTACTGCAGTAATAGACCTCTTAAGTTTGCCTACAAAAAAGCAGCCATCTTTGACATCCAGTATCTGGCGATTTTTCCTATGGGAAAATAACATGGGGATTTTGAATTATCGCACCTGTTAAATTCTGGCGGGGATGAAAAAGTCTGAAATGCAGACGTTTTCCTGAACACACTTTTGTCCTCTGCCTTCGAGTGGATACTGTGATCTCCGGTACGTGAAGGCAGCACACTTAGATTTTTGCTACCCCAGAGCTAACTTGCAATGCAACTTGCCATAGGTAGTTAGCTCCAATTAACAACCGGATCTCCTTATATGGGCAAAGATGGCCGTTTTGGTTCTTTTTTGTAGGCGAACTTCAGAGTTCTATGATTCTTGAGGAACTAAAGTTCACCTTTGACAGACAGCATCGCAGTAGTGGAGGCAGGGCCAGCCTGGAAGGTCACAGTACTGTCACCAGCACACAGTTCCTTCAGAAGGAGGAGGTGTCGTCGGCCACTTTCAAATGACACAATCTCCGCACTAGGTGACTCCGAAACAGGTTTCCCATTTATCAGCCAAATGACATCTTTGGTTTCAGGGCGGGAAAGAGAACACTCAAACAGAGCCTCCCCTCCATCTATTGCCTCGACATTCTCCAGACCCTGGACAATGTCAATGGGTTTAGCTATGGAAGGGTGAGAAAAATGGCAGCAATGAACAAAAATGGACAACACATATTCTTGCACGGAGTTTCAGTTTATATAGTGTAAAGTATAACAAAGTAAAGGACCTCGGATAAGTACACACAGTGAAAAAAAGTAATAATAGAAAAAGGTAGAACAGTGTTCATGGTTGAAGTGAGGTCAACTGAAGGTCTCACATTCCTTTACGTTGTTTTACATAATGTGGCGATCAAACCTGATCCCTTATAATAAAATATAGAATGAAAACATAGCCACTACATATGGGATATATTCGAAATCTATAAATAACAGCCCAGGTAACACTGTCCCCGCCTAAAGCAACATTAACGCAACGTCCAAAATGTCAAAATGCCTTGGCTAATTGCAGAGTCTCCTAGGGATCAAAGCGGACACCAAATTGCTTGTGCAATCTCACAATTACGTCCCTAAGTCCATGTACCAAGTTTGGTCTCGATACATGAAAGCATTCCTAATATATGACCCTACTTCGGATTTGGCAGCTATGCCGCTGATTTTGTTTGGCTATGACTGGCAAACGCTTTCAAAAATCAAAAATCCTTTGACTAAATTTCGTGAGGCTTGGTCTGAGGATCATGTATGTCAAGGAGGATTTTGTGGAGATCAGACCAAATTTGTCACCTGTGAAAGTTTAGTTTCACTTTCGATAAAATCCAATATGGCGGAACAATGGCAATTATAGTCAGTGACGCCATGTTCTTGAGCAACTTACACCAGTTCTGACCAGAACTAACAGAGTTGGACTGCTGGTGAAATCTCAAAAGGTCTAGGAGCAGGAGCTGACTAAAAAATGCGGACAGGAATAATAACTAGAAGCATTTCCGAGGAACTGCAAAGTGTGCTTGCTCAGGTGCAGTTCACCAACGGGAGCAGACAGTGCAAAATGCTCCGCTGAACTTGGCTTGATTCAAGGATTCCAACAGAAACAAGAACATTGACGTCACAGGGTGCGTTGGAATCGGCTTGGTCCAAGGATTCCAGAAGTATCTGAGCTTTGAAAATCGGGCATACAGTGGGCAGTGCTTCGACTTGGCCAGCTTCCCTCGCGGTCCGCGCGCGGGATCACGCGGCATCACGCGACTTTAATTTGTATTTTTCCAGTGACGCTGCAACGACGCTGCAACAACCGGCAGAGGTCTCAAGTGAGCAGGGTGTCTCGTAAAAAGAAATGGAGCTGGAAAACCCCACACAGGCTTCACTACAGACTTTAGCAGGCTGGTTTAGAAATAATTTAATAGCCATAAATATGCCTGCCCTGCCCTAATAAAGAAATATTTGGTTAACGGCGAGTGAATCCCGTTTGCAGCTGTAGAACAAACGCAGGACAAATTAAACATTCTGGTTTTCTCCGAGTGCAACGATGATAGACAGACATCATTTGGACAAAATATAGAGCATATTAACCTCCGTTGCTCAGCCAAATGCCTTCCTGTTACGTCCTGTTCTCACGGAGTTACTGGCGATAAACTATTTTTGATGGTCACAAGTTTTGACCAGTTTTGACACGGTGTTCGGGGGTTCCATGTTCCGTGTTGTGCATGCATTACTTGAAAAGAACTAGCTCCAGTTATGTATGAACAGTGAAGGTAACGAACTTGAAAATGTGAAAAACGTGAACTTGAAGAAGTGAAAATTGAACAATATGAACTATGAAAATTGAACAACTTGAAGCTACATCTATCATGTGTGAACATGCTTAACAAAATATGGTAACAAAACGCGTGCATTACTTAATATAATCAGTGGGAGCCCTGTGCTTGTTTCCCTGCAACAAGAAGGTTCCATCTGGGGGTGATGGAAGACAGTGACACCCTCAGTGTGTTTGAAATGTCCAGTCGATTGCGCAATTTGGTCTTAGTTGCAGTCATTGCCGAAAACCTGGCCTCGCGATAGATACGCAGTGGGAAATGGTAGCAACGCTTTCGCTTTTGCACGGCTATCTCGATATTCTGCTTTGGTTTTCATCCAAAACCCGCCAGAGAGGTTTCCTCATAGCCTACACACTCTTAAGACCTCCGTCATTTGCAATTTCGATCAACTGCTCTTCCTCCTGCGCTGACAAGTTAGGACTATTCGATATTGACAAATGGGTTGCGGACCCACTCATTGGTTTGCTGTGGATCTTTGGAGGATGGGAAGTAACGCCAAACTCATTTGAAAGCAACAAGGTGATCACAAGACCAGCTGCGAGAGAAAGGGCCCTGCCTCAGTCTCTCCCAAAACCCCCACTACTGTTTGGAACATATCAAATACACCCCGATCCACTCGCTGCATCCACAAATCAAGCTTGGCTTTAAATGCAGCGGCTTTATCTGCCAGTTTAAAGACAGTCGTCATTCTCCCCTGAAGTGACAGGTTGAGGTCATTAAGCAACCCGAATATGTCACACAGGTAAGCGAGTTTTGACACCCAGCCCTCGTCACTAAAATATGCAGCTAACGGTGACTTTTTTTCTGTAAGAAATCTCTACAGCCGCTCTCGCACTCTCTCTCAACATTCTGGCCAGTGACCTGCAACCAACCAACTTGGATAGCGTACCACGGTGACCCATTCACCCTCTCTAACAACTGTGCCTCAATGTCCTCTGACATATCATCATTTCGCCTATGGACAGTGCTTGCAGAAAACGGTACCTGAGCTATTTTTTTAGCTGCAGCCTCCCCAAGGAGTTCATTGCACATGCCTTTACCAGCAGGCAGAATTAACTCCTCCCCAATAGTAAAGGGCTTCTTAGATTAAGCAATCCGACTAGCCACTATGAGGCTTTTAGCGCAGCCACGTTCACCGATGTGGTTGCTTTACGCACTACCCAGTAAACAAAATAAAGTCCTGGCGACGTCCCCTAAAGGTCCCCTGGCGAACGTCACCTCCTCGACATTGTGTAGGGTTCCCTTTACGTCCCGCGGACCTCTGTTCGGGAGGTCTAAAAGACGTCCACGAGACTTTAAGAGGACGTCCTGTAATGTCACCGGTCTCTGCGAAACCATATTTTAAATATGACTCGTCATATTTCGTAGTGAATGACCCCTTCTTTTTCTTTGAGGTATCTGGCTCACCATCGTCAGTGGGTATTATTGCGAATGTGACATTATTGCGAATTAAATTGAGTTTATTTAGTTTGCATGCATTTTTTTAAAACTCTTGTCTACGGCCCTGTTAGGAATGTCCCGCGGCCTGGTGGTTGGGGACCGCTCTATAACATAGCCAGGTGGTCGAAACTCACAAAAGTAAAGCAGATAGAAAGAAATCTAGCCTACAATACGCAGACAGCTTCATGCGCACTGTGCTTTATGATTGTTGGCTTCTGATGGTATCTTGCTAATTCACTGAATTGCATTAGGTGACACAAATGGTATTGCCTTTATCTTATAACTCCTTGTCTGAGCGACTACCAGGCCTATGGTTTTTAAAAGTCAGATGTTCCCTGACAAAGACATTCGAAAATTAAGAATGTTTATTGACTTGAAAAATACACTAATTTTGGCAAACAGGATGGAGAGAGTCACGCGTGTGTTGCTTTTGTGGGATCGAATCCAGTTTAATGCTAGTTTTCAAAACATATATTTTTTACATGTCTTTTGTCCGAGTGGCTGTAATGTAGCTCATGGCGTATGAAAAGCTTAAAACCAAACCGCCTAAAACAACTTGTTTGTGAATGTCTGACAACTGCTGCAGCGCATGACCGCCAAAAGGAAACCAGTAGGTGGAGAAACCAGAAGGCACACAACACCGAACGATTTTAAGGCTATTTCGCGATAGGCTACTCAATGGTGCTATTTCACACGCATTACAGCGACCCCCACTCACCGGGTTAGGTGGAAGGTGTTAATAGACGACATGGCGTAGCCTACAGTGGACTAGGGCTGACAAAATTGCTCAAAAATGACGCTCAATATCCCCTCTAAAATAAACACATGTATTCAAATATATTGGAATATCTAGGCTATATTATTTGCGCATTATGTCAGTGACGCCGCGATCATGTCATCTGTTTTAACTTTTGTATGGTTATTGCTTGACATGGGGATCCTAAGCAGCTTTCAGCCATAAGGCATTTCCTAATTCACCCGACACTGATATTCAAAATGTTGAAACTATTTCGGCATAGCCTATAAGCAGTTTAATTAAATGTAATGTTAGTTGTAAACAAACGGACTACTTAGTGAGGTTTGGCCTCACAGATGCGCTCGTGCCTTAAATGGCAATACAAATCTTCACGATATACTGTAGGCCTATTAACTGACCGCCCGATTCACGCTGGCTGGGGGGCAGGGGGGGCCATCAGACATTTGTTCACAATGGTCTATGAATTGTTAATCCGGCCCTGCCCCCAACGAACGCAACTTTCCAGCTCTGAGACAGCTTAAAAGAAGTCTAGAGGACTCCTAACTCACTAAGACCTACTTACTGTAGGCTGCGCAAACCACAGGCCTTTTTTTGGGCAAGCCTGCATTCGAGGCAGGCCTTCTGTTGAAGAATTTTATATAAATCATGCGCTAACAGTAATCCTCCTACCCTCGCTACCACAGCTGTGGATAGTGTGGCATGCTCACGCTTTATGTCTCCTTCTTGCAAACTAGGCGTATAGCCCAACCATTTACGCCTTCAAAAAATAACAACTTGCCAGATATGCCTTCATATCTTTGGGCTTCATTCAGCATTTTGTTCTTCCACTGGAAATTACTCTTCTACATTTGCTGCCTGCTGCATCCTTTCTGTTTGTATTGTTTAGAAATGGTTTGACGTCTTGAGTTAATGCATTAAACATTGTTTGCTGGTAACCAGCCACAAATAGCCTACAGATTCTTGCGTGTGTACATTCTCTATTCTCTCCAAAATGTGCCCGTTCTATAGGCTGGCCAAGTGCGTAATTCTGCGGCATAAAGCAGATGTATTTGTTTATTGTACAGAAAAATAAAAATAACCTGTCAAGCAGTCATAGTTGTCTAAGCCTCTGCTGTGAGGTCAAACCCATGAACAAAGACGCATTGATATCTGCATTAGAGTTTTTTTTGGCGAAACAAGCTCACAGCTGAACGAGTCATAGCACTGAAGGGAGAGGCAACTGGCATGTGATCTACCCACGGGCCAATGGATGTACAAGTTTTCTCCTGTGCCTACGATATTTAATCCAGTGTTTTGTCAAGTTGCGAGAGGTGTAGAGAGGTCGAGAGGTGTAGTTGTAACTACACAACTTTACGATAGTGGTTGCGAACGTTCGTTGCTACTATGGTTTTGGGAAACACTAACGTAGTGTAACGATGCATTGGACTATGTAAGTTCCAAATATGAATGTAATTCACAAGGATTCCCAAGTAGCCTAAATCGAGGTAAATCAAGCTTTTTCAGAAGGGGCGGCAGGCAGAGCGATGTACAGTGGCAGAGCGACGCACAGTGGCTGAAAGTTGTACTAAAGCTTCACGCAGCTTCACGCCTCGTAATGCGCGACTGAAGTGGCCATTTGAAAGCGATGCCCACTGTATGGGTCAAAGTGCATTAACATAACGTCAAAAACGCCTTGGCTAATTGCAGCGCCTCTTAGGGATCAAAAGGCACCAAATTTCTTGTACATCCTCACAATAGAGTCCTGAGACCATGTACAAAGTTTCTTCTAGGTACATGAAAGCGTTCCTGAGATATTTCGTTTGGCTGTGATGGGCAAACGCTTTCTAAAATCAAAGATTTGTAGACTAACTTTTGTAAGGCTTGGTATGAGGATTATGTTAGTTTCATGAAGATCGGACAAAAATTGTGAAAGTTCAGTCTTGTTTTCGATATACTAAATGTACACATATATTCATTTATTGTATGGGTCCCCATGAACGGAATTCCGCAAAACTTGGCATGCATTCGGGGGGTGTCATAATGATCCTACTCTTCAAATTTCGTGCAGTTTTAAACATGTCAGCCAAAGATGTCAGCCACAGAAAACTGTGTCAGGCCTACCCTCCTTTTGGGGGGCCGATGCGGCGGGTGGGCGACAGATCAAAGCGAAAAACAATGGTTCCGTGTCATCCGCGTGGGGCTACATGTCCACCAAATTTTCATCCCTGTCATTCAGTGACCCGGGAATCGTTGACACAAAATTACTGAAGAAAAAAAAAACTCTGACTAAACCTATGACCACCGCTTCGCAGTGTGGCGGTCATAATAATAAGAAAACTTAAGAAGAACAATAGTGTGCCTGCTTTAGCAAGCACACTAATAGGAAAACATAATAACAATAGTGTGCCTGCTCTATCTATGGTACCACATTGAGACTTTGTACACTCAGGCAAATGTACAAAGACAGCGCAAATACCGACAAAGAAATTACCGCCTTTCAGAAGCTATAGGTGCGTCTTAAAACATGGCATCGTATGTATGAACAGGAGCGAAGAATGGCAAACTGTGCTTTTTTTACTCATGCATATATGCATTTATGGGAAGGTTGAGGAAAAAGTGGGAGTATCGTGCAGAAACGTGGGAGAAGTGTTGATAGCGATTGATTAGAAAATCCATCATATGTATGAAAATAGCACACGTCTGTTTTGCGATAAAAAAAAAACATCCGCCTTTAAAAAAAGCATAATCCAAATTGCGGTTAAATGTGTGTCAATAAGAAGAACTTTATGGGACAATAGAATCAGTATTCAGAACACCAGTTTTGCTTGTTTGTTCTATGTCAAAAGCAACCTTTGCCTTTCTAATGTCTTTCACGTCATCGATATTCCAACCAGACAAATCCGTCATAGCCTACGTGCCAGGCTCGGCGCCAGATAGCAAAGAGTGGGTGGGCCATGAGCATTGACAGGGAGTACCTCACCTCACTTTTATTAGCATTTGTTATGTTGAAACATTGCAATATAATAAAGAACATCATTCGAGCCTTTTGGATAACTGAAACAATATGGGAACAAATCATGGGATCATGGGAACAAATAGGCTAGTGCAAGAACATACTGTAGTGGTCATAGCCTAAGATAGTGTTTAATAGACTACATAATAGTACACAGCATTTAATAGACTACGTAGCGTTGAATAGGCTACAATACAAGTAAATATAACAAACTCACCAGCTGAATTTGCCTACTCTGAGTGCAAAATGTCCTCATCGCAGTGTCTTTCCATTCATTTGTAAATGTTCTTGTAAGATCCTGCTCAAAAGCAAGCTGCACAAACTGACTCTTACGACTATGCAACACATTCACAAAGTGCTGACAGGACACTCGGCATGACTTTGTGCTGCTCTGAATGTCCATTTTTATTGACTGTTAGGCTACTATTTTTGAATTTGGAGATGTACTGTTTTGCAACGGTAGACCTACATGCCGACTCCACAACTGTCACATTTCCTAGGTCCTTGATAGGCTTTATTGTCACTGCATACAAAAATTCGATCTCCCTTTGAATCAAGCCTTTTAAGCCATATAAGCCTTTTTTGTGTCGGTGGCACAAAGGCGTGAAGAAATTTGTGCCGTTAGGTTGGCAATAATTCGCTCTTCCATGCCAGCTAGTAATTTCTGTATTTCAGTTAGCGACACCGGGCTGCTTTCTCCATCATGGTCGTTGCTATCCTGGTTTGAGGCTAGCTCTCTACCACTGTTCTTGTTTTTTTGCCCTTAAGTTTGTCCTCATTGCTCATTTTAGCAAAAATTGAGCACGTAGGTCCAAGACCTACACAGGCAGGTCACCAAAGTCTATATGGTTTTCGAATCAAGAATGTGAAATAAATGTTGAATTCAGACAGAGCTGTTCTGATCTGCTGCTTACTCCGCCATTTGCCAAACCTTATATTTTTTATTAACTGACATTACTGCTTTCAATTAATTAAAGAGATTGTTGTAAATTATTGTAAAAAAGGTTAAATTAAATTGATTAAGATTCCATTTATAAAAGCAGTAAAAGTGGAAATAGTGGTGAATACCTTGTATAGGCACTGTATAAATATGACGACAATGCATTGCCTGAAATCTTTAGCATTACAAAAGCAGTAGTGTTGAACAAATCACATTTTCTGGAAATTTCTGCTATGTTGCAATGAATTGTTTCTCGTTCTCCAAAACTGAAAATAGTGTTTTTGCCATTTATGAATGCACAGACCAGGATCCTTTGACGTAGAAATAACAGAACACCAATCATCTTTCATGCTTGTTTACATAGGTCTTGAAGAAAAAAGAAAGGCGACAAGAGAATTAAAGAACCAAATATAACATTATGTTAATACTGTAAGCTGAGGTTGAAACCCAACATCCACAACTTTCTAAATTACCTTAAGAAAGTAATTTGCCAAGGGTTATTAATGCTCTGCATTTCATTATTAGCCTTAGGTGCATCTTTTCCGTGAGTTAAGCTCACCTTGCACCTCCAGGTGAGCCACCACGCAGGTACCCTCTGCCTCACAGGAATACGATCCTGTGTCTCCCGGGATAACAGATTTAATGTACAAGCGAGCCACGTTCCAGTCCTGTTCCACTATCACCCCGCAACCATCAGACAGCAGTGGTCGGCCATCTCTTTTCCAGACAGTTGTGACTGGCCGAGAATATTGGCAGATGAACTCTGCAGGCCGGCCCTCTGGCACTTGCAGATCTTCCATGGCACTGACCACCTCTACGGATGGATCTGGAAGGATCGTGGGCATGGATCGGAATCAGAGTATGTAACGCAATGCTGCTGGGCCACACTTATCCTTTACAATACACTACTTGATGCATCTTTGAGTAAAGCAACAATGGGTTTCCACTAGGGCTGTCAGCGTTAACCTGTTAATCGCGATGCGATTAAGTACCAAACATAATGCATTTTTTTTAAATAGTTTTTTTAATCGAGTGTCGCCAAAGATTTTTTATTTTACGTCACTTGTTCGGTTATCAACTATCCTCTTTGGCTGCTATTATTTTTACCCTTTGATGCACCATTTCTTGTCCTAAAACTGCCCATAGACAGTAACACAGACACTTCCTAGTAAGCTTTTGCCTAGTCAAAGAGTATAGAAGCAACAAGCGACACTCAATAGAACGTTCCATAGCAACAAATGTGCCAATGACTGAGCTTCTTGGACTGAGCAACACAACTATCATGGAACTTAATGAGACCGGTCCAGATTCAAAAGTGTCTTGCAGCATTAAAACAAAATTCTCTCTAACCTTTTCTCATACCCTTAATTCCTCAACTGACATAAACTGTGTTGAAAAATGCAAAATATGAGTATATATTTTTCAGTGTTTCCCCTACTATGTATTAGGCAGCGGCGCACCGCCACTCCTAGAATTTACAAAAAAAAGTTGCCTAAAACTGAACTTCTGGAACAGCTGCAGTTCGTTCCTCTCCAGGTTTGATGCCAACAAATAATAGTAGGCCAACGTTGAAGGCGCAGTCAGGGATTTCACAGGAAATCACGTTTGTTTGTGTTTATGTTTATTACCAGACGCAATTTTATGCAAAAAAAACATTATATTTTAACAGTGGCGCAAAAAGTGGGTATGTGCTATATGCGGCGCATAGGGGCGCAGCTCCATGGGGGCGCCAAAGCGATGGAAAAAAAATAAATAAATAATATATTTGGTATTTTCTATATGTAGCTACTGCTGTCCGTTTCTAAATCATTTCAACATTTTCTCAATGTTCTATAACATTTTAGACGACTAACAGGCTAGAGTAGGCACCCTCTAACAGGCATAGAAGAGGGAGTGGAAGCGCCGTCAGCGCTGAGCGAGCAGGTAGGCCTACGAGTAGTGAGTTGCCGTCTATGGAAAAAGATGGATACAGCAAAAAAAGCTGTTGACGACTAAACATAGAAAAAGAAAGAGGGAAAAGGAGATGGCATGTCAAGGGATGCAACAGCAGTTAAATAGGTGGACAGTGAAAGGCAACAGGTAGGATTTAAAGTGATGAAGTCTGTACTTGGAGGCTTGCAAATATGAATGTTAACAGACTAACTAGCGTTTGTTAAGCATAATGCCGATTGACACATAATATATTCCATTCAGATAGCTAGGTGGCTACCATGCTCATACTGCACTTTTAATGGCCAACTGCAAACAGAAATGTCATGCTAGCAGCAACTCATTAGGCCTACATGTTTCCATATCCTAACAATGAAGGCTCCTTGTAATAAATTAATATTGTGTTGTCAATGTGGTGCAAACAAACAATGCTAGAGTGCTAGCCTGATGAGCCAGACCCACATTAAAATGTAGGGTCTGGGCACTCACCGTTCGCAGTGCTCAGTCCTAGGGGCGGGATAATCAGTTGTCTTTCAAATTCCCTCTGCACGCAATAGGACAGCGGCAGCACTATGAGTCCCATGCGTTTCCCACCAGCGGAGCTAGTTCGCTAGTTCAAACGTTTGCCAACTTAATAAAAGCTTAACTCGTGTCACACTGTTCGCCAGCAGCAACATCCATCTTATTTGTTTTCAAGTTGCAAGGAATTCAAGCCAAACCGTTGCATCTCTGCCATCAATCATTATGTTAAGCCCACCTAACGACTCTATACACGATTTCATTGGCCTGATTAAGTTTCGATTTCTGGAGCTCACAAGCCAACGGAGAGTTGCTAGACTAGCCCTGGCAGCAAATGTAATTTGTTGCCGCTAGGGGCGCGTCTAGATTTCTAGGCTACTAGAGTGCTTATCAGCCTTATCCATTGTGAGCAATAGCTGGCAAAAGGACGTTATGAGAACCGTTTAGACTCTCTTAAAGTGGCAATGCACCATATATATATACTTATCAAGTATAACATTAAGTTAAACATCAAATTGGCAGCATTTCTTTAAAAACATATTCAATATGTATGGGGTGCCAATATTGTTGTTGCATACCCCTCAAAAATGGGTAGCTGCACCCCTGTATTTTAACCAAGAAACCAAATTAAACACGCCAGTGAGGTAGCTCGCCCCTACCTTCAGTAGCCTATTCCCAGATAAATTCCACGCAGGGTTTCGTTTTTGTTTGTTATATATACAGTCAATGCTCTCAAGCACTGTGTTGCTAACATACCAGGCTGTGAAATTAAGGTCTAGCCTACTCTTGAATTTGAGTAATAGGATACACAACCATTTACATCTGGAGATGGTTATTTGTAATTCCTGGAGAGCTCACCAAATTCATAGAAATGATCATTACAAGAAACTTATCCCCTATAATCCAAGATAGATTTTCTTTGAGTTGTTAGGCTTTTGAGCATTTATTTTAACAAATGACATAGACAACATAATTAATTTCATCCACATCCTTATGCACAATGCACAACAAAGCCACTAAGTTAGCTTAAAACCGTGAGAATCAAGCAAGTCTCACGGGCCGTCACAGCCTTAAAGTAACAGGGACTCAATTTCACTTGCACAGCACCAATAGTGTAATGTGTAAAAAAGTGTAATGACATGAAAGAGAAGTCTATATATTTTATACATTCTAAATAGAAATAGTTTAGCTCACAGGTGAGATGTGGCCTATGATTAAGCTTTAATTTGTTTGTATGAATTGTAAATAATAGTTTTCTGTGTTGTGCGTTGTGCCATTTCATTTTTGTTTCATTTCAATTCCTAATAATAATGTAAGTAATAATTATTAATAATGTAAATGAAAGAAAGATAGAAAGAAAGGTGAAAGAAAAACATGAATAACAAGTGTTGATGGTTATGTCATATTTGTAACTCAATCTGTCAGTTTGTTTTGACAAAATCCACCAGAAGTCATCATTTAAGGAGTAATTTGTTTTCTTTAGGGGTTGATTAGCTTCCAACGATTAACAGCACCGCTGCTGGAAAAATGTGTAGGGGAAGCATGGTTTATTAATAATAATTTAGTGAGCTAGCTAGCCTTCCAGCTAAGGTAACGTTTTAACAGAGAAGTTTAATTTCTTTGAAACATTACTGACTTTCATTTAAGTGGATGTCCTAGGGCGTTTTCACACCTACAGCCTTTAGTTCGTTTGAATCGAACTCGAATGCTTTTAAGCCCTTGTTTCGGCTCGTTTGTGTCGGTCGGAATGCAACCATCGCACTCATCTCATAGAAGTTAAGGAACTACTCATCCCATGGGCCTTTTCGAACTTACACATTTCGAACATTTCACACATTTACACATTTCGTTTAACATTCTTCTATTTTAATCTCACACAAGAAGATGACTAACTTCCTACCGTTTCTATTGAGTAAATTTGTAGGGAGTAAGGAGCTGACAGTGACAAACATTTTCATGGCAACGGTGATCTCTACAAACCAGTTCTGAACTCCCATTCGGCTGAATGGCACTTTAAGCACTGTGGACACCGGCGCTGACATGAGTGTGGCGCTTTACGCTTTCGACATTCAATTAGCTACATTAGATTTCATTGTTTTCAATACAACTCCGCACACCAGCATCACACTTTGCTGCCACCACCATGTAAATTAAGATTCAGCTCACTAGTTCACCCATTTGATTGCTTAGACTGAGTGCAGAGAATAATGAGTTTGGCTTGGTAGCTGGCCATGGTCCTGAGATGCCATCCGCTAACACCCCTGATGGATGAGGGGTAATTTAGAGCTTAGAGCTAATAGTGAAATGGAGGAGCAAGGGAGGAGGTGGGAGGCTTTGCAACTCCAGCGTGACATAAAGGGCAGTAAGGAGGGTTTTATTCCCTAAGAACGGAAGTGGGGTGAGTGATGGCTGTGAATCAATCCTATTGGCTCCTCCCGCACTTTGTTTAGAAAAGATCATTTCTATTTTGTCGGCTTCACTCCATAAAATCCATTGTTTATCCAGTGTTTGCCAGTTAAAACTTTGGCACTGATGTGTGTATCATAAAATCAAATGACTGCAGTGCAGGTCCGCTTCCTGTCACCATAGCAGCAACTAGCTAGTCTGAACGAGGTCTTGGTGAGGTGGAGTTGAGCGAATGACAGCAGCCATGAAACGTTTCCCGAGTGGAAGTGATAAACGAAAAAGAGAGAGGTAGGAGGAAGAATTTAGAAAGAAATTGCCTAAATTAACCAACTTCTTCCATTTGTTGTATTTGAGTATGCCTCAGCGCCCCATTATTACAGAATAAAGTGTGTTTTAGTTTTAGGGTTGTGGTGTGTGTGTGTGTGTGTGTGTGTGTGTGTGTGTGTGGGTCAGTGTCCAGGTCCGCCCCTGTTAATGGAGATGGTGACTTTCTTTGCTTTTATTTGATTCCCAATTAAGATACACTGGTAAGAATTCCTTTAGACTGTTAATATGGACTTCTGGAAAGTTCAGAAATGCAAAATAATAGAATTTTAATCAAGTTATAAAATATGTGATTAATCACAATTAACTATAGGAATTCAGCGATGAATCGCGATTAAAACAAAAAAAACATTTGACAGCCCTAGTTTCCACATACATTAATTTCCAACACATCGCTTGTAACATCTAGGTAACAAAAAAATGTAACATAACTCCAAACTAAACAAGAGTTAAGAAATCTGGTCCAAAGCAAAGCACCTTTGCAAAAAGACATTAAGTACTTTTAAAATGCCATTACCATTAAAACTGAACAGCACACTTTGAGAATACCTTAATTATGAAGTTAATAGAAATGAGAAGGTGAGAAGGTTAGCGCTGATACAAAGGGAATGAGAAGGCAGAGGAGCATATGAGTATGAGGAAGAGAATATATGCCAGGATGTGTAGTGAAAATCATTATAGAAAATGAATCTCAGAAATACTCAAATTTATTTTTTTGGGGGAGTATTTATCCACACCCCTGAAAAAATTAAGATCTACAAGATTTGTTACTCAAAGTGTCAAGGTAGTATGGTGTTTGTTCTAAAACATGATGTCCTAATAATTCCTTATTGCATCACGTCATGTCTAACTATGTACAGTATCTAAGTGAGGAGGCGCACACACCAAAATTGGCAGGTGCCAAATTCCAAAAGTTTAGAACATAAAAGAACAAAACTGAATCTGCACACTGAGCTCCACGTTGACTGTTTAATCACCAAGTAACGTTTCGGGCTACTGCAATTATTTTTTAATTGTGAATTACTGTAATGAGTTTTATTTTATTTTGAAATAGTTGGCGGGAGTCAAAGTTGATGCCAACTGACAGTTGGAATGGCTGAACAGTTAAATAATTGTATAGTTTAAATAGTTAAATAATTTATTAGTGACTTATTATAGTGAGGACTTTTTTTTTGAAACAGCTGTGGGCAGAGAAAACAGTTGGCAGGAGTCATAGTTGATGACAACTGACGGTTGGAATGGCTGAACAGTTAAATAGTTGGATAGTTTAAATTGTTAAATAATAATAATAATAATAATAATAATAATAATAATAAATATAGCTGCAAGCAGCAATGTGGGGGCCAAGCAGTGCCCTATAGCAGGAATGGTGTTGCCATGGCATGAGCAACCACTCACAGCAAGTTTGATTGCAATTGGATAAAGAATGGCTGAGAAATAAGCTCATTTACTTTGTTATAGTGCCCCTAGAGGCGCAAATTAAACCAATGTCCTTGTGCGTTCTCACAATCAGCTACCATGTCCCTGGACTTCATTCACCAAAGAGTTGCTGAGATGTGAGCTCAATTTGTCTATTACAGCACCCCTAGAGGCCAAATGAGACCACTTTCCTTGCATGTCCTCACAATCAGCTACTTTGTCTCTGTATTAAGTTTGGACTTCATAAATCAAAGCGTTGCTGAGATACAAGCTCACTTCCTGTATTGCAGCGCCCCCTATAGAGGCCAAATAATGCTAATTTCCTAGTGCGTCCCCACAATCAGGTACCAAGTCTCTATACCAAGTTTGGACTTCATACATCAAAGCGTTGCTGAGATACGAGTTCACTTCCTGTATTGCAGCGCCCCCTATAGAGGCCAAATGATGCCAATTTCCTATTGCATCATCACAATCAGATACCAAGTCCCTGTACCAAGTTTGGACTTCATACATCAAAGCGTTGCTGAGATACAAGCTCACTTCCTGTATTGCAGCGCCCCCTATAGAGGCCAAATGATGCCAATTTCCTAGTGCGTCCTCACAATCAGATACCAAGTACATGTACCAAGTTTGGAGTTCATACATTAAAGCGTAGCCGAGATGTTAGCCCACTTCTTGCTAGGCGGCATCAAGGCCATGTGTGATTGGCTGTAACGGGCAAATAAACCTGAAATTAAAAAATCTGACAAGTATCGTTTGTACGGCTCGGTCAGAAGATCATCTCCGCCAAGTTCCTTGAAAATCGGATGAAATTTGTAACCGCTGAAACTTTTCAGACTTTGTGTTAAATCCAATATGGCGGAGATCCAATATGGTGGAAAGTGACGGGATAGGGGTCGATGAACTCATGTCCAGCATTGAACTGGTGGTGGCGCTAGAGTGTTCAATGTATATGCATACAAATTGCTGTGAGTGATTGGGACTGTGTCCTGACTAATGGTATCGAGTTTTGTTATGTTAACTCAAAGCGTCACGGAGATGTTAGTCCACTTCCTGTTTGGCGGCTTCATCACCATATTTGATTGGCTGTCACGGGCAAACAAAAATGAAATTTTAAAAATCTGGCAAGTATCGTTTGTGCGGATCGGGCAGAAGATCATCTCCGCCAAGTTCCATGAAAATCAGATGAAATTTGTGACCGCTGAAACTTTTCATAGAGTTTTGACTAAATCCAATATGGCGGAGGTCCAATATGGCGGAAAGTGACGTAATAGGGGTCATTGAACTTAGGTCGTTCCAGGGATTCCCACGGTGCCTGATATTTAAAAATCGGACGCACCGTTTAATGGTCACAGGTTTGACCCATTGGTGGCGCTAGAGTGTTGGGCATAGAGTTCTGTAAATTGGTGAAAGTGATCATGGGACAGTGCTGAATCAGTGTGCCGAATTTCATAACTTTAGACCCAGCGGTTCAATTTTCGGACAGATTTTGACCTGTTGGTGGTGCTAGATGGCTGGGTTTAGAGGTCCGTAAATGAGTGTGAGTGGTCAGTGGAGTGTCCCGAAACTTTCTGCCAAAAATCTGCACTTTTTAGCCAGGCATTCTATGGGCTGCCATAGACTCCAATGGCGGAAGTGTAATAATAATAGGAAAAGCTAGTAACTCAATGGGTGCCTTCGCAGCTTCGCTGCTTGGCCCCCAATAATAGGAAAAACTAGTAACTCAATGGGTGCCTTCGCAGCTTCGCTGCTAGGCCCCCAATAATAGGAAAAACTAGTAACTAGTAACAGAACAGTGCACTGTAATTAACTGCTCACGAGTCCCCGCGTTCATATCATTTTAATAAAATCATTGTGTATGTTGTCTCTGTGAGGACTTTAGATCACTAAAATATGACTGTTTCTATGCCTCTGCTACTCAGTCCCGGCGTCATGGGGGGGCTTTGGGGGGCCGGGGCCGTCCTGGAAGTCATCTGTGCCCGCCCTGGATGAGCTTGGCTGCACCAACCAACCCCACTTCCCCAATCCCATAGATTGATTTTGAACATTAATTAAATGTAGGCCTATATTATAGGTTTGTCAATATAGCAAGTAGCAAATAAAACCTTTAAAATCTGTATTATTCCGTAGCTTATTAACATAAGGTAAGTCCAGCTATCACCTTAATGGAAAGGACGTTTTAGTGGCGCAGTTTAGCCTACTTCACTTCTGCACTAACCCCTGTCATCCGATGACAAATATGGCTTATCAGCTCGCAGGTAGTCTCATATCGTAATTAGTAGAAGTAGGCCTAGGTTCTGGGTTTGTTTGATAGCGTTAACCTTTACTGTTTTTTCTTCTGACCTAGTCGGAGAACATAGGGGAGCTTGTTACCGCTCCCGGGCCGAAGTTATCCGTATGGTCAGGGCTAACTCCCTAACACTCTATCTGAAAGTGATTAGCAAATGAACGAGGATTTTGGTTTTATCTGCGGATTTATTTTTGCATTACTTTGAATATGACTCGCTCCAGTCTCAACAGCACGTCTACTTTTTCCACACGCATCTCAGTTCACACACATCCCCTCTCGCTTTCTCTCTCTCCATCCCTGCGCACGGGGCTCTCTTAAAGGAGCTGCACCATTTTACAACAATTGCATCTACATTTTCAGTTTAAGCTTAAACTATCGTGATCAATTTAAGTTCCCGTGCCCCCACTGGAAAGGTGTAATGCCCGTCCGTGAATTTGTGTCTGCCGCCGGGTCTGCTGCTACTAGAGAAAAAAAAGTGAGCATAGAGTCATGTGTAACCATGGATACCTCTCAACTGTCCTGCTGGTTACACCAGGCAAGCAGCGCGTTGTAGCCCACTTCATTTTTGCTGTAGCATTTTGGTAGCAACATCTTTATTTTTACTAAACAAGACTGTTTGTGACTAAATACCGAATAATAAATACATTTTAACTCGTCAAACTGAACGCCGAGGTTTTCAACGGTCATTGCTTCGCTTAGATCTTATTTGAACTGTATTACCAAAAACTCCATTCATTTTCCCCATAGAGATTTTTTCTTATGACCCAAGAAGCGTTAAAATGATAACGCTAAAAACTACAAGCTTCTGAATGACTACCACACTATAGGCTAAATTGATCCAGGGCACCTTGCTTAAACCTCTTTAACCAGGGGGTCAAGAGCGTGCAGATTAGCTTCGGCATGTTAGCATATGCCATTTTCAAGTATTTTACAGAATATCCAATAAAAATCGACGTTGGTCCATGTGTCATTTCCAGCTTTGGAACTTGGAACCATAGACTTATGTCAAGGTCAAAATATGCATAGGCTACAAAAAGTGCATACGAAAGAATACTGCCCCCTGTGCATAGTTTAACTGTCTAAACACATTAATCTATTTCTACTTTTTCTGTAGTGTATTTTTAGTGGTATATATTCTCTGGTGTAAAATCTTGCAACTATTAGTAAATGTGTCTCTACCATCATACTCAGAGTGGGATGTGAAAAGCTGGGAATTGCAAGCATATGCTGGCACTGAACTCACAATCTCGCATATGCTTTTCTGTGTGCTGTGGAAAAAGACAGACACCTCAACCATTTGTTACAATGAGTGGCCTAAAATGACACATGCATCCAAAGGGCAAACAACATGGTCAGTAGATATTAAAAGTGACATTGTATTGAGTGGGAGTGAGCTAAAAACCTTTCTCCATAACACAGCTGCAGAGATCATGGTAGATCTTACCTTTAGTGTTTTCTGAAATCAATGTACTAGTATTAAGTTTCATAGATAGTTCCAAGTCATAATATTCAGTTTCTTTATTTTACAATGTCACAAGAAAAGTACTGCTCAACTCCACTCAATACCACCATAACATTTTCCACCAACAATACCTTTAACCAAGAGTTTTGCAGAAGACACCAGACTGCCTGCTTTAAAAGTGACATTTCCTGAGTCATCAGGGGCAAGGTTCTTAAAGCTGAGAGTGTAGATATGGCCATGCAGCACCCCAATCTCACAGAAGGGCCTGTGATCCAGCTGAGTGCCATCCAGCCACCACTGAACTTTGCCAGGTGCCTGGCCAGATAGATGGCAGGAAAACACAGCCTGCTCACCCGCGAAGATGTCAGTGTTGTGCAAACCTGAAACTATCTGCACTTCACCCGCTGCAGAGTAAGACACAGGACACTCAGCAAAAATACCACACTGTCTGTCTTTAAAACTAATAACAGCATTACTCAGCTACATAGTGGAGCTCATGTCTATTCATATGGCTATTGAAAGGATTCCTTGATATTAGAGAATCTGAGTGATTTAATGATGCAGTCTGTGGTCTTTGCTTTGAGATAACTGAAATGGTTCTAGACCTATAATAATAACATGTTATGCTCGGATAATGTTCACAATCACGTTAAAAAAATTATGAAAAAAGAATGGTTAAAGAAATCAAATGTCCACTAAGTGCACTATTTCATCATCACTGTAATTCCAGAAGCATCTTCCTTTTTAACAGAAAACCATCAATTAACAGAAAAACTATCAATTAATTATATAAAAATATCATATAATAAATACGAAAAATCAAAAAGTGGTTATGGAGCTAAAACACAGACTTAAACTAAAATGAAAAACAGAACTTTGACATTGAAGAACTTGTAATCTAACTTCGGGCACTGAAAATATGTTCTTTTTTGCTGTTCTTTATTCTAATGGGCCTTTTAAATGACATAAATCTTTTATTTTTGAACTTTTTATATACTACAAGTCTTTTTCGATGCCAGTACTTTTCGATGTCAACTTACTGGACTCGCTATTTTAACGCCACTAGAAATGATAATGCCACTGACCAAGAAAAACCTGGTCTAAAGTGAAAGGCACATGTAATCCACAGCTAGGCACGCTGTCACAAAATGCAACAATTGGCGAGACAGCAACGAGTCCCAGGCAACACGACTGGTCTGCTTGAATGAATGTGCTTAGGATTTTTATTCAGTCATTTAAATGTTACTGTGTGAAGTATTGCTTTTTTTCAAGCTAATGGATGTTACACCCAAAACACACCCATGATTAATTAAGAAACATAAGAACAACCCTTTTGAACTATGTGCTTGGCGAAGAGACAATTTTTAAGACTGTAAAAATAGTAGGGGTGCACCGATCCGATATTGATATTGAAAATTGGCCCCGATTGGCCCCGACAAAATAGCTGGATCGGGGATCGGAAAATTGAGCAGATCCATGGACCGATCCATTTATTTTCATTTCTTGGATCATTGTCATTACAGTTTGCCAGGCTTTATATTTCTGTTTTACTATTCATGATGTTGTTAACCACTATTTCCCATAGATTATTTACGATCATCACACATTTTTAGGTAACACATGGAATACATGATGTTCAACACAAAATAGGCCTACTTAAACCAAATACATTGTCATTTTCATCTGTTATCTGTATAAACTTCGCCTGGTATCAAGAAATGCAAAACTTCTCATTTATTAGTTTAAACTTACAACTCCGTTTACCGTTTTATTTACCACCATTCAAACTTGTTTAAACTCCGTATGAACTTCCTAGGTTCTCGCTTCTCGTGGGGAAATCAAACTGCACCACTATGGGTAAATAGAGGGGTTTCGCGGGTGATTAATGCTGTGAACCATTTTTTCAGGGGTGTTTTAACATATATCACTAGCATGGGATTTTTATCTGCACAAAGCTGTTTTTTGGTGGAAGAAAAATGTTGTATGTATTTATGTGCTTTATGTTTGCTTGTTAGATTTATTACTTGGTAATAACTGTGAACTTGAATTTGAATGCTGCTCCAAGTTGCTGCTGGTGCACAATTGTTTATATTTTAATAATAATAATAATAATAATAATAATAATAACAGCAGTTCATTACATTTGTTATTTTGTTACATTTTGTCTTAGGAAATAAATGTTTAGTTAGGGAAAGTAATGTTTAAGTCAAGCCTCTCTTTCTCATGGTGAGGTATACAGTTTATTAATTCAACGATGATATCGGATCGGTATCGGATATCGACCGATACACAAAGCCCAGGCATCGGTATTGGTATCGAGACCGAAAAAGTCGGATCGGTGCATCCCTAAAAAATAGTGAAAATGAATTCAGACACACCCTGAACGTGTGCGTGCATTATGCTTCAGACTATGTGCTTAAATCACTAAAATAGAACCTACTCTCTGTTTTGATGTGGAAGGGGAGGAGTTTGATGAGAGGTACAAAATCATCATTAACATAGATCCAATACAATTGGATCCAGTGCAATACATTGCTGAACATGGGTGTAGACAGAATAATGGTAATTGTGAAAAGAGGAAGAGATAATCTCATGGAAGCCCGTTTAGTTTTATTGGAAGGACTGGTTTCAGTTAAAAGAAATAATCAACAAAAAATTTGTTTGTTTTTTTCAGGGCCAAAGTTCTAGTCTTCATTATCACCCGGAGAGAAGAAATACTCTTTTCTGATTGGCTGGCGGGGTGGCTTTTAATTCTGAATCACCTATGAAGTAAAAAAAACGTTTAATCGCTGTTCCATATCAATGCTTATGAATATGTTAACTATAACAACGATAGTAGGACAACGGTTGAGCCTGGAGGCAGGCTTTGCAACAATGGAATCAACTTTAAACAAGCTAACTGTCCATGCTATCGCTGTTATACAGTAGGGCCAACGAAAGTTGTACAACATGCTGAACTAGTGAGCTTCTTTTTAAACGGAACCACGTGTTTTCTTTGCTTTACAGTGGCAACCGGGTGATAAGCGGGATAACGGCCTTCGAGGTGTGTCGAATGGACTGCGTGTCCATTAATTCCGTATAACAGGACACCTTGGCGACCGTTATCCCTTACTTAAATTCCATGTTAAATATATTATAATTTTAAAGGCTAAATCAAAATTCTTTTTTGCCAATAGGAAAAAAATAATCAACACTTTTCTTGGCGTTTCAGAGGTTGATTGATTACTGTACATTCAGTTTTTTTCACTACAAATCAGTTTTCACTCCAAGTCAGTATGTAAAGGAGTTTAAAAACAGATTCTCCAATTCAAAATAATTCAATGTATTTTATCTGACATGCCATTGAATTATTGCTGCTGTTTCCATTTAAGCATTGTTACCTTGCACTGTCACGGAGGCAGTAGTTAGCTGTGCTCCTGCATCACATGTGTAATAACCAGTGTCCTCAGGATCCAGGTCATGTATGAGGAGCTCCTGAATGTGGTGATCTTGTCTCATGGTGTACTTCTTGCCACTCTGAAGGACTACTCCTCCTTTTCTCCACTCTACTGTAACGCCTGGTTTGGAGAGCTCACAGCATAGTGTAACACTGTCACCCTCTCTTGCTTGCTGATTCTTCAGCTCTTTCTGGAAAAAGGCTGGAGCTTCTGAGTGCAACACATATGATAAGAGAGAAATATTTCAGAGGGTTATCTTCAACAGAATGGATGATTCAATGGAAAATCAAGTGAAGCATTGCTGATAGATGATGTGAGTAACAACTGAAGAGTGAAAAGCATGAAAGGTAAATAGAATTAATTTAGGTTAAACTAAATGAAGTGAACAACCTTTAACTTTGACAGAGTGCATTGAAGGTGTATAATCCAGAATTTTGGAGGTCAGATTAGTTTCCTAGTTCATAAGCAAATGGCTGGTGATTCACAAATATATGTAATGATTCATTAAGAAATGTCAAGGAATGGATCAATGTATAAATCTCAAATAAATTCCTAAAAGTAATTTGTGATTCGCATGTACTGTAGATTCACACAATTTACAAATGTTTACTACCAGTCAATCCTCTTACGACAGGGCTCACGTGTGATTCATCAAATGTTCATATCACTCCAACTCCAGCATAAGAATAAACATGCGTTGGTACATGTGACAGCTGGAAACAAGCGTAATTCAAATATCACACCCCCATACAGTATATGCTCATTTTAGAGGCCTCGTCCTTAGAATTTACCACATGGAGGTGCATGACACATCCAAAAGAGAAACATTTCTGACCTCGAGATAGCCACAATGACGTTGCAAGTCCAGCTAAACCTTGTTAATTTTGACAGCCAGAGTGTCATCAACGAAGCCGGGAAACTATAGAGATATAAGTGTAACAGACTTTCAAAATGAGAAATACCATGCTTTGCGTGGAAATGAGCGTACGCCTGTCCTATGCCTGTTTTATGTTGTATGTTTGTTTTGTAAATGAGGGCTTTTTTTGTATTATTGGGGGTCAAGAATTGTTCAAAGACCACATATCAACTGTTTAAGGAGAGAAATTGTATTGTTTTTTGGAAAAAATATGTTCCTTTTGAATTTCATTTTATGCAATGAAGAACGAGGAAGCCCATTGAAGATTTGTTCCAGAAAAAACGAGTATACAGTACATTGTTGTTTGTGGCTGTTTGGCCAAATATAAGTTAATAACAGACGGTAAAAACAATAAAGAATACTCATATTTTTCTGGAACACATCTTTAATGGGTGCCCTCGTTTTGCATTCCATAATCGACTGATACAGACTTTCCTTCGAGGAGCTGGTAGGGGGACAGTTGGTAAGTCTTCTTAACAGTCTTCTGTAATAAATTCCAGGTTCGCTAACTACTTGGGTGCTTTGTTTTATGTGTAGGGATCCTGAGCAAGCTACTGACGAGGTTTGGTGCTGCTTTGAACAATACTTTGAAAGTCGGTTAAAAAATGCTATTTGGGAGGCGTTTGGCTCACCGCCCTTAGCTAATCCACTGTTTGCGATTTGGGTCTATAGCGTATACCGGGGCAAGCTCTGTAGTGGTTGATCAACAAAAATACTGTCTCCACGGCTTATTTGATGTGTTTTAATGCAGAACAAGACCCTGGGGTCAATTTTCACTGGTGTTATACTTTAATGTAGAGACAACATTCAAAACATTCATCACAAACATTCAATCTATGTTCCTATGAAAAAGCAACATAGAAAAACTTAAGCAGAGCTAGCATTAATTTAGCTATGAAAGGATGATAATAATTTATGTTGGGTAATATCATTTTAATGGCAAAAAAGATGGCACCATTTAATTGTTGTTTATGGGCTATGATGAATAATACACTTTGGAGACTATAGCTAAAATAGCTTTGTCTTTAATGGGAGGGAGTGTCACTCATTTGGTTCACATTAGCATTTGCCAGTTTAATGCAATCTATGTGCTTGTATGTAGCTTTGATTAACCTGTAGCCTATCTTCATGAAAGAATTTCAAAAGGCAACAAGTTATACATAAAACTTGACTACACCTACCCACCAATAAACCATTCATCAAGCAAGTGCCATGAAATATTAGTTATGAGTAAGTAATTTATAATCATGAACGTATGTTTATGGCTTTTCACTGCAATTTGTGTGAATAAAGAATAGTGTGGAAT
Source organism: Alosa alosa (assembly GCF_017589495.1). Classification (NCBI taxonomy): domain Eukaryota; kingdom Metazoa; phylum Chordata; class Actinopteri; order Clupeiformes; family Clupeidae; genus Alosa; species Alosa alosa. The sequence continues at coordinate 50,130,471 of NC_063189.1, read as the reverse complement.
TGTCCTGTTCCAATACACGTGGAGGTCTGCCATACTGATGCTATGTAAAATCGGAATTTTGGATAATGGGGCTTGAACAATGCATCTAACTCCCAAGGCCTGCCAACTGCTCCGGGTGTGTATGTACAGTGTATCAGGGCTCGAATGATCTTTTTGTCTCTCTCTCATAAAAAGTTGGCACATCCAGTACATAGCCTAAAGGTGATACAATTAAATAGCCTAGGCGAAAGTGGGCTTTTTTTTTAGCATGCCGCAGTAGGCCTTGGCTATAACTTGACAGATTTGACAAAAATTGATTCCTTTTAATTAATTTCAACATATTATTGATTGCAATAGTCCATATTTCATTTCAATTTCACAATACAAAAAAATAGACTAAACTTAGTTTAGTCTGAGTGCCATTCTCAATTTAACAACGTAACTCATTTGAACCATACCACCGTCTCAGATAGGCTAAAACACAATAATGCATGTAGTCTTTAACTTATACACAGGGAAAATGCACTAACTGGCAGAAATTAATAAAGCCATTGCAGCCAAACTATGTTCTAGTATTATAGGCTAATGTACACATAGTGATACCAACACCCGGGTGTTCAGTCGTCTCGTGTGTTGAACCGTGGAAATAAATAGACGAACAATTTTGGAATTTGCACTGCGTGATGAGATGTTGTCGGGTAGCCATTGAATATTCCGTCATCAGAGATTGCTAACAGGTGTTTCAAAATATCTAGGAACTTTCCGTAGCTCTGAATGGCAGAGGATAGCGGGGGCAGCCGTGGCCCACTGGTTAGCACTCCGGACCTGTAACTGGAGGGTTGCCGGTTCGAGCCCCGACCAGTGGGAACGGCTGAAGTGCCCTTGAGCAAGGCACCTAACCCCTCACTGCTCCCCGAGCGCCGCTGTTGTAGCAGGCAGCTTACTGCGCCGGGATTAGTGTGTGCTTCACCTCACTGTGTGCTGAGTGTGTTTCACTAATTCACGGATTGGAACAAATGCAGAGACCAAATTTCCCTCACGGGATCAAAAGAGTATACTTATAGTTGCAGATCAATTCACACAATCATTGAAGTAGGCTGTATTATGGGCCATAATTTATTTTTGTCAATAAACATAGAAGAGGCGAAGCGCAAGTTCAACAACAAACAGGACTTTTTCAGCCCAATGACCGCCTATGTAAATAGACAAAACACTCGCATCAAAGCAGGGTGACTTCTTCGGACTTGCGAGTGCTGTCAAATCGATATTAGGCTATGCGGTTTGCTCATATAGTGGTGTGATGGTGAAGTGCAGTCATGCTCCGTTCAAGAGCGTAGGGTAGGTCTACGTCCTGTCAAATCGATATTAGGCTATGCGTATATATGCATATATATGCATATAGTAGCCTATATTTTAATTTAACGTAGCCTAGCCTACTGGTAAGAGATCGTTTAGGGATGGATAATGAGCGTTGTTTAAGATTAAATTACAATGCCAGACACCTTCAGATATAAGAGACCCCCTCAGATTTTTGACTTTGTTGTTTTTATGGGAGCCAGTCCTCACTCTAAGGGAGCTCGGCTCCCTCTGGCTCCCACGTAATTTGAGCACTGCAGTGTATGCTCCTAGTGAACTCACTGCTCTGAGTGTGTAAGTAAGTAAGTATATATACTCTTTTGATCCTGTGAGGGAAATTTGGTCTCTGCATTTATCCCTATCCGTGAATTAGTGACACACACACAGGACATAGTGAACACACAGTGAGGTGAAGCACACACTAACCTGGAGCAGTGAGCTGCCTGCTACAGCAGCGCTCGGGGAGCAGTGAGGGGGTTAGGTGCCTTGCTCAAGGGCACTTGAGCCGTGGATGTGGGCATGGGAAAGCAGTGCTCAACCACTTCCCCGCTTTTAGCGCTTCGGACTTGTAACCGGAGGGTTGCCGGTTCGAACCCCGACCAGTAGGCCATGGCTGAAGTGCTCTTGAGCAAGGTACCTAACCCCTCACTGCTCCCCGAGCGCCGCTGTTGTTGCAGGCAGCTCACTGCGCCGGGATTAGTGTGTGCTTCACCTCACTGTGTGTTCACTATGTGCAGTGTGTTTCACTAATTCATGGATTGGAATAAATGCAGAGACCAAATTTCCTTCACAGGATCAAAAGAGTATATATACTTATACTTATACAATACTTATCTTGTAAATTACCCCACTAATAATGTCCGGAATATTACCAACCTTCTACAGTAGTATAAAAAGGGTCTGTATTTATAAAACGAGGCATTGGAAAGTTTGTAAGTAGCCTACACCAGGAGTTTATTTAAATAAAACTTGCCTGATAGCTTCTACTCTCTGCTGCTACCGCTACGTCAACGTCAATTCTGTGATTTGGAAAAGCCCGCAAAAGTCCTGGCAAAAAGAGATGTTTTATAAATGCTTGTATTTTCACTTAAAAAGTATTTTAAATATCATCCAGTTATCAATATATGTCTATGGAGTGCTGAATTCACTAGCTTTTCCCTTACACTTGTGAGTTTTGCAAAGGACTTAACGGGCTTTTCACAATTCACAAGTGACGTCGACATAGCGGTAGTGGTGGAGTTTTAGACTGGGGACGGGAAAATAGACCTGGCTGGCAGCATTAAATTTGTCAATCGTGATGAGATTCAGGGCCGAGCACAATGTGTTATTTCTTTAAATCGCATTAATCATGAGCTGCCAAAGAGCTTTTATTTTACATCACTTGTGCTGTTATCAACAATTGTCTTTGGCTGCTATTATTTTCACCCGCTCATCCTGATCTGATGCACCCTTTTTTGTCCTCAAACTGCCACAGACACTTCCTAGTATGTTTCTGCCTGGTCCTCCTGCTGAAGGCATGAAGATAATAAACAGCAACACAGTTATCCTTGGCTGGTGGCAGAAAAAAAGTGTAATTAATACCACATTGTTTTGTAGTTTGAGACTTGGATAATGTGGATTTACCAGCTCTGTCAGGATCTGGCCCGGACTGTTGGAGTTTGTGCCACCCTGGTGGCCATTTTGTGTATTGTCCTGTGTTTGTTTTTGCCTGTTCCCCATGTGCTTTGTGTTACCTGCTTGTCACCTGTCTTTGTCTCGGCCCCATCTCCTTATTTGGTCTGTGCTTCCTGTCTTGTTAGTTTTCCCTCCTTTCTGCTTCCACACCTGTTCCCCATTATTGTCTCGTTGGTTTCGTCCAGTCCTCTGTCTCTCTGTTAATTGGTCTGTGTATTTCTACCCCCCCTGTCGCTTTGTTGGGTCGTCTCTCTGTTTGTCTAGTCAAAGTCCTGTATGTAAGTAAGAAATTCTTTAAATGTAAAGTTTGTGGTTTAAAATAAATTCTGTTTTGTCTGTAAGTCTGCCTGGTTGAGTCTTGCACTTGGGTCCTCCTGCACAACCCTGACAGTACGATCCGACCACAAATGGACCCAGCAGACTTGGATTTCCCAATGGAGGAGCTAAATCAAGTGGAGTACACCCTCAGCAGGCTCAACTTAGAGCTAGTGAAGTCCACTGACTTGGAGTGCCAGCATGCCATTTGTTCCTTGATGGAAAGGACTATTTCCTCAAGGCCTTGGCTACAGAAGGTTCCAGGAATGGCTACCCTGGCCGACCAGCTCTCAGGTCTGGGTAAGAGCCTTCAGTCGCTCCTTGCTCCCTCCAGTGAGACCCGCCTGACCCTGTCCCTCCAGCTCATTGCCAGGGGCTTAGGGTGGGCGTGCTGCGCCTTCAGCCGGCCGCTTCAGGTCCAGAACCCCAGCCTGAGGAGTTCCAGTTCCCCCCAGAACTCCTCCAGGTCCCTCAGGCTCCCTCCAGGAGGAGGCGTGCCAACCCGGGTCATCCGGTCATCCGGCCCAGCCCAGGCCTCCTCTCCTCCTGTGCCCAGCCCAGAGGCGCCCGCTCCTCCTGTGCCCAGCCCAGAGGCGCCCGCTCCTCCTGTGCCCAGCCCAGAGGCGCCCGCTCCTCCTGTGCCTGCAGCCCAGTCGCCCGACGCCATGCCGGCAGCCCAGCCTCTGCCTGTCTGTCCAGCCCCGCTTCTGCCTGAGCCGGATCTGCCTCCCTCTGACTCTCCGGCCCCGCCTCTGCCCGAGCCCTTCTCTGTTCCTGTCTCTCCTGAGTGGTCTGTCCCCGTCCCCGTCTCGGTCTCTGTCCCAGTCACCGTCTTTGTTCCTGTCCCTTCCCCTGCCCCTGAGTCTGTCGTGTCGGAGTCTGCCCCGTCTGGCCATTTTGTGTGTTGTCCTGTGTTTTTGCCTGTTCCCCATGTGCTTTTGTGTTACCCGCCTGTCTTTGTCTCCGCCCCATCTCCTTATTTGGTCTGTGCTTCCTGTCTTGTTAGTTTTCCCTCCTTTCTGCTTCCACACCTGTTCCCCATTGTCTCTTGGTTTCGTCCAGTCCTCTGGCTCTCTGTTAATTGGTCTGTGTATTTCTACCCCCCCCTGTCTCTTTGTCCTTTGTCGGATCGTCTCTCTGTTTGTCTAGTCAAAGTCCTGTATGTAAGTAAGAAATTCTTTTAAATGTTAAGTTTGTGTTTTAAAATAAATTCTGTTTTGTCTAAGTCTGCTTGGTTGAGTCTTGCACTTGGGTCCTCCTGCACAACCCTGACAAGCTCTTTTTGGAGTTCTGTAGTCTATGTAAAACTTCAACGCATATTTGAGTACCCCTGTTCTAGAATCACTCAAGTCCTGGTCAAAGCCCTGATCAAAATCCAACAAGAAGTCTATGGCATGACTGGGCAGGAGCACTATCCTTTATGTTCCATGTTGCTGCAACCAACAGTTGGAGGGTGATTCTCATGAAGCTGTGGTTAACATGTCCAGGTTCTATTTTCCAAAAACAATATTTTATTAATAGTAACTATGATATTTTCTACAAAGACAGTAAAAAACTTGCCTGCCTATAAAAAGTACACTGTTCCATTACATTAACAAGCAGACCCAAGATGCATCAATTGGGACCAAAGGTTTAAAATGAAGTCAAGTTCAGTTGTTCCCTCTTCTCACATCATGATATTTGTGTTAATGTCATAGAATCTTTATTCTGTTTCTGTTGATTATCATTACCGATATGCTGCGATACTCAATGCTTTTAAAAATATTTGAAATTATATTTTATGATCAATATATGACTAATATTTTGTAAAGGTTAAGGTTACATAGCTTGCTAGCATTTTCTGTTATTTTACTTAGTCAAGGACATCTCCATTACAGTTACTCCAATTTCTCATTACCACGCATTTTAAAGGGTAATAACGGTAATGAGAAGCTGAGTTGCGGTAATGATGCAGTGATCTTGATATAAGATGACCCGTTCCCTCTACTAGTCAGGTTCACCTAACATCTAGTGTTCTCTCCACTAACTTGTTTCTCAGCCCGTTGTTAAAAGGCGTTAAAACAGTTGATGTGATACCGCTTTGTGATTCCGCTTTGTCCTCCCCAGATGATCATTTTTTCAAGCGTAGCCTATTTCATGTTAAATCTTCTTGGATTTTTGACTAACTTTACTGTTTTATCTACAGTTTCGCCCGGTCCCTTGATATAATTTTGCCCAGATTGTCTGGTCTGCTCTGTACTGGCTCTGTGTTTTTGACTGTGGATTCTGTCTCATTTTTTGGTGCCAAGTTTACTTGCATGGCATACCACAACACAGGCATTAAGACCAATGATAATGTTTTATTCACTTGCTTGTGTTTTTTTTTTCTATCTCTTGTCAATCAGTAATGTCATGTTTTCTTTTTATTCCTTTGAACTACCATTGGTTTTCACCATGGCAATGGAGGTAATTATGAGGGCACCATAATGGGTTGTCAAACTGGTTGTTGGAGGTACAGTAAAAGGTGCAGGATGGCACTCCGATACCTCCCATCTGAGCCTATGTGGGTGACATGACCAATGTACCTGTGGCCATGTATCCGTTCGGTTCCATGTACCCGTAGGCCAAGTTGAATGATAAAATGGATAACAAGTATATAACCTCAAATGTACAGGTGTATCTATTAGGAGAGGGAAACTAGTGGAAGAAAAGTTGTATATTGATGGCGAGGTGATCCCGTCTATTGTGAAAAACATGACGAATTTAGGGAGGTGGTACAATGTTGTTGGGCAGGAGCAGAAAAGAAGAAAAGAGTTTGGTCTTGGTACCAGTTGGAAAGTGTGGGGTACTGTAAGTCTACAGCACAGAAGAAGAGACAGATGGTAACCAGCTTGTTTTGAGAACAAGAGGAGCAAACTAGACGTTCAACAGCAATACCTTAAGCAAAACAAGTAAAATGGATGAACTGGCATGATGTGGAGAAGATCAACTGAGAGAGCTAGGGCCATGGATGCCACTGCAATTGGAGAGACATATGGGTCAGGGATGTGACTGCTTTGAGACCAGACATGACTTTTTTTTGGAGAGTAAGCACATTGTCTACTTTATTGCGCTAACTATTCTCTTTTGATGATGTGAAGTAGAAAGAAAAAAAAAGAGTTAAAGTATGCAGAACTGGTATCAGAGGTAAGGGAAGGTGGCTGACAAGCACACACAGTGAAGATAGGTGTTTGAGGCTTTGTAAGTCGACCACAACACTTATGTTAGATTTTAGTATTCAAATATGGTCACTGAAAGGAGCTGAAAAAGGAAGTCAGTGGCCATGACTGAGGCCCTCATAGCAACCTGAATTGACTCTGAGATGTGTTAAATCTTGCTGCTGTGTTTCCAGAGTGGTAGTTGTTGGTGCCCACTCTAGGGCTTGAGGTTTGTCTGGTTATGTTGCTGATTGGATCATAAACAGCCACAGCAATGAACATTAATGCCCAAAGAATTTGTTGGTATTTGTTGGTAGAGAACCAATCAGGAGTGTGGAGGAGGGTGGATCTGGGACGCCAGACCCCACTGTTGAGCATTCTGGAGGTGTTATGGGTTCTAATTCAACAAAACACAGACGAAGGAAGGTATCTGCTTGTAAGCCCAGTGAAATGCTCTCGAAAGCTACTCTTTTGGTGATGTTTTTTTTGCCCACAATGGTTGCTTTGTTGGTGATTTTTTGGATGGTAAAAGTGCTTGGTTGTTGACTGGCCACTCTGGTAAATCCCCTTCCTGTGACACTAGCAATTTAACACCTCTCCTGTGTGTATCTGAAATTCATTTGGTAAAATGAAATCATTCTCATTACCGTAACATAAATCCGTAACAGACTTTTCATTACCGTAATGCATAAAAATGTATAGATAGTGTAAAGATGTTATTTCTCAGAGACAAAAATTTCTTCATTTTGTTATAATATGTTCCTTAACTGTGCCCCACAAGTGGGTTTTGTTCAAAATATATCTATAACAAAGACATTATTTGAAAAATGCAACTCTACAATGCACATTGTATTTCGGTAATGAGAGTTAATTCATTTAAAATGGAAATTAAAAAATATAAAATATAAATTTTGATGTGCAGTACTGTTCATTTAATGTACTTATTTGTGTAAATGAAAAAAAAAAAAAATTGTTTTTCACTAATGGTCTCCGTTATTTATATATATATATATATATATATATATATATATATATATATATATATATATATATATATATATATCGGTAATGAGAATTTTTCTGGATCTTGCTACCATAACATTGAAATAAAGTTATATTAAATTGTTTTACTATAATACTTTTATCAGAAAATAAAAGTTCACATTCTATTCAGTCACTTAAATTAAAAAAACAATCAAATGAGGTAGATAATATTTTGATGTCAGTTTGACAGGCTTCGTGAGATTCACCCTAGAGCAGCTAGGTAGCTGCAGTGCTACATCTTTAAAATCAAGAGGGTTTTTTTTGTACCAACACTGCTCGGTGACCTCGAGAATTAGATTTCTATGTGAAAAATCCTTTAAATAAAACTAAAAGACCTTTACAATGAAAACACTGACCGCTTGATTTATGTACAGTTGTGAATGCAGCGTAAACAGGGCCATTGCCTAACCACAGAAAGCACACGCTGTGCTAACCCTATTAGCCAAATCTAGCAGGTAACAAAGTTTAAGTTGATGACGTAAAAAGTGAAAGTAAGACATTAGAAAGGCCAAGAAAGTTAAGGTTGCTTTGACATAGTAATGTCGATTCTGTTGTCTTTGAATATTTCTCTTATTGACGCATTTAATTACAATTAGGATTACATCTGTTATTTAGTCAGAAATATTTCACCACAAAACAGACGTGCGCTCTCACACACAGTTTTGGCACATACATAATTAGACACATTTTACGCTTTTTCTCCAATCGTTTTACGCCAAACCCCCACTTTGCCCCTGACCCCCTATGTATGACACTGAAAAGCACAACTTGCCATTCTTTTACCCAAGTGTGGCCTATTTGTACATACCGTGCCGTGTTTATGCGTGTTTGCCGTGTTTATGTGCATGTTGCAAGGAAATTACGCCTCAAGTCGGCGCAAATGTGTTAGTAGCCTACATCTAGTCCTGATTGGGCAAATATGTGTAGATACAGTATGTGGTGTAGTGTGTGCCGGGCAGCTTCTACTGTATATGGTCACTGCCTGCCACTGGAGCTGAGAATGGCACAGTCAGTAAACACTTTCAAAAGAAGCCTTACGACTTATCTTTTTTAACTATCTATCCCCTGACCTTTTTTTCGACCATTTTTATTCATGTATGTAAGTTTTCATTCATTTGACCATTTTTTAATCTGTGTTATCATTTTTATCATTGTTTTATTATTCATTTAAACTTTCTCATTTATTATTCCTTTTATTGACTTCAAAGTTGTACTGTGCAAGAAGTGTGAGTGGCTACATTTTTTAACTTGTTTGATGAACATTTTAGTACTTATTTACAAAAACTTGGGATCTCCCTCTACAGCGTTGGCCCTTGGCCCACTGTGTAATTGATGAATAAATTTCATCAATATATATAAATTTAAAAAAAATTGTGAGAGAATGCTGTGAAAAGTCAAATGTGTTACTCCACTTCAACTATATCTTTCATTTTCCAACAAGGGCAAATCATGTTAGGAAAAGCAATGTGGCAGCCAAAGCAAATCTACATTCTATTTAAACTGAATGGAAGTGAATATAATATGGAATGGTGACCAAAGACCAGAGGAAGGCTATACAGTACATAGTGCCATAGACATGCAACATGAAGACAACTGATGGAAAAAAACTACCATCAGGCCTTCAATTACCTTTGGGCTCGTCTTGCACAAGAAGGTAGGCCACACTTTTCTCTTCACCGACAACAAATGCCACATCACCTGATTCATCTGGTGTGACCATTCTTAGCACTAAGTGGTGCTCTCTGCCCTGGCAGCTGATCTGATTCAGATCATTGTTCTGCAGATGGTTGGAGCTCAACCACCACTGAACATGAGTCACCCCCTCTTGGGAAAGCTCACAACTGAAATGTGCATTCTCACCGACAGTAACAGCAACATTCTGTATGCCCCGAGTGATAAGCACACGTTCTGGACATGGATGGAAGAAAGGTGTGCAAAAGGCTTCCATTAGGCCTGTATTTGTGTAGAAGTAAGGGAGCAAAAGCACCAACTGTTGGGGCAAAATCTACCCTTTATGAGACATTTGCCAAGGCTAGGGGGGTGTCTGGTGTCTTTTGTAATTGCTAATTAAAAAATTTGTAAATATTTGTTAAATAAAATAATGTAAAATAAAATGAGAAGAATCAACATAATAAATGATTACCTTTGACCATTAATGTTGCTTTGCTTTGTTTTTCTCCTGTGTCACAAATGTATTCACCGCTGTCGTCCACTTTCACACTGTGCACTACCAGTGTATGAGTTGTGCCTTCCTTTTGGATGGAATACTTTTTGCCCTCTTCCAGTGCCACCAAACCTTTCCTCCAGGTGACTTTGGCATCTTCACAGGATGTTGTGCAACACAGAGTGACATCTTTCCCCTCCAGAGCTTCTTGATTTTCTAACTCTTTCGTAAACAATACCATGGGTGCTGTAGTCAGAACATAGAAAGACAGAGAACAAGGAATTATCAGACTCTTCAAAGGAAGAAAATAGTGGAAGCATTCTGAGATTACCAAAGATTACCAAAGATATATTCATCAAACCCCAGTCACTGTAATAGAGGTGAAAACATATGGGACTAACTGTCAGCCTAAATATCTCATGCCATATGGGTCTCAGTTAGAGCTTTTGTTAACCAGTATTTAAACAGAACATTTGTGTTTAACAGCAAAAACTTTTTTTCACAAAAAGACAACTGTATCAGCAGCCAAAACTCTCACTGATGCCAGGCAAAAGATAATCCGAACAGAAACTAGCAGAATCATTTTGAATAAGTTGCTATCGTTTAAGCTTCTGGGGTCTGGGGCCAGATTCAAGCACTTTGGGGATCCTCACATACTCACACGTATTTTTTAAAATTTAAGTAGAAGTAAATAGTTCAGGTACAGTAACACATAAGTGGTAGGGGAGAGTGCGAGTTTCTATAAATCAGGCACGCAGTTTAGGCTTAAAAATGATGACTACCAGTCTGAACTTGCTTTGACAGTAATCAGTTTTAATTTCACTTTAATTTCGCAGTGGAAAATATTATGAGAAACTATGATTAATCTGACTTCATAAAATTAAAAAATTGACCTTGAATAATTAATTACCAAGTAGCAGCAGAGTAGTGGCATGGCATACGAGAGATATGATCAGTGGTAAAATGATGATTTATTAATCATATATCATAAACTTAAAGGTGCTCCAAGCCAGTGTTTGCCAAACTTTTTTTCTGGGGACCCACTTTTTAAAAATGACAAACCATCGCGACCCATTTCACTTCAGATCTAACATGCAACCACCAATATTGTTTGAGGCCACAGGTTAACTATTATATGCCCCCCCAACCATTCTACAGTGCCATATCTAGATACGTAATAGCGCCTACTAGGTCTGGCATACTACCACTACTATTACAGGGATTGGTGATGCACTGACTCCTAAGTTTCCCACAATTCTGCAATTTCAATTACACATGAAACAATGTTAAATATTTTCAAAGCTGTAAAATTCTCGCTCAGTTTTGTACAAACACACAACCTCAGGTTTTCCTCATCATGCTTTGAACACAGTTGTGTTGCATTTTGAGCACCATCAGCGTGGAAAGTTGGAAACGACTACCGAAAAGATAACGTTTTAATGGGCATTCGAGAGTTTGGGGATATTCTTGCATGCTACGCAATCGTCACACTTCAGTAAGCTGTTCCTGTATTTCTAAAGAGAGATGTTGTAGGCTACGTTGCGTTGCAGACAAATGGATAACACCGTCAATTCCAATGTAAATATAGCACACTGATTCTTGAGATAAGGGACAAAAGTACTTTTGAAAAGTGACAAACAAAAAATCAATACTACATTAATTTGAATTGGATATCATCATAAACATAGATCTCATCTATCATGCCTGAAAAGGAACAGTTTTTTTATTAACCACTTTTTATAAAAATTGACATTAATTTTACTAACTTAGTAACTTGTCATTTGTCAACTCCTTCGGACACATGAAAATATGTTTTTTTGTGTGTTTGATTGATCTAAGTGTGTAGAAATGGTGTGCCTTAGCAAAGTTTAGTGATAAATTGCATTATATACACTTTTATTATCATTTTACAATGTTTTGAAATAAGCCATTTTAAATTACCTTAATTTAGTTTACTATTTTTTAATTTTTAATATATACAATTAGTGGTTTTGTGCACACAAGACACTGATGCATGTAGATAAGTTGGTGTTTTAATGTATGAACACACTCAATTGAACAAAATAAATATACATTTTTTATAAAAATGAAAAACCTCCATCTTACAGTGTTGACACACAACTGACGGTGTTGACACACAATTGACGGTGTTGACAAACTAATCGAGAATCAAACTGATTAAAGATATTTGACTAGTTTTGACATGGCAGTATCAAACTTCAAACAAAGAGTTTCTACAGGACCTCAGGCAAGTAAGTTCTATGATTTGCTCCAATTTCTCTCAGCAAGTAAGTACATATAGTGTTTTATCTGTCATTACTGCCTTCGGTGTAGAGCCAAGTATTAGATATTTATATATAATAGTTTGTCTAACCTGCGGGACTTGGACATTGGACAAGAGGTGTTGAACAGGGAACAAGTTGTCCCTGTCAGTTTCAAAATCTTTCACTGGACAGAAACATACATCCCTCCTCCTAGCCTAGTTGCCTGCTGTAGTTTTACTTGTCACCTTGCTATTTTATAGTTGTATCTGGTAGCTTTGTTGACAGGTGACAAGTAAAACTACAGCAGGCAACTAGATCTGGAAGAAAACCAGCAAAGACCAGCTAAAACCAGCGCATAAGCTGGTTTCTAGCTGTTTTTTTTTCCAGCAGGGTTTAGCCATTTGGAACAGAACACACCAGAATAGGCCTGTTTAGTAAGCAGGATTTGATGGCTGCATTGCAAATCAATGCAGAAGTAATCCAAGTATTCAGAATACGTTACAAAATACATTTTTGGGTATGTATTCTGTATTCTGTAACAGAATACTTTTTGAAAGTATCCTTCCCAACACTGCCTACATCTCATGAGTCCCATACGCTTTCCCACCAGTGGAGCTAGTTGGCTAGTTGATCAAACTTTTGCCAACTTAAAAAAAAAGCTTAACTCCAGTCGTGATTCAAAGACCGCTGTTTTCCAGCAACAGCATCCATCTTTTTTGTTTTCAAGTAGCAGGGAATTCACGTGGAACCGTCACAACTAAGCCCGCCCACCGACTCTACACACAATATGATTGACCTGATCAAAGTTTGATTTTTCCAGCTCACAAGCCAACAGAGAGTTGCTAGACTACCCTGGCTGCAAATTACATTTGCTGCTGCTAGGGTACGTCTAGATTTCTAGGCTACCCTCCTCCCATTTTTAGGGTGAAAATTGGCAGTAGGACCACGACGATGCAAAAACTCAACTTTCACATCTTGGTGTTCTATATCTACATCAATGGACTTTCCTAACCACCAGTGATCATCATACACCACTGCCAGCCAATCCCCTGTCTCAATACTGTTGATAATTATATCAACAGTAGCACCCCCAGGATCTTTCAATGGCTCCTCTTCCATTTCATCCACCAAATCTTACATTTCATCTACCGAATCCCCTGCTTCTCCCAACTCGTCTTCCATCTCCTCTATCAACATGGACGGCTCTTCCTGACCCTTGCATCAGTCTGCTGCTCCTCTGAGCAGTCTCTTATACAAAGAGTAGCTGGGGGAAAGCATTGGCAATTCAATAGCACTGCAAGAGCATGATAGTTGTCTGTAGCTAACACCAAACTGGCGAAGCCTATGGAGAAGCCGATACTTCTTTAGAACCTTGCCTGATACACTGCAAAAAATGAAATCTAATCTTATAATAACATCAAAAAATCTATTTGGTATTGTTTATAGTATGAAAAGACTTACCTCTTCAAAGGTCATTTTGACTTAATTTAAGAAGACTTTGACTTATTTTAAGGAGTCTTATCAAGACAAATTTACTTAACGCACTGGCAGACAAATTGGTTTGTTTTTAGGACAAATTTGCTCAATGCACTGGCAAATCTGCTTGTTTTCATGATGAGATGTCTTAAAATAAGTCAAACTTTTCTTAAATTAAGTCAAACGATTTCATGAGAAAGCGCTGGTAAGTCTCTTTATACTGAAAACAATACAAACTAGTTTTTTATCTTGATATAAGATTAATAATCTTGGTTAGATTTTATTAGATAAGCAGTTTTTGCAGTGTAATGCCAGTTGTCTGTGACCTGATTTTTCAACGGCTCGTTTCTGTGCCACATGGGTTGTATAATTCCTTCTCAGCTCTTGTGGAAAAGAAGATATCTCCTAATGTTGGGGTTCAGATGTTGGCTTCCCGTTATCATCCTCTCTGTTTCTGTTCATGGAGAATCTACAATCATTTTATCTGTTAGTTTGACATTTTCTATTTGAGCCTTCTTTTTCCGCCATTCCTGCTTTCTTAGTTTGTGTTGCTCTTTTGTTAATTTCTTAACCTTTTCTTTTAATGCTTTTATCTTCCTTGCGTGTCTTTTCCTGGTTTTTCTCCTCTCTCTCTCAGCTGCAAGGGCACGCTGAGTTGAAGTAGGATCCTCAACAGCCTGGTCCAGAGGACATTCTGGTGGGGTGTCTATTTCATTTAGCCATCTATTCTGCATAGCTCTGGACCTTTTCTTTGCTTTCCTCCAATACTTATTGCGGTGCCTTTTTGCTCTGGGTCCTTATTCTCCTACTTGTTTTACTTTTTTGTTTTGGACCCTGTCCTTCCATCTCTGTCTCTCCTTTTCTAACTGCTGTTTACTGTCTAACTGTCCCTTCTGCTTTCTGGGTCACCGTTAATTCTTTCTCTCCCTTTTCTCTGGTACTGTTTCTTTTGTTTTTGCTCCTGTCTGCCAAGATTACAGATAACAAACAATACTTTTTATGAGTTATTATTATAAGTTATTTGCCATTTGGGTATATTAAGATGTTTTAAGTCAATCAACATGCATACTTAGATCATATTATCATGTTATGTAGTTGTTATACATTACTTAATGAGTATTTGGGAGAAATTTTCCACTCCGTCAGCTTACATGTCAACACCGTCAGACAAAATATCTGACAGAGTTGACGTCTGACGGAGTTGACAAAACAACATGTTTTTTTTTAACTTAATCATGTGTAGTAGATGGTAGCCATTTTGATTTTCCTCTGTTGCCAGCTGCCACTAAACTAAATACCAACTTTTATTTCAAACTTCTTGATTGATTTCAGCTCTACTTTGAAGACAGTGTTGACACATAAAAGCTGTGACCACAGGGATTTCAACTTTCAATGCTGAATATTTTTTTTAAAACAATTATGAGACCATGTGTTGGACTGCTGCATCCATCAACAGAAAGAAGTCAAAGGGGGTCCTCAGGGTTAAAGCTGACCAAAATATGCCTGATTTATTTTGAATTTGAAAAATATCTGACGGAGTTGACATGAATTGAGGACAGATTTTGAAAGGCTGTTGTTAATGTATAACATAATGCAATGTTCACGTTAAGTATTTTGTGATATTTTATTAAGCCATCCAATTAACCTCATAATCATATTTGTGCATTTTGGGCATTTTAAAACACTTTATTTTTGCAGTTTGATACTGTAACCTCTGCGGAAGACGAGTTCATTTGCATGGGCTTTCATAGTACAGTGCTGGTATTTTATGAAATTACTATGAAATAATATAAATATAGCCAAAACTAAAAGTCTAAACATACTGTACAATTCTTTCATATCCAACTTTTAAAGCCTTTTTAAATTAAATAATGTATTGTTTTTTTTAAAGGAAATTGCAACATTTTGATGGGGGACATGTTTTGTCCCTTATCTCAAGAATCAGTGAGCAAATAACTCAAGTCGTTATATTGTAGCCTATTTGTGGAGGTTTCTTTATTTGGAAAGTTGAATCTGCATTTTCCTCCGGCGTTAAACGTTTGCTTGTTTGTAGGCCTACAACAGTGACAAGCTATGTTGTAAGAATGTGAAATGAATAAATATCGGCTACATTTTACAAACGTGACACACAACGTTGCTGTCTGTGCGCTCATTCAGCTCAGAGAGCTGCTGTTCAGTTACTAACCTATCGGCCAATCAGAAAATAGGATTTCTCAACCAATCAGGAAATAGTTTTGTTTTGATGTGGGTCCGCAACGTGGAGACTGCTGGTCCGCGGAGTCGTGGAGTGAAATAGGCCCGGTGCTTCGTCTGATAATTTGCTGCGCAGTTGATCAAGATACTGCGGACCGACAAAAAAAGAAAACAAACATTTCTGCTATCGATGTCATTTAACATGGAGCCATGTAATAAAGTGGTGGTATGAATGTTTATTCAATGCAGGCGTCTGAGCGAGAGAAACTGAAACTAATTGATAACGTTAACATCAAAGCGCCGCTTCAACCTGTTGAATGCTATTTAATTGTTTAACGACACTTAATAGAACAACGTTGATTTTTGGAACTTCCATAGAAACAGAGCAGAGACTGTATAATACAATATATAGCACTGAGTATTGTATAGTCAAATTTGAATATAATATAACGTAGCCAAAAGCTATTGTAGCCTTCTTTCGTTAAAGATCAACAGATCAGTGATTTACGCCTATCTGCTCGCCAAAAAAGCTGGTATTGTGTTTCCTGAATCCTTACATTCAGGCATTCAAATTAAACTTCATTACAGTAAAAAGCATGTATTTTTTTCTCCATTTCCTACCAATGTATGATGCTTGCATGAGGGAAACATCCCAAAACAATAGCACCCATATAATTGTAGCTGTTTTGAGAAGTATTTCTTTTCTTATGCAAGCATCATGCAACCATGCAAAAGCAATGAAACTAATGATATCTTACATTAGTAAAGCAGTCCTCTGATGTGCATGTCACAAAACATTTAAGTGAAAGTGCATGTATAACAATATAGGCATAATAATGATTGTGATAATGATAATGACAATTTGATTGGGAGGGAGTGGGGTTGGGTACGTGTAGATGAGCCCTATGACCCCAAAGTCTGCCATGACTGGGCCTCAGGTCAAAGAAGTTTGAGAAAGGCTGGTCTACATAACCTGCATCAGATTGAGGTTTACAGTGATGCGCCTGAAGGCACGGGTTGAGGACCCAGTCAGTCACTAGGTGAGTAGCACAGTTTTGAAAACGAAAGTTAAGGGTTGTTTTAGGACATGTTTGAGCATGCCTGTTGGCAGCCACTCTGAGTAGTCAAAGGCGATTCAAAACGAATCAGAAAAGTCGAGACAGGACCAATCGTCAAAATTTCGGTGTCCACCACTCTAGTTCATCCAAAACAAACCAGAAAAGGGACTCAAAGTGTTAAATAATGTAATTTTCCTTTAAGGATATTAAACTTTAACTTGTTTAGTGACATCAACACCTAAATGACTCCATTTTCTCGTTTGTGCTTCGTTTGTGCATGATTGTGCAGGCAAAATAAGCATTTGTGCACCATTGTTTCTTATGTTATTAAATGTTATTTGCTGGTGAGTGACGTCACTCAGCACCCCATTAACACCCAAATGACTCCAAAGTAGTTGGAATAGTTTGTGCTTCATTTGTGCATGATTGTGCAGGCAAAATAAGCATTTGTGCACCATTGTTTCTTATGTTATTAAATGTTATTTGCTGGCGAGTGACGTCACTCAGCACCCTATTAACACCCAAATGACTCCAAAATAGTTGGAATAGTTTGTGCTTCGTCTGTGCACAGTTGTGCAGGCATAATAAACATTTGTGCACCATTGTGGAAATAAATGTCAAGTTTTCATTGCAAAGCTGGCATGAGAGAGCTGGCAACAGATTTTCCTGGGCTTTCCTGGAAGCGACTGATGGAAACTGAGGTGACAGTACAAACTTTGAATTAAAACGGTTTCTTCACAGCTAATGAGTAGAAAATGCATTGTTTTGTCACGTAAGGACATTTTAATGACATTTTGAGTCTGTTAAGAAGCAAAAAAGGCATGTTTAATTGATGCCCCCAGACCTAGCATTGTAGGTCAATGGAAGTACTGGGGCCGTATTCACAAAGCCTTTTATCTTACCACTAGGTGTACTCCTAAATCGCACTAAAAGATTTTAGCTAGGAGTTTTCTCTTAAAAGTTATTCACAAAGCCTTTCAGACCTTCTCTTAGTAAGGAAAAATGACAACTCCTAAACTAAGAGTGAGTCTTCGTTGCTATGGATGACGTCATTACTCATGCACGAGCTTGACTGAAGTGACCACCTCGATTGGCTGATGATTGTAACGCGGGAATGATTCCAAACACCTCCCTTACGATGATGAGTGACAGGTGACAGGTCTGAGAATGCGTGCGCTACACAAGTAGTGCGAAGGACGGAATATGATGAATAACTGAATAAAAAGGCCTAGCCTAAATGAATAAAGAGTAAGGCAAAACAAATAGCCTAGTAGCCTAATGAAACATAGGCCTACGGATTGATGCAGTCGGCTAGGCTATCTTTGCAACATTATTAAATTAATTTGTCACCATATGCCTACGTTTGCAAAGAGGAGAACATTTTAATTTGATTCACAATGAAATGTTACATTTAATTTACATGTTGACAATGAGTAGTTTTGGTTGTTGTTGGTGGCATTATAGCATCCCTTTTATGCCTACAATGCAAAATTGTTCCCTCGCGATTGGAAGCTCCTGTTGCCGCATACCCATTTCAAAACATCGCAACATGACATGCCACAAAAAGCTGTTTGTGAATAGGTCTTAGTGAGTTAGGAGTCCTCTCGACTTCTTTTTAAGCTGTCCCAGACTTAGGTGCTACTTTTAGGTCTAAAATGCTTCGTGAATTACTTTTAGTGACACGCCCATTATTTTTAGGAGTTTAAGTATTTTAAGTTAGGACACGCCCATTATTTTTAGGAGTTTCTCCTAAATTCGCCACTTTTAGCCTTAAAATTCTTTGTGAATAAGGCCCCTGGCCATTAACTGCAGCTACTCTAGTTCAGTAGCACCGATTTTGGTCGTTATTTTTCCTATCGACAGTACTCAGCGACGTCTAGCGATCAAGGTTATGTTTGGTGTCCCCCAAGGTTACATTTTAGACCCTATTTAATTTTCATTATACATGCTCCCCTTCAGCTCAATCTTTCAGAAAAACAATTTTCAGTATCACTGATATGTAGATGACACTCAAATTTACCTTCTAGGCACCCCTGATAGTGCCTGCTCCTTGGACAACTGTTGGTTGGAGCTGGAAGGCAAGAAAGTTCCTATAACTAAATGAAAATATAGATGAAATGGTCCTTTTTGCACCTCCTAGCTCCTAGCAGACTTAAGCAATGCACTTGGTCCTCTATCTAAAAATCTTTTATTGTAGCTCCATTGTAGCAAGACTGCAACTAGTTCAAAATGCAACTGCTAGATGACTAACTGGAACAAAGAAGGAGCTCATATCACCTGTGTGGTCAACTGTACTACTTATCTGTGAAATACAGAATAGTTTCCTGCAAGTCGAGTGCACTCGATGTTGACCCAGTGGTTTTTGGAATGGAACTATCCATTTTAAAAGTATTTATCACTGCTGTGAATTATAATTAAATGGAATGTTTAATGCAATGACAATACCAACGATTATTTGCATTCCTGCTGAATGTTTTAAGACAGAATAAATGCAAGCTTGCTTTGAATACTGAAATTGACAATATTGTCTTAGCCATATCCTTGGACAGGGCTCAGATCTCCAACCTCAGCAGAAGTAAGAGCAGGGGTGAAAGAAGGCCTGTATGGACCAGTACTGTGCACCGCTTTCAAGATCCTGCCTGGACTAGTGACCTTGTGCCACCCTGGTGGCCATTTTGTGTATTGTCCTGTGTTTGCTTTTGCCTGTTCCCCATGTGCTGTTTACCTGTCTGCTGTCATGTCAAGTCAAGTCAAGTCAATTTTATTTTTATAGCACATTTAACATGCACAAAGTGCAACACAAAGCGCTCCACAAACAAGACACATAACAAAAAGACAAAAGATGCCGAACGGAGCGGCGTAGTCACCAGCGTTCCTGCGACATCAAGACAAACAAACAAATTTACAACATAACAATTGACACACAAGACAAAAGATGCCTGATGGAGCGGCGTAATCGCCAGCGTACCCTAGACACCTAACGGTAGACATACAAGACAGGCAACAAACAAAAATGAACAAGTAATAAAATAAATAAATAAGAAATTAAAATAAAGAAAAGTCTGTGTTAACTTAGTCCAACTCAGTCCAATGGCATGGCGCATAGCTGCGTCTTCAGACCAACCCGGAGGATCCAACGTTAACATAGACCTTCTGTAAGTGACGTTAGTAGGCCTACTTCAGTCTAAAGATCACTGGAAGCATAGAAGCTAACCGTCTGAAGTCAACGCATGCCAGTAGGTGTTCCCGACAGCCATGCAAATGACTTGAACCATAATTTCATTGGTTGGTGCCGTCCGTCGATTGGCTTGATTGGGCGGTGCCGTCTGTCGGTGCAGCAACAGCTGAACTTCTCAATGCGAGCGACGGGAGAAACGCAATGCAACGGACCCACAATTCAGTTCGGCAACGGATGACGTAAGCCCATGTAAAGTGAATGGGATGCGTCTCCAGCACTGCAACGCACGCAGCTGTGTGTAGAGGCCGTTGGTGAATAAAGTGGTTTTTTTTTTTTTATTTCTGCCTGGAGAAATGTATGTAGTGCCAGCAGAAATGTAAAACTACTTTCACCCCTGAGTAAGATGATGTGTAAATGTCCTGGTCTTAATAGTACATCCTGTACGTCTCAAACTTCCAGTAAAACGTATCCAGTCCTGTCATCGACAGGAATTCTCTGATGATCCTTTTGTCATGGATTATGTCAAGTGGTGGACAGACGATATTGTCAAGGGAACTGGTGTACCATTTTGTGGAGTGGTGTGGGGATCATTTCCTCTTGAATGTTTTAGAAAGACCAGCATGAATTCACACACCACATCCCTCCTTGGAGAAGAAGTTGAAGTAGTGGAGGAATACAGATACTCTGGTGTTCCCATTAAGAAGAACAGCCTGGATTGGAAATGTTCCACTGAGACCATCTAAAGGAGGAGACAGCAATAGACTCCACTTCTTGAGGAAATGTTGGCCCCTTAACGTGTGTGGCAAGATCTTTTACCAGCCTGTTGTGGAAAGTGGAATTTTTGTGTAGCCATCTGTTTAGGAAGCAGTGAGGAAGCAGAGTCAGTGACACTAAAAAGCTACACAAACTGATAAAAGAAGGCTGGCTCTGTGTTAGGGACTTCTTTGGAGGCCATAGAGGTGGCTGTGGATAAAGGAATGCTGAAAAAAAAATGCTCAACATAACCGACAAGATTTTACATCCTTGTTATGGGCTGCTGGTCATATATCGGAGTATTTCCATTTGAAGGCTTCCTCAGCCATCATGTAATAAGGAACTTTCAGGAAGATATTCCTGTCCACAGCATCCACCCTGTATAACAACTGCCTTCTGTGGCGGAAGATCAGACTCATTCTTTGAATGGCAATATAAAATGCACATAAAAAGCACATTCAAAATTGTACCCATCTCTCTGGATAAAATCAACTTTTATACAAATGTCACTGAAATCCGAAAGGGTGATAATTAAATTCCCATTTTTTGGTGACCTGACATAGAATGACCTAGTTGTGACCAAAGACAGACAGAAATCTACCAATCGGTTTGTTGAAGAGAGCACCATGGAACAAATGGAAAGAAAAGTCATAAAGCATCTTACCACTGATTTTAATGAAGGCTTTGCTATGGCTGGCTCCTGAGATGCAGCAGTAATCCCCAGTGTCCTCACACTTCACTGAATAGATGGTGATCTCAACAATGGCTCCAACTTGCTTCATTTGGTATTTCTCTCCAGATGTGAGCACTAATGGTCCTTTCCTCCATTCCACAGGTACTCCAGGCTTGGAGAGCTCACAGCGTAGAGTTACACTGCTTCCCTCAACAGCTTCCTGGCTCTCAAGGTCATGAATGAAGGTCACAGGCAATGCTAAAGAATGATTGTAAAGTTGTGAAACCCAAGGCCATTAAACACAACAGACATGCATAAACTCAGACTATTAGCAACAAGTGATTACATTTTGTATGTTTTAGCCAAGAAAAACAATCAGACAACAACATCAGACAACAATGGTCAACAACTTCTGTGAATGACACAGACAATGGAGACACAGATAACCCTTCCTTCAAAGTGCAGGCGTAAGATTTGTGATGTTCTGTCAGATTACATGAAAATTATACCGTTTACTTTGATGCTGGCAGATGTCTCATTGTCTCCACAATCACAAACATACAGTCCAGAATCTTCAGGTATCAGATTTGATATCTTCAGCTCTACAATGGATCCAACTTGCTTCATTTGGTATTTCTGTCCAGAGCTAATCACTTCAGGACCTTTCTTCCATCCAACAGGTACACCAGATTTGGAGAGCTCACAACATAGAGTGACACAGCTTCCCTCGATGGCCTCCTGGCTCTCAAGTTCATGTACGAAGGTCACAGGTAAAGCTAAAGAATCATTGCAAAGATATGAAACCTAGGAAAGCTATGCCCAACAAACAGACTCTGTGACGGGTGGTTTTACACACTGTATAAATTGGCTTGCCAAGACAACAATCAACAACTCTTACAAATGACACCAAAGGCAAGTGCAGAAACACAGATGGTCTTCTCTTCACAATCATTGTACGTCATTGTAAAATATGTTTTGTTAATTGGGAATGAAATTATCGTACCCTTTACTTTGATGTCAGCTGATGTGCTATTGTCTCCACAATCACAAACATAGACTCCAGAATCTTCAGGTTTCAGATCTGAGATCTTCAGCTCTACAGTGGATTCAACCTGCTTCATTTGGTATTTCTGTCCAGACTTGATCACCTCAGGGCCTCTTCTCCATTCCACAGGTACTCCAGGTTTGGAAAGCTCACAGTGTAAAATGGCGCTGCCTCCCTCTACAGCATCCTGGCACTCAAGTTCATGTGTGAAGGTCACAGGTAAAGCTAAGGAACCATTACAAAGATATCAAACCCAGGAAAGCTATGCCCAACAAACATACAAGTCAGACTCATCGACAAGTGTTTTTACACACTGTATACATTGGCTTGCCATGAAATCACAAGACAACAGTCAACAACTCTTACTAATGACACCAAAGGCAAATGCAGAAACTCAGATGGCCATCACTTTACATTGTAAGCCACTGTGAGAGATGTTTTGTCAGTTGGGAGTGAAATGATCGTACCCTTTACTTTGATGTTGGCTGATGTGCTATTGTCTCCACAATCACACACATAGACTCCAGAATCTTCAGTTTTCAGATCTGAGATCTTCAGCTCTACAGTGGATTCAACCTGCTTCATTTGGTATTTCTGTCCAGATTTGATCACCTCAGGGCCTCTTCTCCATTCCACAGGTACTCCAGGTTTGGAAAGCTCACAGTGTAAAATGGCGCTGCCTCCCTCTACAGCATCCTGGCTCTCAAGTCCATGTGCGAAGGTCACAGGTAAAGCTAAGGAACCATTACAAAGATATCAAACCCAGAAAAACTATGCCCAACAAACATTCAAGTCAGACTCAGCAACAAGTGATTTTATACACTGTATACACTGATGTGTCACAAAATCAAAAGACAGAAGGTAATGACACCAAATGCATTGCAAGTAATTGTAGGAGATGTTTTGTCAGTTAGCAGTGAAATAATCATACCCTTTACTTTGATGTTGGAAGATGTATTACTGCCTCCACATTCACAAACATAGGTTCCAGAATCTTCTGGTGTCAGAGCTGAGATATTCAGCTCTAAATTAAATCCAACCTGCTTCATATGGTATTTCTGTCCAGAAGTGATAACTTCCGCACCTTTCCTCCATTCCACGGGGACCCCAGCTTTGGAGAATTCACAACGTAGAGTGACACTGCCCCCTTCTACAGCCTCCTGGCTCTCAAGTTCATGAACGAAGGCTAAAGGTGATGCTGCGGGACCATTTGTTGAAAATTGACCACCGAACATCAACATATAAATGAAACACAGAAGAATGAGTCTGGTGTAGAGCAACACCACAGTCATGGACAAAAACAGCAACAAAGACATTCAGCCGATTAGGCAGCACGTGGTTAATTTTAAACACAAAAGAACTGGGCTAGCATGCTGTTGCCTGAAAAGTTGTGGGTTCAATTCCCAGCTTCCACCCACTATGAAACAAAACCCCTTAGGGACGGTTCGTTATTTATTGTGGGGCCACCGGAGGAAAATAGGGGAGGGTCGTGTCTTTTTATTCTTTGTTGGGGGGAAGGTCACCCAACTTTTTTTTGTCTAGGAGGGGGGGGGGGGGGGGTCACCCATCTTTTGTATTCATGAAAAAAGCAAAAAATCAAAGTGGCTTGTTTGATTGTTGATTTCTGTCGCCATATAACGTTCTCTTTCGTTCCATAGCCGTCAACATTGAACAATGAAAATAAGGGAGATTTCCCGGGTTTCTCACGCAAAATACGGAAATGTCAACATTCAACCCTTCCCCATTAACGTTGGAAGGGTTGGAGCAACAAAGTAGCCTACTTTAACCTATATTCATTTGGTCAACTTTATCCGGCCCTAAAAAAGCAAAATTTACCTTTGGTTTACTTGTAGTTTACCGTGTAGCCTAACTTTAAACAGTGTGCATGCTTAACATAGTAAAGCATACTTGTGCTTCATTCATCCACACATCCAGCTCCTAACGTTTTGACAAGCATTTCTACCAATTCACCTTGTTCCTGCCAATCTCTAGCTTTGCTGTCTCCATCCTTTCTGTTTTTGTTGTTTGCAAAAAAATATATTATTGTTAACCAGCAACAAGGGCAATTTGTTAATCGCTGTCATTTTCTCTCCTGCGCAAACAAAAATGTGTTACATTCCAAGTAGCAGTGCGTAATTCTGCTTCATAAAGTTGAACAAATACATTTGGTTATTTCATATAAATAGCCATTTTATGGTTTACAGTGTAGAGTTGGTAAGTTATGGTAGGCCAACTTGGAGTGAAAATACAAACAGGGGGAATTCTTTGTCTACGTAGCTGAGTAGCCTGATGGTAGGCAGGTGCGCACGTAGACATCCGGCCGAACACTGCAAGCGGCAATGAATCGTGCTCTCACGACAACCACGTCGTTAACTTAAATAGGTTAACATCACTCTAAGTTCGCATTCAAGCAAGCAAAACGATGATTTGAAGACATCTGTTTCACTGGAAGGGCAAGGGGGTAACAACAGGACAACACAGAGACAGGCCAGACGGCAGGACTAATGTTATGAGAGTAATACAGTAATATGGGATATTCTACGGGAAAATATTAAACGGCAAGACAGCGGGGGAAAAGTTAAAATACGTGATAAACCAGGAAAAAGTTGGCATGTTAGGTATTTTTCGGTCCCTGTGATTATTTGTGAAATTGTGCAAACAGCCTTTTTAAGTCATTTGAGAAGGAAGGAGTGGTAGCATGCAAGCTCCCAAATTGACGCTCGCCTGAGAAATGGAGTTTTTGGATAATGTTCAGCTTGGCAGCTTTACAATGACTGAGGAAGCCTAGAGACGAGTCCATAGCAACCAGTTTATGTGTTGAATTTGTTATTACTCAGTGTGTTTTGTTGAATGGTCTCAATGTTTCATTGTTTTATTTCATGTGAATACTTACTAGAGGAGTAACTTATTTCAAGTAGGTTAATGCAGTTGCAGGAAGTGTGCATTTAGTTTCCATGCTTATTGTGTTTCCACAACAATGTTAGTGAGTAAATGTACTGAAATGGCCACCATCTTGGTGAAGTGTGATGTGTAAGATCAGAAAGCAGAGGTTGATTTTAGAACGGTAGCCTAAGTCAATGTTTTTTTCATAGCGCTTAAGAGCGTGGGCGGAAGACATCGACAATTGGCCGGGGAGGGTCATGTCTTTTTTGAAAATTCTGCTAGAGGGTCATGCAACTTTTGATCAAAGCACTCAAAATCCCTCCGGTGGCCCCTTTTATAAATAGTCCCTTAATTTCACCCCTTATATATACATGCCTTACTTTTGACCTTAAAACTCTTCTATAATTAAGCAGTTTTTATATAGAATTGTGCATAGATTAAGGTTGATTAAGGAGAAAAGCCTACTAAATATACCCCTTACTTTTTCTATTTCCCCTTAATTTCCCCCCTTAATCAAGGAATCCCTGAATTAACACCTTAAATGTATATAAAGGGGTCACAGCTTAAAATGCCGTTTAAGGTCAAATTAAGGGCCCGTTTTACAAATGAAGGGCCAATTCATATAAATGAAGTGGTTTTGGTATGTTTTCAGGGGTTATTTAAGGCATTTGAGTACATCACTTTTCGTAGTGACCGATGTGCCCTTGAGCAAGGCACTTAACCCCAAGTTTCTCCAGGGACAATGTGGTCACTTGTAATAGAATTGACATATGTAATTCACTTTGGATCAAAAGTATCTGCTAAATGAATAAATGTAAAATGTAAATGTAATGAGGAGAATACTGAAATCATGTCAGTATCATATCAGTATCAGAGCCATGATTAGATGTGTATATATCTCTTATCCATCTTTTATTCAAAATGGAAACCAACTCAACACAAAACAGTGAGCATGCCTTTGCCTTTAAATCACAACGCATTCAACATGAGCATACCTTTAAAATGACAATTGTCTTATCGGCTACTCTGAATAGCGGAATTTTTATTTTATTTTAATGGGAAAAACAAGCGGTTCTGGGACCAGTTGGACCCGGAGAAAGAATTATCAACACATTATTGCACCACGACTTAGCAACCTGATAAGCCAAGGTGAGAGATTTAAATTGAATTCTGGCCACTATAGGAAGGCAGTGAAAAGTAACTAAGAAAGGAGTTACATGTATCCTCTTTGGCTGATTAAAAACCAGGCTTGCTGCAGTATTCTGACAAACCAACATGATCTTGCAATTGACCTATATGCTCAGAGAAGTTAAGTTGGTCATCAATTATGATGCCCAAGTAACATGCCGATCTATTTGGAGTCAGTGATGATGAGTCAAGCTGGATGTTAATTTGTTGGGGAATAGCTGTTTTAGCTGGATACAGAGAGATTAAGCTGAAGGTGCCGATCTTTCATCCAGACTGAAATATCCTTAAGGCATGCAGAAATCTGATGACAAACGGTAGAGTCCTCAGATGGGAAAGACGGTCAAAGTTGAGTATCGTCCGCATAGCAGTATTAGCCAAAACCATAGGAGCAAATGATCAAAGAAGGTGGGCTACGCTTTAAATGCAGAAGGAAGACGCAGCTCTGGAGGTTCAGTTGGCCACCGCCATAAGCGGTAAACTATGCTGGCCTCCGAGCTCATATGCTGGCCTCCGAGCTCGTAGTTCTAACACCATTGTTAACCAATAAATGTTTCACCATGTTCTCAGTTTTCAAACCTGCCTCTGTCTGCTTGCACTCAATTTTTCTTACAACACGAGCTTCAACTAGATGGTACGCGAGATTAAAAGGGCAATGTTGGAAATTAAACATGATGCCTGGAATGCATAAGAAAGTGTCACGTTTTTGTGTCGGATGGTGGGGGCATGCGAGCCAAGTCAGGATGGTGGTGGTACGCAGGGAAAAAAGTTTGGGAACCGCTGGTTTACAGTATCAAAGGCTGCAGATAAGTCAAGTAGAATTAATACTGATGACTGAGTAGAGGAATTGGCTACTCTCAATGCTTCAGTCACCGATAGAAGAGCAGTTTCAGTAAAATTACCACTTTTGAAACCAGACTGCTTAGGCTCTTGCAGGTTTTTCTGATATAGGAAGTCACAGACTTGCTTCAAGACCACTTTCTCCAAAACCTTTGACAAGACAGGGAGAAGAAAGACAGGTCTGTAGTTCTTCACATCAGTTGGATTATGTGTACTTTTCTTGAACAAAGGCTCTTTGCCTGTTTAAAAGAAGAAGGAACTATTCCAGAACTGAGTGAAGTATTAAACACATGCGTGGCCGCCGGTAGAACAGCAGGTGTGATAGACTGCAGTACACAGAACACAATCCAAAGGGCATGT
This sequence comes from Alosa alosa, assembly GCF_017589495.1. Taxonomy (NCBI): domain Eukaryota; kingdom Metazoa; phylum Chordata; class Actinopteri; order Clupeiformes; family Clupeidae; genus Alosa; species Alosa alosa. The sequence goes on along the minus strand of NC_063189.1, from coordinate 50,102,855 downwards.
CGTTGGAGGACTTTGCTGAAACAGTAGAGAAACGTCTTCTTCATTAAGAGGAGAGAAAGAGTCCAATGACACCACAAGGCAAACACAAGGCAAAGCTTTCTTGAAAGGCTCATCAAACTGGGAACTGAAAAAGTCATCTGAGGCCAGTGAAGTAGATTTTTTCTCAGCAGCTCTAAGTTCCTTTCATACTAAACATATAACGTTTGTGAGCCATGGGTAACGGGGTTAAGAACAAGTGGGTCTTGTGGAAACAGGATATGCTGTGTTCAGACAAGACAAGAGTTCTCCAATGTCTCAGTTAACCTTTTAAAATGATATCAGATTAGTAAACAGAATGTGCATTTGCAACATTGGATGAATGGTTGCTGATAATGGGCAATATGGCGTTTTACAAACGGAAGTTCGGGAGGAGCATGACGGAATTCGCTACGCCTCCCTCTTCAATTAGTCAGGCTATTTATTCACAGTCTGCCTGCCATAGTTGCAGCATCAGTGTGATTTTACTCACGAAGACGTGCTACACCGCTTGCAAAAGACGTGACCAAGGCAGGTATTATGGAGCTCAACCGGTAGCGATTTCGAGGAAGACTCCTCTGTCATTCCTCCCACTCCACCTACTCTTCCCAGCCCCGCTGCTCCCGGCCGTGAGCGGCCACGTCAACTTGCATCTTCTCTGGAACCAAGACGCCGTTCGCGCAGGTTGGCTTCCCCAGCCCCTTCCCGGGCTTCCAATCGCTTGCCGGTTTCGCAGGGCAGCGATAGCCGCACGACCCGTAGGAGAAGAGCCAACCCTTGGACCATCTCAACCCCTAAGAGCGGAGTTGGATGCGCGTGGGATCCCTTTTCCCTGTTCCGCAAGGAAAGCAGTCCTGTTTCAACTTCTCCAACATGCAGATTCCCAGCAGCAAGCTTCCCTGCATTCACCAACTACATCTAATCAAGGACAATATCAATATTTTCCTGATTTTTCTCCTGAGCTTCTCCCCAGTCAGGGCATTGAGCAGGAACCCGATCCCCTTTCCCTGAGCAACCGAGCACCAGCGCTGCAGCGCGGAGCTCAGTTCCTCCGGTGCCTTTCCCTCTATCTCTACAGCAGGCTTTTCCGACCCAGCAAGCTATGGTTGCCCGGACGCAGCCCTTTACCTTGCCCTCTGCTACAGCTGTCTCTTTCTCTGTTCCAGCCAATCAACCCTCTCCTCATTTCTCTTTGCCGAACCAGGGTGCTGTGCAACCTCCTCCCCCTCCCCCTGTAGCGACCACGTCGCTGCCCTTCCCCTTTCCCCATCCTCTCCCGCGGGCCCGAACCACGTTCGCTCCCGCGTCTCTTGGTTTTCCCTCACCCCTCTTTCCCTGGATTGGTGCCACCACCCTACCCGGTTCCGGCTTCTCATCAGCTCCTTCCTCCCACTCACACTCAGCCAGTCAGCCACCCCTACAGTGCATATCCCCAGGGATCCGTTCCCCATACGGGCTTGACAGAGGCCAGCGCCTCTTTCCGTTTGCCCGCCTACACCTTGGCTTCAGTAGTACACCTACCTCCTCCGCCGCACGCCCCCGCTAATGAGCCTCCTCCGGTGTCTCCCACTCTTCGGAATCAGGTCTTGTCAGGTGCGGACATTGATTTGTCTTCCCTCCTTTCGTCTCTGCCAGACATGTTTCAAACCAGGGACATTGAGTGCAGTCCGGTTACATTAACACTCAAGTCCGCAGGCCCTGCCACTCGCATCTTGTCCTTCCCTGAGTTTGCGGTGGCTTTCACAAGATACACAGAGGTTGTTTGCTCCGTATTCCCCCAGAGGCGCCGCGAGTTGAACGAATACTTTTCCATCATAGCGGGGCTAGCCATTTCCTTTGGGGGTACTCATTTTTATACATATCACCGGCTATTTTCGGCTAAATGTGCAGCCAGAGTCGGGCTATGGAACCAATGTCCTTATTGGGGTGCTTTGGATGTTGAATTACATAATCGTGTGTTCCTGGGCTGTCGCATGGCTACATGTAGCTACTGCGCTGGCGCCCACGCGCGTCCTGTTTGCCCTGTCTTTGTCTCTAACAATAAAAAAAATTAAGAAGTATTTAAGTACTCCTATTAATGTGTCCGCTCTAGCTATGGAACTAGTGTCTCATCCTAACAAAGAGTTTGTTAACTATTTGCTTTCAGGTTTACAATTTGGTTTCCACCCAGGCGCTTCAGCCATGCCAACTCAATCCTTCACTTGCAAGAATCTTCTCTCCGCTGAGGAAGATCCAGAGGTAGTGAATACCCTGTTGGCAAGCGAGGTTCAGTCCAGGTTCATGATGGGCCCGTTCAGCGAACCTCCATTTGCAAATTACAGGATTAATCCTATAGGCATTGCGGTCATGAAATATTCAGGGAAAAAGAGGCTCATTATCGACTTCCCCACAATTGTCTCGTACCCAGCATTAATAGTCTCATCCCCTTCGATGATTACTCAATGTGCTATCAGAAGGTAGATGACGCCATTAAACTGATTAAAATAGCCGGCCTAAACAGCTGGCTGGCTAAAGCAGACATCACCTCGGCTTTTAAAGTCATGCCCCTTCATCCCGATTTCTAGCACCTGTTCGGAGTCTATTGGCAAGGAAAATTTTATTTCTCTGTACGTCTCACCTTTGGGAGCCGCAGCAGCCCCAAAATTGTTGATGCCCTTTCAGAGGCACTTTGTTGGATTTTACAAAATAACCATAACATTACCCTTCTAGTTCATCTTCTGGATGATTTCCTGACCATTACGATAGCCGCACATTAACTAAAGTCGAAGTGCTATCTTCACTAGGCCATCTCAATTTCGCTATGCGCGTGATACCTCAGGGCCGACCGTTCGTGTCTCACCTCATCACTGCAGCACATTCGGTCCCGGCTCTTAGAGATCCGGTAGCGCTCGATTTCCAGAGTTTAAGGGACCTTGAGTTCCCTTGAGCGGCTATTTTAAGGTCAATGGAACGGTCTCTCTCTGTTCTATGACGAACATGTGTGTTCCCCCGCAGACCTCCAGCTCTTCACAGATGCCGCGCCATCGGTTGGGTTTGGGGGTTATTTCAGTGGTCGTTGGTTTGCCAGTACCTGGCCAACCGAGCTCGCTAATTTATCTCCAGAAGAGGCATCTTCTGCCGTATACAAAATGTATCCCATTGTAATTGCAGCACTCCTCTGGGGTAGCGAATGGTCGGGCAAAAGTGTCCTCATTTACAGCGACAATCAGGCGGTAGTTCATGCGATTAATAAGGGCCGGTCACATTCACCCACTATTTGCCCTTTTTTGCGTCGCTTAATCTGGTCCGCTGCCTGCAATCAGTTCATTGTAATTGCTGCTTATATTCCAGGTAGCCATAATGCAATTGCTGACTCCCTCTCTCACTTCGAATTTCAGAGATTCAAGAAATTAGTTCCAGAAGCGGACCCAGAGGCGACTCCAGTTCCACCCTATTATCTCAAGACTCACTCCATTCATCTAGCTCTTCACTCTGTGGCACCAAGGACACTCCAGTCTTACTGGACTGCTTGGTCTTTCTTTCAAATTATTTCATCGCTCACACTGTCTACCATTTCCTACATTTGATCTCTTAACACTCTCCTCCTTCGTGTCATATGCCCACTTAATTTTAAAAATTAGGGCCGGCACGATTAAAGTCTACCTAGCCGGTATTCATTTCTTTTACAAAAGAATATTCGGCTCCGATTGCGCTGCATTTTCCAGCCATCATATCTCGCTCCTCATCAAAGGTATCCGCAAGCTGGAACCAGCTACCCCTGACCGTCGCCTTCCAATCACCATCTACATACTCAGCAGCTGCATACAAACCTTGAGATTTGGCTTTATTTCCCCAACTCAGATCTTACACTAACCGCCATGTTTACACTCGCGTACTTTGGGCTGTTGAGGTGCAGCGAGTTTACCACCACAAGCTCCAGGTTTAACCCATCCATCCATCCACGGGTATGTGATCTTCAGATTTTGGATGCAGACACAATCTGCTTCGTCATTAAACAGAGTAAAACTGATCAACTTAAGAAAGGACAATCAGTATTCATTTTCAACATCGACTCTCCCCTGCAGCCCTATTACATTTTGGCTAATTACATTACTTATCGCACCTCCCTTGCATCCCCCTTTGAACCCCTCTTTGCTACAGATGACAGACACTCCGTTACTCACTTTTGGTTCCAAACGCAGCTCAAAGCTGTTCTAACGCAAATCAGAATCCCAGCACACCGTTACTCAACTCATTCATTTAGGATTGGTGCGGCCACCACTGCGGCAAATAGCGGTCTGTCCGATCAAGCGCTTAAAACACTCGGCCGTTGGTCCTCTGACGCCTATCACTCTTATATCAGATCAAATCTCTCTGATCTGAGGAAAGCGCACCTTGCGCTCTCCTGTTGAATTTGTTCCGCGTAGGTTCAGGCCATAAGGTCCTTCATATTCAAATGCAATTTTTGGGGTGTATGGCGGAATCCTGCCCGACTCCTGCCTGCGCAGTCGACTCCGGCACGATTCCGCAATGCCCTTCAGGACCATGACCAGAGACCTCGCCAAACTTGCTCTTCTATTATGATGTTATGTATTATGCTTTATGTTTGTGCAAATTCAGGAATGTGAACTAGTGACGTAGATATTGCATTAAAGATCAGCCAATGATCGAGGACCCTTTTGCAATTATGTTAGCACATAATCTGAAAACTGCTGCCCTGATTAAAAAAAAAACAATGCAAAAGCTCTCAGCTGGTATTCTGTCTATAATGGAGTGGAATGGAAGTTTTTAAGTGTCTCCAAACTTTTGACTGCTAGTGTAGATTTAACAAGGCTTTGCACAAATGTTTTGTGGATCAAGTTTTTGTAATTGAGTTTTTTAAGTTAATTGCAAAATTGCTTCAGCCCTAGAAGCAATGCCCTTCAGACAGTCTACAACCCAACCCTGATACATTAGTATACACCAGTTAGAAAGTTGATGATAGCTAGCTTTAATGTAGTTTTTACTAGGTAAGTGGTTGTTAGCTTGTTAGCTTGCTACTTCAGACAAAAACTCCATCTACTGTAAAGCCCCTATTTTCCACCCTGGTGCATGGCGGAAAACCCGTTTTCCACCCAGTGCAAACTGTATTTTGGCATTTTACACGTCTCAGTTTTAAACAATGCGCCAGGAGGTGTGGTGATGAACAACCTAGGGAGTGGTCTGGCGCGTTGTCTAAAAATCGCTATTGTACACTACCTAAAACGCATTGCACCACTGACCAAGAGAAACCTGGTCAGAAGTCTATGGCGAGTTGTAAATATGTTATTTTAAGAGCGCATTGTCAACAGTCATATTGGCGGGTGCACAATGCACCATTCTTCTATCATCCATGAACGTGCACCAATGCATGTCCATGCAAAACAAATCACAAATTACACGATTACAATGGGAAACATAATTAGAATAAAGATATTATGAAATACATCTCACAATGAGTAGTTAGTCACCATCATTTGCAAATTGGTAATGACGATTAAAAGTGATTAGGGGAGAGGCGAGAGACACATATGGAGCATAGCTGAAGACGCACTGTCACGAGATATAAGCAACTCCTCTGCAGGATAAACATTGTTTTACTCAGTCATTTGAACAATATTAGGGTAAGTGTGGCTTTTTCAGCCTATGTTTTCGATGGTAACCCATTATCAGTCAATAGTGAAAGTAATTAACTGTGTATAACTGTTTTGTTGTTGACTGACTATGCTAGGTTTTAGTAAAGCATAGTTTAGTGGAATGACTGTTCCATATGGTCTCGCAAGCAGACTCCTTCAAATGCGCCGCTGACTGTCAAAATACTGATGCATTCTTTGACGTCGCGCTTCGCGCTGTTAAAGGGAATGACAGATGTCATTCTCATTGATTTAAATGACGTTACGCCCCAAACACACCCATGACTGATTAAGAAACCTAGGATCGCCTTGTTGCGCCATCCGCCCAACGTTTGATAACGAAAACACTCCCAATGTGGACTGGACATCCTACTAAATTTGAATAAGCTTTTGACTAGTGACCCTGCACTTTAGACTGTAATGATAGGGCCCTAAATGTGCATGTACATACCCTGGACTTCAAGGCTGGCTTTTGTTGAGGGTCCACCCAGGATTTCACAACAGTATGTCCCTGAGTCTTTGTCAGTGACATTGTAAATAGTGAGCTTCATGACTTTTTCTTCCTGGCTGATGTCATACTTTTCACTTTTTTTAATGGCCTTCCCATCCTTGGACCATTTGATGTCAGGGCTGGCCTCAGACATTTCACAAATAAATACAGCATCCTCTCCAGACACTGCACAGACAGTTTGGAGCTCTCTGGATACAATGACAGCAGTGCCTACAACAACACCAGATGAATGATCACATTTCAGGTTACATTTCTATGAATCTGTACAATAATGACAAAGGGCATACTACATGGAGCATGGTATAAATATACAGTATAAGTCAGTAATATTGACATACCTTCAACAAAAAGAGTGGTTTTTGAGACAAGGTCTTTGATAGTGAAGATAACTTCACCAGTGTCACTGTTTGTGGCATTTTTGATGGTCAAAGTGTACTTGCGACCCTTTTTGCACATATCAAAGCGTCCACCAGCACTGACAGGATTGCCATTGATATTCCAGGAGTATGCATCTGTGCTCTCTCGAGACAGAATACATTCGAAGCTGCATGTCTCTCCTGCTTTAGCTTCAACTGGCTTCAAGCGCTTAGTGATACCAATGTTAATATCTGCAATACATTGAGAAAGAACATAAGGGTAGGTATAAATAATAACCCCATTTATACTGGGGGCCAAACCTGGTGCTTGAACTCAGTTCCTGGGCCAAGAGGGGTTTATACTGTCCTGGGCTAGGCTTAAACAAGCAAAACCTGGAACTAATGCCATAGTATCAAGCAAAGATTCTAGAACGGAGAATCTTTGGTAACAAGCCCTGCTCAACTGCCAGGGCCACAGATCAAGCATCAGGTGCTTACACATCACAATGAATGTTGCTACGGTTACAGTATGTGGTTACTGTGGAATGTTGTGCAATATCGTCTTGATCAATTTATGCAATAAGCCCCGAGAGGCCATAGGTTACACTGACTTTAGCGGTGTTTAGGGGCGTTGTTAGGCACAACTCACTAGCGGCACTATTGCTTTTCTAATGGTTGCCAAGCAATGTCGAGACACAGTTACTTCAACTTTTATATCAAGTTATAGTAAATAATATAGAACGAAATGCGGTCAAGGTGTATTTTTGTGCTGGATTTTACAACGGCATCAAACAAGATTCAGCCAATCATAATCAAGGACCGGAACTATCCATTTTAGAAGTATGAATTTTGACAATTGGTGAAGTGGCCCATGATAAGTGTAAACCCAGGATCTCCAGCCCTGTTGCTTGTAGCCTAGGCCACAGTTCCTGAGCTTAAGTTCCTGGGCTGATGGCCCACGGTATAAACAGGGCTATTATAATTAGGGTATAGATTTAAGATATAGATATTCATAAATTGCAGTGCCTCCTACGGATGGAATTTAATGAAACTCGGTGTGCATCCAAGGTTGTCATTGTGATCTTAAATTTAAGCAATAAGCCCAAGTCCCGAGAGGCTGTAGGCTACACTGATTTTAAAACAGCTAAGGGGAGTGCCTAAACCCATATTCATTTGATTTGTATCATAAAAATTAGATTTATATTACTTTTCAGAGTAAACTTTCCCAATGAAGCACTTTATAATACATAACATGACCTACAATTCATTTGTTTATGCTTATGGTTCTAAGCAGGGGTGTAGTGGGCGTTGGACGCGGGGGAACACCGTCCCCCCACTTCTTGGAGCATTTTATTAAGCATTTATTAATATAACAAGTGTTGGTAACAACGCATCACGCAAACGTCTCCAATTAGGCCTCTTTGTCCTAAATTCATTACAAGAATGACCGTCATGCTGTAGCACTCCACTATGCGTAAAGACATTAAAAACTACACAGCTCGTCGTTCCGCATTACCTGAAAGTAGCTAGAAAGTGCCTAGAAAACCATAGATTATGCAACTGCCTGGTATCCGAATCTAGCAAGCATCTTCATGGCCCTTCGTTTGCGTTTTGCAGAAGGTAGGCTAATCCAGTGGTCAAAATGAAACAATAAGCATGTGTGAGTAATACGAGTGATTCTTATTGAGGGAGCTCCAATATAAGTAATAAGGCTATTTATGTCATGAGCATTCTCTCTCCCTGGTAACAACCTTAATTGAATTCAATTCTCTGCCACTCTGCTCACTCTCTCTCTACTCTGCCTAACGAGCTCCACCTGGCTCCGCCCTGCTCTGCTCTTGTTACCTGGCCAGCTGCGCTGCATTTCCCACTCACCATCCTCACCTTGCCCCACTCTGCTCTAATTACTCTGCCAGCTGCACTGCATTTCTCCACTAACCTCTCCCAGTATATAAAGCCCTGTTTTTCAGCCAAGCCCTGTCAGATCGTCTTCAAACCTGGACCAGTAACCTGCCTGCCTGTCTACTCTCTGACTCCTACCTGTGATTCGGATCCATTCTTGACTGCCTCCCTGTTCTACTGCCCCGGTTATCCCGACCTGCCTTCCGGATCTTCTCGATTACTCTCCGATCTTCAGCCCCCCCGGTAACTCGAATCTGCCTTCTGTCTCACCACGTTTAGTGCCTAGCCCTGGTCTGTACTACTGCCTGCTGTTCATCTTGTTGTTGTGTGTGTGTGTTCCCCCAGGCCTCCGACCACCAGACGAGCGAGCCCAGACGCGTCACCACCCTCAGCCCGAGACGCCGCTCGATCACTGGGACACACACACACACACACACACACACACACACACACACACACACACACTCAGCACCTTGGACTGGAACCCCCCCGGAAACTTGGTGACCCCCGGAGCCCAGGTAACCCACAGGACCCTGAAAAACCCCAGAGCCCCGAGAACCCCTGACACCCCTGGCACTCCTAGCACCCCTGGAACCGGAACCTCCAAGACCTCACGATTCTCTCACTCCTCTTCCCTCCTGAACCCTTCAATAAAAAGACTCTGAATTTGAACTTGCGCTCTTGGGTCGTCTTCTTTCCGTGACAATTTAACCATAAGTAATGACCCAACGGTGAACCTGAACAACTTTAGGAAAAACTTACGATTGATGCAGCAGATACTTTCATCCAAACAAAAACTTTTCAAATGACTGGCACTTGCCTGCCCAGTGTTCTTTCTGTTATTTTTTTTGTTTGTTTTATTGACTGTGCACCTCTGCATTTTAATCATTCGCATTGACATTCATATGACGCCCCCTCAAACTGAGCTACAGTGCCCACACAGCGTGTTGAATATGCGTGTGAATCCTGCTTGTGCTATTGTTATTGCCATCGTTTACATGTGGTAATGAATGAAGCCAAGCCGCGGCATGTTATGCGTCAAGGAGATTAGACTACGCTAGATTACATAGGCTAACTCTACATTATGGTTTGTCTGTTTATCTGTTATGATACAACAAAATGAAAAGCTACAGACCATATTGATAGACTTTGGTGGAAAAGTGTAGTTTAGGAGAAGACATTTGGCTACATTTTGAAGCTAATCCATGTCATTAATTTATTTATTTTTTTTATTCGGTATCATGTTCACGAAAGCTGGTAACAATTTGGCCTTGGCCTTACGCACCAATGTAGCCTACAGTATGTGGAGGTGCGAGGTTTTCAATGACATTATTAAAATAGCGTCCCCCCACTTTAAAAATCCCCACTACACCAATGGTTCTAAGCAGCATATTAGTACATGTGTTTCAGAATGACAGCAGAAATAAAAGGTCTTATTAGGCCTACCTCTCACAGTCACTTTGGATTTGGCAAGATCTGTGCCAAGATCGCAGCTATATTCACCAGCATCGTCCTTGGTGAGGTCATGAATGGTAAGACCCAAGGCTTTGCCAGTTTGTAAAAACTCATACTTGGAGCTGGCAGCAAGGACCTTACCATCTTTCCTCCAGACAGTGGATACCCTTGGTTTTGAGGCCTCACACTTCAGTGTGATCTTTCCATTCTCCTCCCCAACCACATCGTCCAAAGACTTGAGAAACACAGCCTTTTTCTCTGACAAGTAAAGCAGGTTAGAACATTTTCTTTTCATCAAACTAGTCTACAGTGTTTAAATATTAACACTTATTAACTGTTTTTGACATGGACCCCAATATGGTCGTTAATCAAACAATCATCTTGTTTTACCTTTCACCTTCAGGGAGGCTGTTTCCATTTTGTCCTTGACAATAACTGTGATCATTCCACTATCCTCAGCCGGGAGATTCTTCAGAGTGAGAGTGTGGAGCTTGCCCACTTGTTGAATCATGTTCACTTCATTTGAGCACAACTGCTTCTCATTCAAAAGCCAACGCACTTCTTCATCTGCATAGTTAAGCTCACAGCTGAACATGGCTTCCCCATCCTCCTCCACCTCTGCATCCTCCAAGTGTTTTGTGAACTTGATGTCTCGAACTAAAAAGCAATACCATTAATCAAATTTAAGCACTTAAGATCTCAGTTCATAATTGCATTTTGATACCAAAACAGCAAAAAATATATTTTTAATAGAATAGAAGCAACATAATCTATTATGAGTATTCAGGAGGTGCCCAGGTGTCCACTGCAGACTTGGAATTTGGAGTTCAGCCAAATTGCGAGTGCTGACAGACAAATATTTGTGGAGCCACTACTGTGTCTAGGCCTAACAAAGACAAAGATATGTGGCATTAGTGTTTTCTACTGACTGTCTGTTTTGTTTTGAATATCACCAGAAGTGACGTTACCCAACATTGCTTAGAGCACCTTTAAGTACAGTAAGTGAGGGTCATCAACCCCGCCCAAAAGATCACCTGCTGCCCTCTCCCCACACTGGAAGAACTACACATTTCCCGTTGATCTGACTTCTCTGACTTTTTGTACAGAGATAGAAGACCATGATAGCGCTATCTTGAACTACATATCTTGTACAGTATTGTCGAAAAATGTTAGCACTGATAAGTTGCTTGCTGAATATAAGCCAAAATCACAAATCCATAACGACATTATTCTTACATGAAGTATATGACCTATAGTTTCACATACTAAATTGTTAAATGCAAGTTACAATTATTTTTCTAAAATAACCTCATTACGAGAAGGAATACGTGATAAAGTCTTGTAACGTCAGCTAAGACATTAGGCTTATGTAGCTAGTAAATCTCGCTTGGAGTTGGGGGGAGCTGGAGTTTGTAATATATCGTCTTACCGCTAGATGGGAGAATTTCCCCCAAAAATTAACCCTAGAAATTACATAATGTAGCTTTAAAGGACAAACTGTAAAACCCAGTCATTAGTTCCATCTAACTTTGTTATATCACTGTTTTACTTACTTCAAATGCAATGTAACTGAGCTCAGTCATATGTTATATGTCAGATCCCTTATTGGTTACTCTGTTGCAATGTGACAGTTAATTTAAAGGCCCCCATATGCAACATTTTCAATTTAATAAAACAGTTTAGAAATCATTGTGATGGTTAATTGAGCTGAGAATGGTGGCTTTCCCTGCTCCCCCTAACATCTCCTAGTGGAAAACCAGCCTTGCAAGATCTGCACTAGTGTCCCGGCAAAATGTCTGAATCAGGAAGTCCTGTGAGCAGCAAGAACGAGTGAGAAACACAAAATGCTTAAAATTCTCTGGACATACACACACCCCCTCAAGACCCGGATAGCAATGCCAGCTAGCTATAAGATGGCTTCAGTTTTTAGATGTTCATCATGGGAGAGCCAGTGAAAAGACCAAAGAGACGGTTGTTAAATATGCACCTCAAAGCTGTACACTGCAAAAACAGCTTCTCTCATAAAATCTAACCAAATGTTATTAATCTTATATTAAGATCTAAAAAATCTAGTTGGCATTGTTTTCAGTATAAAGAGACTTACCTAGCGTTTTTCTCGTAAAATCATTTGACTTAATTTAAGAAGAGTTTAACTTCTTTTAAGAAGTCTCATCCTAAAAACCAACAAATTTGTCTGCCAGTGCTTTCAGCAAATTTGTCCTAAAAACAAGCAAATTCGTCTGCCAGTGCATTATATTTGTCTGGATAAGACCGGTGAGTCAAAGTCTTCTTAAATTAAATCAAAATGATCTTTCGAGAGAGTGCTAGGTAAGTCTCTTCATACTAAGAATAATACCAAATAGATTTTTTTTATCTTAAAATAAGATTAATAACACTTATATTATTTTTATTATATATTTTTTGCAATGTAGGGGGAGCTTCGTAGCGAACAAAACTGAGAAATAGTTGAAGAAATGACTGGAGTTACAGAACGGCCCTTTAAACTTCGAAAAGCGTTGGGCGAATTTATTAACAAGCTTATTATACGGCTCTTCACAATGCTAGTAGAACGCTCCATTGACTCCATTGAATGGGATTTCCAAACGTTGTACGGTAAAATAAATTCATGTAATTACCACTGCAAACATATAATTACCGCTGTCAATGGCAACGCGTTTTGTGCTGCTGATCATATCACTCCGCAAGTATTCCGGTCACTTCTTCCATTGGAACTTCATTCAAAAGTGAAAGCAGACGGTTGATCAGCTGAGATCAGCTAAAGAATGTTTGATTCAAGTTCAGCGTGTGTTGCGAACTATTTGTTTCTCAGCAACAGCCACGACGAAACGGTAACAAATAAGTGTAAAGAGACATATCATGGAGTTTATTTTTTCGTTTAGCCGTATAATAAGCGGGATAATGTATAGAACGCCGGTCATTATGGGAAAATAAGTCCCTTCAGGACGAAACAAGACCCCTCCGCTGGCCCGGCCTGGGGTCCGGTTCGCACTGTCGGGACTTATTTTCCCCATAATGACCGGCGTTCTATACATTATCCCTTACATAATGCAGCCAAAAACTGGAACTACTTCACAAGTGTACAAATATTTTGGGGAAAAAAGACGTTCTAAAGAGATCACAATAGGAAATTCAACCTAGCACTTAAAAAATATCATAAAAGCAATAGTAATAATATGCTAACAAGGAGCTCCAGCATATTTATGGTCTACATAAACAAAGCCGCATGTTAATTTACAACAATTCTGTGTTTTATTGTGAGCTATATAATACTGTATATAGATTTTTACCTTCTACTGTGATAGTTGCTTTACTTTCACAGGTTCCACCTTGACAACAGTACTCCCCTGTATCATCCGGTGCAAGGTTATTGATGGTCAGCTGTACGTTACCACCATCCTGCTTCATACTATATTTTTGTGAGGCAACCAGGAGGGTTTCATCTTTATACCACCTGACCTCTTTGGGTGGAGAAGAGAACCTGCAGCTCAAGTTGGTAGAGGTCTTTTCTTTGGCCATCATGTTTTTGACAGGTTCCATCACTTCTATGGGTCGCTCTAATTGAACAGGGCACAATGGATTATTTAACTTTCCAAAAGGAATGTACAGCAGTCAAGTAAACATTTTAACTACTTGGTCCACCATGCCATTTTACAAAAAATATTAGTCTTTCAGTTTGATATAATAATTAATAATCATTCATATCTAAAAGAAAAGGTCATACAAGTACAGTTTTTTTTTAAAATACAATTTTCCACAAAAAACAGAACCCCCATGCCCTGCCCAAAGACCTCAGAAGCTAAAACAGTAATAATAATGCAAACCTTTAACAGTTAGCTGAGCCACAGATTTGCTCTTGCCAATACTGAACTGAAGAGGACCTGACATTGAAGCTTTGGTCTTTTTGAAGGTGAGACGATGCATGGTCCCTTCTGTTTCCATCTCAACATCGGTGCTCTCCTGGAGCACCACATCACTGAGTATCCATTTGGGCAACTTCACAGATTCCATACTGATTTCCACCTCAAAGACAGCAGCAAAAGGTTCTGTGACCTCCACCGGGCAAAGTTGTTTCACAATGCTGATGGCCTGCTCTGGAACCCATGAAAAGCGTAGAGCCCAGTAAAGGTTTAAATATAAAGAAGAGAGAATCTGAGGACTAATTGGCTAATGAATTTGAAACACTCATAGCACTTATCCACAATGGGTTCATTGAATGCATACTATGTATACCTAAACTTGAAATTATGGCAATTTCAATTGATAACCTTACACAAAATTACCTTTGTTGACTAAATCTCCACTCAAGATTCAGCGGAACTTAAACACATTGATATCCTCAATTTGTTTAACATGTTCAAAAATGACTGCAATTGGGAATATTTTTGTGAGTGTAAATGCACATAATTTTGTTAAGTTACAGTGTTGGGCTCTAAAATATATCTTGTGCCAATCTGCAATGTGTGGTATTCATGATAAATGGAGGTGGTCATGTAGGGAAATAGGTGACCACCTATCTACCCAAGTTTTAACATTTGGGTCTTCTCTCTATTACTACCAACATTCCTATGATGAGGCACAGTCTCTCCAGAGATTGTCTTATCAAATATGCCTTCTTATAGAGCAACACAATGTAGTACTTTTGTCCTAAAATAATGGCTTCAAACTCATTGTTATGCTACACTGATACAACAGTGTCTCTGACAATACTGATACATGCCCAGAATTCCTGGTATTGTACTACTGTATGTAACATTGCCATTGGCACAACACATTGGTGCAATATATTGTCATAATACATACAGTATGTGACAATACATTAGCACACTATTTTGTTATTGCTTTGTTATTACTGTTTATCCTCTTCACCTTTCCTTCCTCTTCGTCTTCCATTTAGCATTCATATTCAAGGTTATTTTTCCATATTTTTCCCAGTCAAGGTGACTATCATCAATACTGTACTGGTGCTATACTTTTTAAACACATTCCAGAATACCTGATACAGTACGCAAAACAACCTTTTGGATTGTCAAAGTAATCAGATCTCAATTTTTTTTAAAGAGAACTGTTCCATTAGTTTTAACTTCCATTCCTTTCTTTGGTACAACACTGCATGAACCTGCCTTTTACAAAAGCAACTTTCATTCTCTAACTGCTGTCCTATCTGTTTCCACTCTGAACCATGATCCAGACAGTTTCATTCAGATCTTTGGAATTCATTTGTGACTTAAGAAGGAAGTTGATTGTAAATGATTGTAAAAGTGAAAAAATAATTCCAATCTTAGCCTTGGTATTTTCTGTTGCTAAGCAACATAACACCACTCAAGAGCCAAGTTCAGTGAGAGAGGCTATATGTGCTTGTGCACATAGGGCTGAATTGTCCCATTTGTGCTTAAGTCCTTTTTTAGAACCAGATCCACCACCTCGTTTATTTAAGTTACCGGTAATATGAAAACGTGGAACGTGGACTTTCTCATTTCTCATCACCTTCTGAATGCCATCTAAATCCAGAAAGAACACAAACCTGTCTTTAATTTTGAAAACGTAAGCGAGATGAACTGAATAGGGAACAGCCTGTAGTAAAATGATGCGTCATCACATAGCCTAACAAAGAATTGATTTAATGAAATGTCACTTTTGCTCTGAGGTTTGTTTATAAAGAGTCAAGATGTGCTTGAGGTGTTTAGATTCGTAATTTAAAACTCTTTGAAGAAGGAACTTTTAGTTTGTAGTTTGACACGTGGAGTAGCTCCATAACTGCCTCCATGGTGCGTAAATAATAGACTTAGGTCAAGGGCAGAATAGGCGCAGGATGAAAGGTCCTTAGTTGCACACTTTTTTGACTTACCGTAATTTCCCAACGGCTTATACATTGATTTAGCAAAATGTCTTCAGCTAGGTTAATACACAGGAACAGTTAATATGGCATTAATATGGTTTTGTTTCTTCTAACTTGCATAAAACACTGTGTGGCTTATACACAGGAAATTACTGTATGCACCCTTACCCACATGGGAGAATTTGCCCCACAGTAATTTGTATAGCCTACTGACTTGATATGTCTCATATTTAATTGAACATTCACCTGCTCTTTATTTTACTCAATTTTCTCACACAAATGTGATGTTATCGCTGCTTTCTCGCTTTGAATGAATTGAATGTTCGCGTTGGATAATTCAATGCAATATGCAGAATGATTACTAGCTGTAAAATGCCCGAGTGGAGATGTCCTGAGATATTGCCACACATGATGACCTAACTGTCGTATAAAACACCACAACTAAGACATACAATGACTGTGACTACAAACTATACATAAATTAATAAAAGTAAGTAAAGTGTTCTATTTTTGTGAAAATCCATAAGGTTAGAATTTGTCATTTAAACTCAAGGATGAGGTTTATAACCAGTGCTTAATTTAAGCTCAAGGTAATGCCTTGAACTGCCATCTGAGGAAAAGAAATCATCTAATGAGTCTAATACTGACCTCAACTACATCAGACAATATGATAAACATAAAACAGTGGCTCATAATCCAGGGTCATATTTGAGGGTTCAAATGAAATACATTTTATGGGAGCAGCAAAATGATTAATAATTCCTTAATCTATAAAATAATTAAATAAATGAATAATAGTTAATCGGCAGTCAAACACTGAACAATGTTGACTGCAATATCATAACCTATTTGAGACCAATTTAAGAACCACTGATGATCTGATGGAGTTGAGATTCCTAAAATAGACCTACATTTCATAGTATTTATTAAAAGTTCCTTTTACATCCAAAGCTGTTAGTCTAATATAATGTTTTCTTTCTGTTTACCATCCCAATATCATAATCCAAATTATTTCACATAAATATATCCAAACACTCATAGATGATAAAGAATGGCTCCATATTATACCCTCCACCAGTAATTGACAGGAAGTCTTGTCATCGATGGCATCACATACGTAGGTGTCCTCATCACCCGAGTCTACATCATTGATGGTAAGCTTCCGGTAGACACCATCACTGGAGATCTCATACTTCTTGTTGGACTTCAGCTCTTTATTGTTCTTGTACCATGTAACTTTTGCACTGGCACGAGAAACTTGACATTCTAGGTGACCACGATGTTTATACATGGCAATTTTGTCTCTGAGTTTCTTCACAAATTTGACAGGCAGCTCTGTAATGACAACAAGGCCTCATAATAACACCACTGATTGCTTCAAAAAGCTAAAAGTATGGCTGTCACTGGTGGCCTGGCAAGCTGACTTATGCCTTTCAGGATTTTCAAGATTGACTGCCTCTATTGAGATCTTTTGAGACATTTCAGAACTGGCACGGAGGTAAGCATGCATAACAGAGGCAAACAGCAAAAGCTCATGCAAATACTTTGACATGCTAAGACATGTTCAACAGTTCTCACATGAAATGTTAACACATTACAATGCAACATTTTGTCATATTAAGAATGCTATGTTAATTACGTTTAATGTCTCTTCAAATCAACCATAATTACAAAATATTAGCAACGCCTACAATATTACGTTCTGGATTACCTTTTATACGGAGTTTGGCCGTCGATGAAGCATTTTCAGCAGAGAATTTAATCTCTGAAGCATCCTCTATTGTCACAGATTTGAACAGAAGAACAAAAGTCTTTCCTGTTGAGAATATGTTTAAAGAAATGAGTAAACGTATGTCACTCTGCACAAACTCACATGCACAGCTGTTGAAGGCATAACTATAACACAGGTACATTAAAGGTATTCGTATTCTCTCTAAACCAAACTTACCTTCCTGTCTAATCTTTATGTTGTCTCTTGATTTTAACAGGGCACCATCTTTGTGCCACTTTCCTTCTACCTCGTCATGGGAGATCTCACAGACAAATGAAGCACTTTCCTTCTCTATAACCTCTATATCCTCCAGGGGCTTCACAATTTTGATATCTCGAGCTGTGGGGATAAAGATTTTTTCAAAATTGACAAATTAGACAGTTCCATGGATGTTCAAGTGTATAACTATGCTGTAGTTCTCTGCAAATAATATTCAGGGGTGCGTTTCCCAAAAGCATAGTTGCTAACTAAGTTACTAACTAACAGGTTAGCAACTATGCTTTTGGGAAACGCACCCCAGTATAGTAATGGTAATAGTAGTCAATACAGGTGATGGAGAAAAACCAAAACAATATTGTACCATGCACAGTCAGCGTTGCTGCTGTGTTATCATCAGCTGTGCGGCATAAGTACTCCCCCTGGTCCTCATAAGTACATTTGTGGATGAGAAGGATACGCTTGCAACCCTGGGACCGAATGGCAATATCCTTCCCTGGTTTTAGCTCCATGTCATTCTGAGGGAACATAGTTTACTCAAATTCATCTAATTAAAATACACAGCACTCAGCATTCACTCTAGGAAATATCATGGCAAGTAAATATGCATGCACAAATGTGCCATACCTTAAACCACTTCACATCTGCATTAGCTCTTGACACTTCACACTCAAAAGTCACCTTCTCCTTTTCAGGACATTTACTGTCTTTGAGTGGTTGCGAAATTGTAGCTGCAGGCTCTGTCAATTTCAATACCCCAGAACAGAAAAAAGAAAATTGCATTTGAACCCAGTGAAAATACCACACATCAAGGAACACATTAAATATAATTTAATATGACTGTAATTTGGAAATAGATGGAAGGCCATGCCATTAGGGATGCACAATATTGGATTTCTGTCAATATTCCATATGCTGATATTTTCAAACTCATTGTCGATGCCAATCTTTTTTATTTCCTTTAAAGCAACACAATGAAGTTCTTTCACATTAAAATAAAGGCTTCAAACTCATGTTGCTGCTACAAGTAAGGGATAATGGACAACAAGGCATTTTGTTAACAGATAATAATGCACGTTCGAGGTGGTATTTATAAATGGATGGTTCCTATGGCCAAAGGTTGTCAAGCGAGCATATTCCAGGATTCTGTTGAACCTTATCTTTATAAAATTGCTATTTTACTTAGTCTACTGCCATGTAACTGGTCTAAAAGCCACCCCAGCCATATGCTACAATGTTGCTATGCTCTGAACGTATGTCAGATGACTATTTTGTAGCTCTGATGCAACATGACAATTCATGTAAACTTCACGAGTTCAGTGAATTACAGTAATATACAAGTGTGATACGGCCATACTTCTAAACACTGTATCACAATAGGAAACTAGATGTACCGCATAGCGGTACAAAATATGACCGCCGCTCAGTCCTGTACATCCGTTCCGCGAAAATAAATCACACTTCAATTTGTCTCCATATTTTACTCCATCCCCCACTCTTGAAACTTTTGTGTATGCTTGTTTGGCATGCCTGAGTGTGTGTGTGCGGCTGCACAGAAAGTAGCCTACTGGTGCTGAAAAGGTGAATAGATTGTAGAATAGCCAAAGAAGATGTAGCATTGTTATAAAACCTTTAAAATCTCTAAACAATCACAAGTAGGGCAGTTCATCACAGTTCATCCATTGCAACTGGATTGATGAAAGGTCACTTACACCTGTAGGCTACATTGTATTTGGGAAAAGCAAAAGGTATCAGCATAATGTTATTTATTTATTTATAAACAAAAACATCTCTGTCAGTTCCATGCCGTTTTCAACAGCTATCAAAAACAAAGGTCATTTTTGGATGGATGGATTTTTTGTGAATGTTTCTTCTTCTATGTAAGATTTTAGTCATCTTTAGTTCATGTAATACTTTATTGTCAATGCACAAATTAAGTAACAGTAGTCTGAAACGTTATTGTTAATGCACAAATTAAGTAACAGTAGTCTGAAACGAAATGCTGTTTTACATCTAACCAGTGGTGCAAATAACTGACATGTCCAAATATAAAAAATAAATAGCGGGCAGATCAGGCTGGGTTCACCCAGCCTAGTCCATAGGCACCCGATATTGTTTAATTTTCCGATTGAGATATCCACGCTCTGGCTATAGTTATGACAAAACTGTAACTAACAAACTAGATCCTAATAGAAAGCTGTTAGCTTCCCTAAGCTACAGGTAGGCTTATAAGGTAGGCCTATTTACAACATAAATTGTCAATAGGCTATGCTGGCGACACAAATAAAATCTCCTTTGGAAACCGATGGCTTACACCTTACAGTATCAAGCGGACTTAAACTGCCATATAGTGGCGAAAAGTTGTAATAAAATTCACGCAGCTCCATGAGTCAAGGAAAGCGCGAATGAAGTAGCCACTTCTAAATGGGACCCACTACACAGTAGCTTAAGGTATGTTGCTAAAGCAGCCATAATGAAATGAAGGTGTCATTGTTTGGATACTTCACACACACGTGCTTTTTAATTTCACAGACTACAACTACCAAGCTGGAATCAAAGCACATCGATTCCCCTCTCACACCCTGCACGACTTAAAACAAAATAAACAGGCGCCTCAGTCTCACGCATGTATAGGCAAAACTGTATCAGACCGATGTAACGTTGGTAAATCTTCCATTGCACAGAATGATTTTTGTAGCACGTGCAACAAATGACAGTCGAAAGATACAATTACAGTGCTGCTATCAATTTGCTTGGTATAACCGCATTTATAGTTTTCTACAAATGCAATCAATCAAATTGGCCTCCATCACTCAACCAACGCTAACGGTAACATTACCTAGGTCCTTATTGATATTCTATAAGATTAACGTACCTGCAGTAAAAACCAAGCATGTCCGATAAACATCCTCAGATTTATTTCGGCTTCAAGATAAATGGGAATTACATTTCATGTCGTCCTATCCTTATTAGACGTTCTCTGCGGTAAACTACAGTCCTTGTAGGAAGCGTCCATTGTTTTTCCAACCCACTTACAACAAAATTACGTCTCACTGCAACGATGCGCCATCTAGTGGACAAACGACTACTTATCGGCAATACTGGAAATGCAGCAATGATGACGAATATTTATTTTGGCTTTCTTTTAATCCTACTGAATTTGTAATTATGTATCGGCCGTTCTAATACCGATAGTATGTGGGTGCCTGTGTGTGTGTGCATGTGTATATGTGTGCACCGCCATGTACAGGCCAATGAGTGTACAGTCACTAAATGTACACATAACCTAATTTTTTTTAGACCCCCCCATGGATGAAACTTGGCATACCCCCAGAGAATGCCAGGTCAATCATACACATACAATTTGGTGCAGTTCTGAACATCTTAACTGAAGTTAGGGGCGATTAAAGCAGAATAATATTGCATTTTCATTTTTTACCGGGGGGGTGCAAATCACAAATGAGTGATTATGGGCCAGGTTGATGTGGGCCCTTGAGACCAACATACCATAAAAGATTCTTCATCCTCAGTGCCACTGTTCAGGTAGTTATTTAGGAAAAACTGCTTTTTTTGCGGTTCGGGGCCCAGCACGGGGAGTGGCCCCCGGGGACAAAACTAAATTTTTCCGTAAAAGTCTAGTGGAGCTACATACCCACCAAATTTCATGTGCCCCGGTGGTTCGGTGTCCCGGGTATCGTTGACCAAAAATTCAGGAAGTAGATGACGGGGGAAAAAAAAAAAAACTTTGACAATCCCTCTTATTTATTACTCTTATTGTGATGACATATGTTGCAGATATCCCTACTCTAAATGTATACTTTAAGAAATCTATACATTCACTCATGGTGAATAAGAAATAATTTCAACTTGGTGTAGATGTAAAATATGTAATATGGCATATGACATTTTCAATTAAAATGCTTCCAATGAAACCCTAATAGTTTGTGCCGATTTACACTGTATGAAAAGTGGTATATCCGGGAGTATTCTGACAAAGTAAAAGGCAGTCTGTACTACTGAGTGCTAGAGGTATTCCGTTTTCCGCAAAACTGTGTCACACAGACTTGCTAACATCGGCAATTGTCCGAATAAAGCAGGACTATGTAATAGAGCTGGAGATTTTTGCCTGAACCCGGGGGGTTCCGACGGGTTCTGTCTTAATTTATATAATTTTACAAGGGCTCGGGCTTGCGCTCCGACTTGCACTGTAAATGAGCGGTCAGGTGATGCGTTTCGATTAACGCGAGAAAGATGAGAAAATGGATGCTGAGGAGGTGAAACGGAGGCTGGCCTCTGGCGATTATATTTTGGTCGCACTGGCAAAGAAAGCAAAGTCTGAGGTGTGGAAAAGTTTTGACCATATGTATAATAAGAATAATGAGCCAGTGGGTTAGGTGAAATTCAAAAGATGTGACAGGGAATCCGTCGCTAATAAGGCATGTTGATCAAAGCTGTTCAACACCTGCCAGTGCCCAGGATCAACCTACAATCACATTTGTTACAGCATCAAAACCCATCCCTGCAAAGGTGAAACAAAGGATGGAGAAGTGTGTGAGCTTTTGCTGTAAAGACAATAGGCCTTTTAATATTGTAAATGGTGAGGGGTTTGAAGAGCTGGCACAAGAACTAATTAATGTCGGGGCTGCGCATGGGAGGGTTCCCGTAAACTTTAGAGTGCTGAGATGTTACGATGTTAATAATAATAATAAATTACAAAAGTGCCTTTCAAGGTACCCAAGGACACTGTACAAAGTGAAGTGTAGAGAAAAAGACAGATAAGATAAGAAAAACAGGGAAAATAAAATAAAAGAGGCAGTGCAAGTAGAAATCAGGGGGCTGAGAGGAAAGCTAAGCTAAAAAGATGAGTTTTTAACTGAGATTTAAAAGTGGATATACATATATACGTATACAATTGCTTTGGCGCATCACAAGCGGCAGGGCATTCCACAGCTTAGGGCCTGCCACACTGAAGGCCCTGTTACCCATGGAAAGAAGCTGAGATGTGGGGACTACTAGAAGACATGTATCTGTAGAGCGAAGGGTGCGGGATTGCAGGTATGGGGTGAGGAGGTATGATAGGTAGGATGGGACCAGATTATGAAGGGATTTATAAACAAGGAGAAGGATTTTGTAATGAATGTTGTAGTGGACAGGAAGCCAATGCAACTGCTGGAGGATTGGAGTAATGTGATCCCAGGGCCTGGTGAGTAGCCTTGCAGCAGAATTTTGGACATACTGTAGCCTATTTAGGATTATTGCTGGGATGCCGTAAAGTAGAGCATTGCAGTAGTCAAGCCTAGATGTAATGAATGCATGTATAAGCGTTTCTACTGCAGATGAGTTGAGGGAGGGGCGGAGTTTGGAGATGCTTTTGAGATGGAAGAAAGACGTTCTGGTGATATTTTTGATATGTGACTCGAAAGAGAGAGTAGGATCCAGGATTACGCCCAGATTTCTAACGATTTCTAATTTCAGCAGAGGTTGTAGTGAAATAGAGGACTTATTTTATTTCTTTGAACCAACTTCCAAGTGGCCTATAGCCTACATGTACGTTAGTCATGAATAAATATATAAATGACTCATTCTTGACAAAAGGCAAAAGAGCTGTGTGTGCACAAATTTGAATAATGTTGGGTTGTAAACGGGTTTTGGATTTTAAAAAGCTGTCAACCAAAATGTACTTGTCGGGCTCGGGCCTTGTTGGGCCTAACTTTTAAGGCCCGATTACAGCTCTACTACACTGCAAAAAGTAATTTCTTACCAAGTGTTATAATCTTATATTAAGATACAAAATCTAGTTAGTATTGTTTTTAGTATAAAGATGCTTACTTTGAGCTTTCTTGTAAGATTACTTGACTTAAAATAAGTCCAAATCTTCTTAAATTAAGACATAAAAACAAGCAATGGATTAAGAAAATGTACCTTAACTTAAGATGAGATGTAAGATTTAAGATAAATTGTCTTAAATCTTACATTTTAAGATGTATTTCCTTAATCCATTTGGCAGATAAATTTGCTTGTTTTTTATTGCAATGGACAATTAGGGCTGCAGAGAGGATCATTGGAGCTGACCTTCCCTCCATCCAGGGCCTGTACTGGTACAGGGTCAGGAAAAGGGCAGCAAAAATCTCTGCAGACCCCTCTCCTCCTGGTCACAAACTGTTCAACCTCCTTCCCTCTGGTAGGCGATGCAGGGCACTGTTCGCCAAAACCAGCCAACACAAAGACAGCTTCTTTCCCCAAGCAGTCACTCTGTTGAAAGCTCAGAAATAGCCCCCACCCTTACACTGAACAAAGTCAATCAACACTGTTCTACTCATCTACCCAGTGTTGCCAACTATTTCAAATGGCAGGTAGCTAAAGCCAGCTCCAAAAGTCGCTAAAATGTCGCTAGATGACGTCACACGTTAATTTGCATATTAATAACTTCGTGCCCCCCAAAAAAAAACGGTGATGGCCCTTTAATTCTCCCTTTTGCTTTTCTCCTACTCATATAGGCAACTTTAAGAGCCTAATTTACATTTATTTAATTTAATATACTTGTATATTAATTGATACACTTTCTGTATCTTGTCACAGCCTACAATAAGCATCAGATGGCTGAAAAGCAGTAATTTCCAACCTATTCAACTGCTGCATCTGCTTTGCACTGCTTGAAGTCTTCACAATAGGGTAGGCCTACTGTAGCCTACACACAATTTACCCTTATGGCAATGGCTATATTTTGGATATATTTAGGCTACATAATATAGGCTTAAATGTCACTTGGACAGACCGACAGAATTTTTTTTTAACTCTGACAGTCCTGCATCAACCTGCATTGACAACATTGAAGCTACATAGCCTAAACGAATGCTATAGGTTTTTCTAACATGTATGTTCGATTTTGAACTATCTGCTTTGCTTCTAAATAAAGTTGTAGCCTACTTTCCTTTGTTCAATGCTTGTCGAACAATGCTGGCGTGTCTCTGTTTCCATGTCATCATGTCATTGCTCTCGTCTCGTTGACTCTCAGGTTGTAATTTCACCCGAAGTTGCTGCACCTTCCAATGAATCATTCCTTTTATTATATGGGGCAACACTTTGGTCAAATTCGCGATGTAAATCACAAAACAGGCATGAGAGGGGAGATTTTCTGACGGTTCAACAATGAAACAGAGTTTGCCATCGTTGCGAGAAGTTTTTTCTCACGCTTTGTGCTGCTGCAGGCATAACGTGAAGAGAAAAAAAAGTCGCCAGACACACGAAAAAGTCGCCAGATTTGTTGTCAGTTGCTAGATAAGCTTTTCAGTCGCCAGAGACGGCCAAAAGCCGCTACATCTAGCGACAAAGTCGCTAAATTGGCAACACTGCATCTATCTCATGTACCTTATACTTCAATCTTACAATTACAATATTGTTATTAATACATTATCATTGCACTGAACTGCCTTGCACTATATTTATATTTAAATCTCAGTATATACTACAATATTGCACTATTCCTACCCTCTCTTCAATTGTATATTGTATCTTGCCTGTGCCTGTTGTATGTCCACGACCATGGCAAGCTTGACAGGGACAAAGGGACAACAAAGAGGCGGACATCCCCAGCCCCCCGAACTATTGCACTACCTTATCCCACCCATAGTGTTCTAATTATTTGCAAATGTACATACTGTACTTATAATCATATTCTACTGCTCTTCATTATATTCTTACCGTTCTATTTTTATTCTTTTATCTTTTATAATTTTTTTTTTCATTCTTATATTTTAAGTGAGTGTTGTACTTTGAGAGCAAAGATTAACCCGAGTCAATTTCCTTGTTTGCTTGTGCAAATCTGAACAATAACACTGATTCTGATTCTGATTACAATACCCTTTTGAAAAAAAAAAGCGTTTGTTTTCAGATGACTTACGCCTTCATGTTAATCTAGCATTAAACATGATTAAATAGTATGTGTAAAAGTAAATTGGTGTATATTGAATTTTGTTGTCTAATAATTTATCTAATTTATTAGCCTAGAAATCTAAACGCACCCTAGCGGCAGCAAATGTAATTTGCTTCCAGGGTAGTCTAGCAACTCTACGTTGGCTTGCGAGCTGGAAAAATGAAACTTCGACAATCACATCACATCGTGTATAGAGTCGGTAGGCGGGCTTAACATAATGATTGATGGCGGAGTTGCAACGGTTTGGCTTGAATTCCCTGCTACTTGAAAACAAAGAAGATGGATGTTGCTGTTGGCGAACAGCGTGACACAAGCTTTTTTTGTTGGCAAAAGTTTGAACTAGCCAACTAGCTCCACTGGTGGGAAAACGCATGAGACTCATGAGTTGTAGCGCCATTCTATTGCGTGCAGAGGGAATTTGAAAGACAACCGATTATCCCGCCCCTCGGACTGAGCAATGCGAATGGTTAATTCTCCAGACCCTACATCTTGATGTGGGTCTGGCTCGTCAGGCTACTAATTTATTTTTTTTGCCTAATAAAAATATTGGTGTGATTAATTTCTCCTTGTCCATCAATATAACAATAGTAGACTAGTAGTAAGTAGTAAGCAGTACTACTAATAGTAGTAGTACTAGGTATAATAAAAACAATAACCTTCTTTCTCATAATCATCAAAATGATGTCTGAAAAAGAGTCCAATGGGGAGTGGGTTTAAAGAAGGAGAAGAAACTGTGATTTTTCAACCAATCAAAGAAGGCTATGTAGACCAAGGTGTGCAAGCACCCCCAGGGATTATTCATCATGGCAACTAATAGCTCCTGTTACACAATTCAGAATATGGCTGGGACATGCAGGGACCCCAAGTTTGGTACGTAATCAGCCGTATCTGGGATTGTGTAACAGGTCAGTATACTCCCAGATACGTATCTATGTGTATCTAAATGTATGTGTTGTGTGCAAGGGAGAATACTGTGGAATTTGAGTCTGGGATACACCCTTTTTCTCGCAGTTATCTGTCAGAAATATCAGCAAATGTTCATATCTGCAGATGGCAAAAATGGCATACAGACATTGGTCTTTTTGCCTCCCTACATGCCATTGTAATTATCTTATCCCCCTGGCCTCCAATATTGTGCCTACACCTCAGTTTTGAACTTGCTGTCTATGAATATGTCACTTTAATTTGTGAGACAATTTTTATATAAATTGTATATATATTATGCCAGGAGAAGCATTGAGGCACCTGTGATGATCAGCTTGCCAGAAACATGGACACCTTCTGCTTGGAAGACAATCATCCCAGCATCCTCTGTTATTAACTTGGATAATGTCAAGGAATGTTTTTTGCCATGTCTTGTAGTGACACAGTTTGTTCCTGCTTTTAATTTCTTGCCATCTTTCATCCAGGTGCCTTCTTCTACAATTTGACTCAGTTCAACCTCAAATGTTGTGGATTCTTCTTCAGTAACCTTTGTTTCCTTTGCAAAACCCTTCACCACCTGAATCTTTCTCACTGTATGGTAAAAAAGAGAGAACATTTAAATTTCACAAATCAGACATAATAACAGCATAGTCCATGGCCCAGACCAGATAGCGGTAACAGTCAAGGTGGCAAACTTGAATGGTGCCATTTAATTTGTTAGACCAACAGTAGTAAAACTAGATGTACTGCAAAGCGGTGCAAAATATGACCGCCGCTCAGTCCTGCACATTCTCTCCACAAAAATAAATCACGCTTGTCAATTTGTCTCCATCTCCTACTCTTGCAACTTTTGTGTATGTAAATGAGTGTGCATGTGTGTGTTTGCTTTTGTGTATATGTGTGCTTCTGTGTGTGTGTGTGTGTGTGTGTGTTCAATTGTGAGTGTGTGTGTGTGCGTGCGCACATGTGCCTGCTTGCCTGCATGTGTGTGTTTTTATGTGTGTGTGTGTGTTTGTGGGTGTGTTTATGTGTGTGTGTGTGTGTGTGTGTGTGTGTGTGTGTGTGTGTGTGTGTGTGTGTGTGTGTGTGCGTGCGTGTGTGTGCATGTGTGTGCATTTGTGCATGCGTGTGTGCATGTGTTTGTATTTGTGCGTGCGTGCATGCCTGTGTGTGTGCATGTGCTTGCTTGTGTGGGTATGCGTGCATATCTAATGTGTGTGTGATGACGAGTGTGTGTGTTTATGTGTGTGTGTGTGTGTGCATGCTTGCGTGTGTGTGCGTGTGTGCGTGTGTGTGTGTGTGTGTGTGTGTGTGTATTTGTGTGTATATGTCTGTGCTTGTGTGAGTGTGTGACTGTGTTTGTGTGTGTGTGTTTATGTGTGTGCATGTGCTTGCTTGTGTGGGTGTGCACTAGGGATGCACAATATATATCGGCGGCTGATATATTATTGGCCGATAAGTGAAAAAATGAAAATATTATTATCGATAACAGAATTTCGGCTGATAATTTGCGCCGATATTTTTTAAAGCCCTAATTTCCGGACTGGACATATGTAAGGCCCATCTGGCTACACTGAGCTACTTCAGCTTGGTTGGCTATACTTCTTCCTCAATATAATGTCAACGGTATGAATGTATTTCACCATTCTAACAACAACTGTGGATCTGCGTTGAATCTGTGCATCCCAAAATCCTCTTGTGAATGATCCGCCGTTGAACCTTAGCAGAGCGGAGCTCAACCCTAGAGCCGTCTTGTGCTGGTGTGTTTGCACTTTACCGCGCTAGTCGGTTGAAACAAATAAACAAACCGGTCGGTGGGACGAGTACATAAGTAGGCCTAGTTCTAAGTTGTATTTTAGTATTTGCATTACGTTCGGGGCTAACCCCTTTAATTTCTGCTGCAGCGGGTTGTGCGCAACAGAGTAGACGGACATAAGATACAGTCTGAGGAGTTGCAGCTTTATTCAGTTACCCGCAGTTGAAACTAAACATAAGTTGTCTCACAAACTCTGAATTGGTCGTTATAGCTTATTCCCAGCCAAGCCGTTTATGAGCGTTTACTCCTAAATGGAAACGATTCATACACTGTCGCTAGCCACTCACTCCCAATTAACTGACGTCAGGTTCACTTAAAGGAGCCACACATAGGGCTAGGCTACTGCTATTTTGTTCACTGCTGTACTATTGAGGACTATTATGAGTTCTGTCCATCATTTGGTGGTAGGTAAAATTACTGTTTAATAGTTAATAAAATTATGCTTATTAAATGCTTTCCCCAAATCACTTTTCACAATTTTTTTTCAAGAGTAATATTATCGGTTATCGTATCGGTATCGGCCACAACAAACCAATAAATATCGGTTATCGTTATCGGCCCTAGTATGCGTGCATGTCTAATGTGTGTGTGATGACGCATGTGTGTGTTTATGTGTGTGTGTGCGTGTGTGTGTATATGTCTGTGCTTGTGTGAGTGTGTGACTGTGTTTGTGTGTGTGTGTGTGTGTTTATGTGCGTGCATGTGTGTGTGTATGTGTGCGCGTGTGTGTGCCTGCAAGTATCTTTATGTGTGTTTGCATGTGTTTATGAGTGTGTGTGTGTGTGCATGCGTAGTGAACAGTCACTAAATATACATACATATTAATTTAGTGGAATTCCATTCATGAGGGACCATACAATAAACTTGCCATGCATTCAGAGGGTGTCATAATGATCTCACTCTTCAAATTTTGTGACGTTTTGAACATGTTGTTAGGTTTTGTGACTATCTTGGCCACTAGGGGGTCGCTCTTGCATCCTTGCCATGTTTGTTTTGACAGCTAGATTATTTGTGTTTGTTTTGACTGCCATGTGCTTCTTTGTTTTGATGGTCATGTGATTTGTGCCCCACCTGTTTTTGGTTAACTTTCCCTCTAATTCTTAATTTCCAATTCTGTGGTGGTCATGTGATCAATTACCTTGGGTATTTATTCTACCCTGTGTTTTGTTCTTGTCACTGAGTCTTTGTGCTGTTTGAGGGTGAATCACTCGTGTACCTATTGGGAAAAGACTTTGGAATTACTTTTTGTTTGCTTGGAACTTTGCGTTTGTAAAACTTTGGATCTTTTGAGACCACTTTTGTGAAACTTTATCCTGGAACTTGCCGCTGGAAGATGTTTGTTTGGAACTTTTGTATCTTCTGAGCGTTTGGATTTTACTTTCTCTTTTTGGACACTTGATTGCCTTGACTTGACGTATCTTCATTGCAAGTTGTGGATTTTCCTGGACTTTGCCAATTAAACTTTTTTGAACTTGATCCTTGTTGTCGGCCCTCTGCACTTGAGTTATTTCTCTATTTTGCCTAGTGGGTGTTCACTGGATTAGACCAGTAGCCAGGGTTCCAGTCCCAACCCAATCGAACAGAAAGACTTAGACATGACTGACTCAGCAGAGGCTTCTTTGGCTTGTAACCCAGCAGAGGTTCAAAACATAATGGCTGCTTTAACAAGCTATGGAGCTACCATGGATACTCACAGACAAGCATTGATAAGACAACAAGAAACCCTTGCTCGCCACGATTAACTGCTACAACAAATTGGGAATGCCCTTGTACAGCTGACTCCTCTACCTCCATCCCCTCCTCCTGTTCACCCATCTGCTCCAGCTCCAGCTCCAGTGCCTCCTGCCATGCATCCTCTTACACCTCATGAACCCCGCCTTCCTGCACCACAGAGGTATGATGGCAAGCACGGTGAGTGCCTTGAGTTCCTTACCCAGTGTCAACTCACCTTTGCGCTCCAGCCTACCACCTACACTTCTGACCGCAGCAAGATCGCATATGTAGTAACTTTGTTGGCTGATAAGGCACGAGCTTGGGCAACAGCCATCTGGCAGAGACAGGGACCTGAGTGTTCAGATTTCAAGAAGTCTCGAAGTCTAGTTTCGATCAATCAGACATCAGCCAAGATGCAGCCAAGAAACTCATGTCTATCCAGCAGGGAAGAGGTTGTGTCGCAGACTATGCCATCTCGTTTCGTGCACTCGCAGCAGTCAGTGGATGGAATGACACTGCCCTGGTTTCAGCTTTCCACCATGGTCTATCTGACCCCATTAAAGATGGTCTGGCCTCTATAGGTTGCCCCAGTGAACTAGAGACTCTGATTTCACATGCCATTTGCCTTGACAACAGGATTAGAGAACGTAGCCGAGACCTGAGCTTTCCTTACCTCACTGCTTCATACTGGAGTCCACCCACCTCCACCAGTGACTGTCCGGAGCCCATGCAAATTGGCTGTGGGGACAAGTGCTGCATCTACTGCGGCAAACCTGGCCACTTCCGAGCATCTTGTCCTGAGCTCTTGGGAAAAGGACTGTCCCATCCAGCCGAGGGAGGGTTGTGACGGGGACACCCTCTCTCCCGAACTTCCTGGCCAAGGAGTCTACATCCCGGTCTCCATCTCATGGGGTGAGTCTGTCCATTCCTGCCAAGCATTGTTAGACTCCGGGGCTGCTGGAAATTTTATGGATGTCCATTTTGCCCGAAGAATCAATGTCCCTACTGTTCCTCTTGAAGTTCCTTTGTCAGTTTCTGCTCTAGATGGCCAGGCTTTAGGTGATGGAAGAGTAACCCAAGTAACTTCCCCAGTTGTTCTCCAGTCTCAAGGTCACAATGAAAGTAAAATCCAAATGCTCAGAAGATACAAAAGTTCCAAACAAACATCTTCCAGCGGCAAGTTCCAGGATAAAGTTTCACAAAAGTGGTCTCAAAAAAAGATCCAAAGTTTTACAAACGCAAAGTTCCAAGCAAACAAAAAGGTAATTCCAAAGTCTTTTCCCAATAGGTACACGAGTGACTCACCCTCAAACAGCACAAAGACTCAAAGTGACAAGAACAAAACACGGGGTAGAATAAATACCCAAGGTAATTGATCACATGACCACCACAGAATTGGAAATTAAGAATTGAAGGGAAAGTTAACCAAAAACAGGTGGGGCACAAATCACATGACCATCAAAACAAAGAAGCACATGGCTGTCAAAACAAACACAAATAATCTAGCTGTCAAAACAAACATGGCAAGGATGCAAGAGTGACCCCTAGTGGCCAAGATCACAAAACCTAACACATGTTAGCCAAAGATACCGGTGATTACAACGCCTCGTTTTTGCTTTTTTATTTTTAACTTTAAAATTCCCCACCCGACCTAAAATTCCGTGTCGGTGCATCTCTAGTCTCAACTCTTTTGACCCATACCTTATATCAATATCAAATGCAGGTATCAAAGTTTCACAGATGTGTCTCAGAGATCATTACTAGGGCCCCTTTTCTCTATTTACTGTACACCACTTCATTGGGTGATATCAAATAATGGAATTGGTGTAAACCATTTCAGATTGGATTTCTGCATGTCTTAACTCATTGAATGCCAAGCTGTTTTCGGAAGCTTTGTCCTAGAGTGCCAGCAATCTATACCATTGTTGATGATTTTTGTACAGCCACAGTATATTCTGTGTTATAGCTATGAACACATACAATGGCTCATTTAAAAGGTGACTTTAAGCTCTCAGTGGGTGCAAACCGTGTATTTCTACAGGCCTCTGTTCCTGAGAAATCCCAAGCTAAATAGTGGCTAGTTTTCATCAAAATCACTGTTTTTTTCTAGAAACGGAGATATAACTTTCATGAAATATGAAGTGTTGCCTATAAACTAGGGATGCACGATATATCGGCGGCCGATATATTATTAGCCGATAAGTGAAAAAATGAAAATATTATTATCGGTCCAATAACAGAATTCTGGGCGATAATTTGCGCCGATATTTTTTAAAGTCCTAATTTAGGCCTACGTTTAGGTCTGACTACACTGAGCTTGGTTGGCTATACTTTTTTCCTCAATATAATGTCAGCGGTGTGAATGTATTTCACCACTCTAACAAAATCTGTGGATATGCGTTCATTTGGGAATCTGTGCATCTCAAAATCCTCTCGTGAATGATCCGCCATTTAACCTTAACAGAGCGGAGCTCAGCCCTATCTAGAGCCGTCTTGTGCTGGTGTGTTTACACTTTACCGCGCTGGTCGGGGAAACAAATAAACAAACTCGTTAGTGGGACGAGTACATAAGTAGGCCTAGTTCTAAGTTGTGTTTTAGTATATTATTTGCATTACTTTAGCTTGGGTTTTGTATTATTACCTAGAAACATGCTAACCATTCGTGCTTCAGTTCCAGACAGGTCATCATAATATGTTATTAAAACCTTCGGGGCTAACGCCTTCCATTTTTGCTGCAGCAGGTTGTGCACAACAGAGTAGACGGAGATAAGATACAGTCTGAGGAGTTGCAGCTTTATTCAGTTACCCGCAGTTGAAACTAAACCTAAGTTACCCTCACAAACTCTGATTTGGTCGCTATACTGTAGCTTATTCCAAACTGAGTCGTTTATGAGCGTTTAGTCCTAAATGAAAACGATTCAAACTCTCTAGCCACTCACTCGCAATTCACTGACGTCAGGTTCACTTAAAGGAGCCACACATACTGTAGGCCTAGGCTACTGTTATGTTGTTGACTGCCATACTATTAAGGACTATTATGAGTTCTGTCCATCATTTGGTGGTAGGTAAAATTACTGCAATAAAATTATGCTTATTAAATGCTGTCCCCAAATCAGTTTTTACAATTTTTTTTTCAAGAGTAATATTATCGGTTATCGTATCGGTATCGGCCACAACAAACCAATAAATATCGGTTATCGTTATCGGCCCTAAAATTCCATATTGGTGCATCTCTACTGTAAACTTTCCGGGAAGTGATCAGCAAGACCAGAGCCGTATATATATATATATACGGCTCTGAGCGAGACCTGGCGAGACTGCCACCTAGTGATAGACCCACGAAAATGGCCTGGTTTTCAGCTGACGTGCATGCGTCACTGATTCGACCCAAAGCGGCAACCGAGTTATGATAAAATGTCCAGATTGTGCGTTTTCATGAGTTTTCGATCGTCATATATTTCATTTCCATTCATCACAGAGTTCCCAAAATCACATATAAGGTGTGTTAGACAGTTAGAGTGTTTCGTAATTTAAAAAAAAAAAAGTTAAAAACGTAATATTACGTTTTTGGCACTCAACGCATGGGAAGGAAAAACATAATATTACGTTTTTGGCAGGGCTCGAATTATCTTTTTGACTTTAAGGGGGTTTTTCTCTCATAAAAAGTTGGCACATCCAGTAGGCTACATAGCCTAAAGGCGATACAATTAAATAGCCTAGGCGCGAGTGGCGCTTTTGCGCAGTAGGCTATGCGCACGGTAGGCCTTGGCTATAACTTGACAGATTTGATAGAAATTGATTCCTTTTTTCCATATTTCATTTCAATTTCACAATACAAAAAAATAGACTAAACTTAGTTTAGTCGAGTGCCATTCTCAATTTAACAACGTAACTCATTTGAACCATACCACCGTCTCAGATAGGCTAAAACACAATAATGCATGTAGTCTTTAAATTATACACAGGGAAAATGCACTAACTGGCAGAAATTAATAAAGCCATTGCAGCCAAACTATGTTCTAGTATTATAGGCTGATGTACACATGGTGATATCAACACCGGGGTGTTCAGTCGTCTCGTGTGTTGAACCGTGGAAATAAATAGACGAACAATTTTGGAATTTGCACTGCGTGATGAGATGTAGCCATTGAATATTCCGCCATCAGAGATTGCTAACAGGTGTTTCAAAATATCTGGGAACTTTCCGGAGCTCGAATGGCAGAGGATAGTTGCAGATCAATTCACACAATCATTGAAGTAGGCTGTATTATGGGCCATAATTTATTTTTGTCAATAAACACAGAAGAGGCGAAGCGCAAGTTCAACAACAAACAGGACTTTTTCAGCCCAATGACCGCCTATGTAAATAGACAAAACGCTCGCATCAAAGCAGGGTGACTTCTTCGGACTTGCAAGTGCTGTCAAATCGATATTAGGCTATGCGGTTTTCTCATAGGCTATAGTGGTGTGACGGTGAAGTGCAGTCATGCTGCGTTCAAGAGTGTAGGGTAGGTCTATGTCCAGTAGTAGCCTATATTTTAATTTAACGTAGCCTAGCCTACTGGTAAGAGATCGTTCAGGGATGGATAATGAGCGTTGTTTAAGATTAAATTACAATGCCAGACACCTTCAGATATAAGAGACCCCCTCAGATTTTTGAATTTGTTGTTTTTATGGGAGCCAGTCCTCACTCTAAGGGAGCTCGGCTCCCTCTGGCTCCCACGTAATTCGAGCACTGGTTTTTGGCACTCAATGAGTTAAGGGTATTTCATTTTGGATCGGTACTTCCAGCTTAATCTCTCCAAAACTGAGAGCTTGTTTAATATAGCTATTTCCCAACAACTTGGGTGTCACAATTGATGGCAAAATTTCTATGAGCATGTACTGTAACCTCGATCACAAAATCATGTCGGCTTGACAACTTCTTGTGCCAACCCACTACTGTTGTGGACTACTGCAATTCATTGTTAGCTGGCCTGCCTGCATGTGTAGTGAAACTATTACAGTTGAATCAGACTGTTGTAGCACAGTCAAACAGAACAAACTCCTCTCTGAGTTACTCCCCACTGGCTTTTTATAGCAGCCAGAATCAAATTCAAATCCCTCACTCTGGCCTATAGTACACTTACTGCATTAGCTACCTGCTATTTGAATTCCATGATGCCGCTCTACATCCCCGATCGTCCACTGCGGTCCTCTGATGAGCATCTGCTGTATCGACCAACCATTAACACTAAGAGGTCTCATTCAAAACTCTTTTACTCAGTGGTTCCTCATTGGTAGAATGAGTTGCCTAGTGTTCTGCATTCTTGCTATAATATTGAGACTTTCAAGAGGGTTTTAAAGACTCTTTGCATTCGAGTCTTACAGACTCATGGTTTGTAAGTGTTTAGGTTTGATAATATAAAATCCATTATTGTCATTGTTGAGATTTGATATAGTTGTTTGTATTATTGTTATTATTACTATTATGCTTAATGTAGACTTTAAGCATAATAGATGCTGTCCCCAAATCAGAAAAACTGTTGTATTTTAACTATTGTAATGTTCATATTCTGTACATTGTTTTGGACAAAAGTGTCTGCAAAATACCATAACCATACTGTACAGTAGTAACCAACTAGTTGCTTATTAAGGATTTAATCAGAATAAATGGCCTATTGACTTAGGATAAGAAATTGTTCAATAAAGACCTAATACATGTGCACAGTTGCTTAATACAGACCCTGTTGAGCACTAATACATAGGCATATAATGTGTTCCAAAAACGAAAGCGTTACTATATGGGAATTGGACAATAGAATGTGTTTTATAGCCTACCTATTCAGCTCATTTAGCAATTTCTTTGTTGCCGCCCTCCTTTCAAAATAAGCCCACAAAACATGACATCCTGGTAACACCTCTGCAATAACCTCACAACCCATCACTAATAATTACATGTAGTAAACCATTGTCAATATTGATTACAATAGATAATATTCAAATGTCTCTGCACAGGATTATGGAAAACTATTAGCCAGATGCTACGTAAACCTTTATGGAAAGATGTAGGATGAGCCCAAGATTAACCTATTACATTTTTTAGCTGATATGACTCATTGACTGACTGAGCAAATTTACTTTCACTTTCACTACTGCTGCAGAATATTGCAAGCTTTGATGGAGGTCTGCAATCTCTGATAGTCCTTATAGCTGTCCTGTATACACAAAATACCAGATTGTGAACTAACCAGCCTTGATTTTGGTAGTTTCACAATAATAATACCCATTAAACTGTTCCAGACGCCTGTCAGGTATGGGTATAAAAGACATGATAAATACAACTTAGCTGCCACTCTGCAGGGGTTATCATATCAGAATATGTCTCTCACACATGGAAGATTGTAAAAATCATAACTAGACTTTGCCACCTTGACTGTTACCGATTAAAGTTAAAGGACTAAAGTTTTGTTTACTTTCCACTGTGAGATTGGCTTGGGTCTTGTCATCCAAGAGAAAACATGCATTTCCCAACCATACATAATAACAACATCCCCATGAAAGTTTTGCTTACTTTCCACTGTGAGCTTGGCTTGGGTCTTGTCATCCAACGTCTCGCATGAGTATTGTCCTCTATCACCCTGGGTCACAATCTTGAAAAGAAGGGTTTGCCTGGCACCTTCCACAATGATATCTACACTGCCTCCGGGTTGGACAACAACACCATTCTTCATCCATTTTACTTCTTTGGATGGTTTACTCAACTCCACCTCAAGACGCACTTCATCCTGCTCCTGAACCGTGAGGTCCTGAAGTTTCTTTTTAAAGGTAACTGGTACCTCTGTTGAAAAAGAAACCCCAATAAAAAACGGTTTTCCCTTGTCACTGATTAGTGCTCTACAAACATTGATGAGGAAAAGTAAATGGAACTTATTTGGACATAGATACATGATGTACAAAATGTCAATACATGCACTATAAATAAACGGTAACACTTTATTTTAATGTGTTGCTGTTACAGTGTACCTACCTAATTAGGTACAGTGGTACAACCTGTGTAACAACATGTACTATCAGGTACTATCATTGTACTTGCATTATGTATTTGTGGGTACCTACATATAGTTGTTACATTGTAATACTGAGTGCTTTTACAAAGCTTTGACAATTTGCCTACATTTTCATCAGAGGCAAAGAGCTGACCTGAGACCTGCTGGATGGGGTAGGCTGTTAGGCTGTTGCTAGGGTAATTATAGTGGTTGCTATGCTATAAAAGTGGTTGCTAGGTGGTTGCTAGGTTGTTGCTAGGGTACTTAAGTAGTTGCTATGCTGTTGCTAGGGTAATTATAGTGGTTGCTATGCTATAAAAGTGGTTGCTAGGTTGTTGCTAAGGTATTTAAGGTGGTTGCTAGGCTGTTGCTAGGATAATGATAGTGGTTGCTATGCTATAAAAGTGGTTGCTAGGTTGTTGCTAGGGTCATTATAGTGGTTACCATGCTATAAAATGTGTAAATAGTAAAATAAAGTAAGAATAGTTAAAAGTTATTGAAATTGGGAGAAAGAGAAAATAAGGGAAAGTGAAAAAAAGGAAGTGAAAGAAAGTTGGGATGAGAAGTGAGCTATTCAGTTGAATGGAGAGGGACACAGAGAAGAGGTTCCATTCAAGTTGCTGCAGGCAGTCAGTGAGAGAGCACAGGTGCAGTTGATTGCATTTTATTTCCTTAATAGCCTATTATGCTGTCATAAAGCCAATGTTAAGTCTATGGAGATTTTAAGTTTTTATTTAATATCTCAAAAAGTAAAAGTTGTAGAAATATGAAAAGTCATAGAAAATTTGGTTCAAGAGCTATGCATCAAAGTTTGAACGAAGTTTCTACGATAAGGGGTTCAAGTCAAATTAGGGCCTGGAAGAATAATAATAATTATAACTAGAAATGCAATTCCAAGGAATTACCAGTGCATGAAAATGCTAAAGTTGTGATGTGAAATATCATACAGAGTAAAAATAACCTATATTGGTTGCTTGGTAGATGAGGTTTAATATAGTTGGAATGACTGAACAGTTAAATTGATAGGTAGATAGTGTAAGGTTAAATTATTTAGGTAGATAGTTGACGATAACTGACAGTTGGAATGGCTCTAATATTTTCTAGCAGTTATGCTAACTATATTAACAAAGATAATAATGCTAACCAAGTTACTTAACTTAGTTAATTTAGCTAATGTTTTTTAGCAGTTTTTTTAAAATGTTAATAATGCTAATGCTGTTAACTATTTTAACAATGCTAACTATGTAACTTAGCTAACTTAGCTAATAATTTATAACAGTTATGCTAAAATATTAAGAATGCTAACATGCTAACCATGTGACTTAGCTATTCATTTTTAACAGTTATACTAACAATGCTAACTATGCTAACCATGTGACTTAGCTATTCTTTTTTAGCAGTTATATTAACAATGCTAACTATGCTAACCATATTACTTAGCTAATGTTTTCTAATAGTTTAGTCAAAACTATAATGATAACTATGCTAACTACATGCTAACCAAGATGCTAACAATGTTAACTATGCTAACCATGTGACTTAGCTAACCTAGCGAATCATTTTTAGCAGTTTTGCTAACTATGCTAACTAACATGCTAACTATGCTAACATGCTAACTATGCTAACCATGTGACTTAGCTATTCTTTTTTAGCAGTTATATTAACAATGCTAACTATGCTAACCATATTACTTAGCTAATGTTTTCTAATAGTTTAGTCAAAACTATAATGATAACTATGCTAACAATGCTAACTAGCATGCTAACAATGTTAACTATGCTAACCATGTGACTTAGCTAACCTAGCGAATCATTTTTAGCAGTTTTGCTAACTATGCTAACTAACATGCTAACTATGCTAACATGCTAACCATGTGACTTAGCTAACCTAGCGAATCATTTTTAGCAGTTTTGCTAACTATGCTAACTAACATGCTAACTATGCTAACATGCTAACTATGCTAACCATGTGACTTAGCTATTCTTTTTTAGCAGTTATATTAACAATGCTAACTATGCTAACCATATTACTTAGCTAATGTTTTTTAATAGTTTAGTCAAAACTATAATGATAACTATGCTAACAATGCTAACTAGCATGCTAACAATGTTAACTATGCTAACCATGTGACTTAGCTAACCTAGCGAATCATTTTTAGCAGTTTTGCTAACTATGCTAACTAACATGCTAACTATGCTAACATGCTAACTATGCTAACCATGTGACTTAGCTAACCTAGCTAATCATTTTTACAACTTGGTTGTAGTGAGGACATTTATTTTGAAACAGTTGTGGGCAGAGGAAATAGGAACAGAATCTGTAGTCTTAATAGAGCCAGAATGTATGCTTAAAGCCTGAGACAGAGTATATAGTTTAAAAGTTGAATTTAGATAGTGTAATGGATGTTGATAGACAGAAAGTTGAATGGATGTTGATAGGCAGATTATTTAATGGATGTTGGTGGATAGTTTAAATTATTTAATAGGGAATTATTGTAGCGAGGACTTTTATTTTGAAACAGTTGTGGACAGAGGAAACAGTTGACCAGAATGTGTAGTCTTAATAGAATGAGACTGTATGCTTAAAGCCTGAGAAACTGACAGTTGATGCAGGTGGCTTGGCCACCTGCCACAAGATTCTAATTGCTGTGATGTCATAAAGGCCCAATGTTAAGTCTATGGGGAAATGTTCAATAGTTTTAATTAATAGTTTAAAAAAGTATAAAAAAGTTACAAAGATGAAATGTACAAAGCACCCATGTCCTAAGTAAGACCTACGCAACATAGTTTGAATGAAGTTTCTAACGCTAAAACGGTTGAAGCTGCATTAAACGCCAAGTAGAAGAAGAAGAATAAGAAGAATCCTAGGAAGAACAGTACAGTGCATTTTCATGCACTGTAAAAAAAAACGGAATAACAGTACAGTGCATTTTCATGCACTGTAACTAGAAAAGCATTTCCTGAAGGAAATATAGTGCATGAAAATGCAAAAATATGATGTAAAATATCATACAGAGTAAAAACAAACTATATTGGTTGCTAGGTAGTTGAGGTTTAATATAGTTGGAATGACTGAACAGTTAAATAAGTGGATAGTTTAAATGGTTAAATTATTTAGGTAGATAGTTGACGATAACTGACACTTGGAATGGCTCTAATGTTTGCTAGTAGTTATGCTAACTATGTTAACAAAGATAATGTTAACCAAGTTACTATGCTAACTAGCATGCTAACAATGTTAAAATGCTAACCATGTGACTTAGCTAACTTAGCTAATCATTTTAAGTAGTTTTGCTAAAAATGCTAACTAGCATGCTAACATGCTAGCATGCTAACATGCTAACCATGCTACTTATAACTTAACCAATGTTATTAGCTAATCAAAATTTTAAGCAGTTTTGCTAAAATGCTAACTAATCATTTTGCTAACATGCATGCTAACTATGCTAACCATGTGACTTAGCTAACTTAACTAATCATTTTTAGCAGTTTTGCTAAAAATGCTAACTAGCATCTTAACTATGTTAACCATGTTAACTTAGCTAACTAGCTACAGTGGGTAGGAGTCATAGTTGATGACAAGTAACAGTTACAATGGCTGAACAGTTAAAAAGTTCAGTAGTTTAAAGGGTTAAATTGTTTAACAGTAAAATATTATAGTGAGGACTTTTATTTTGAAACAGTTTTGGCAGAGGAAGCAGTTGAACAGGATGTGTAGTCTTAATAGGGCCAGTTTGTATGCTTAAAGCCTGAGACTGGCAGTTGGATCCAGGTGGCCCGAACACCTGCCA
Organism: Alosa alosa; assembly: GCF_017589495.1. NCBI lineage: Eukaryota > Metazoa > Chordata > Actinopteri > Clupeiformes > Clupeidae > Alosa > Alosa alosa. The sequence continues at coordinate 50,061,938 of NC_063189.1, read as the reverse complement.
TAGGATTCTAATTGCTTAACGTCTATTGTGATGTCATCAGCCCAATGTTAAGTCTATGGGGAAATTTTGATAGTTTTAATTAATAGTTTAAAAAGTATAAAAGTTACAAAGTTGAAAAATACAAAGCCCACATGTCCTAAGTAAGACCTACGTAACATAGTTTGAATGAAGTTTCTCGTTTAACGGTTGAAGCTGCATTAGAAGAAGAAGAAGAAAGAAGAAAAAGAAGAAGAAAAAAAGCCTTGGAATAACAGTACAGTGCATTTGCATGCACTGTAAAAATATGAATAACAGTACAGTGCATTTTCATGCACTGTAACTAAAAAGCATTTCCTGAAGGAAATACAGTGCATGAAAATGCAAAAATATGATGTCAAAATATCATACAGAGTAAAACAAACTATATAGGTTGCTAGGTAGATGAGGTTTAATATAGTTGGAATGACTGAACAGTTAAATAGGTGGATAGTTTAAATAGGTAAATTATTTTAGGGTAGATAAGGTTTAATATAGTTGGAATGATTGAATGGTTAAATAAGTGGATAGTTTAAATGGTTAAATTAATTTAGGTAGATAGTTGTAACTAACTGACACTTGGAATGGCTCTAATGTTTGCTAGCAGTTACGCTAATCATTTTATAGTAACAAAGATAATAATGTTAACTAAGTTACTATGCTAACAGCATGCTAACAATTGTTAAAATGTTAAGGATGTTAACCATATGACTTAGCTAATCTTTTAGTTAATTGCTAATTTTTTAGCAGTTATGCTAATTAGCATGCTAACATGCTAACCATGTTACTTTAGCTAACTTAGCTAATCATTTTAAGTAGTTTTGCTAAAAATGCTAACTAACATGCTAGCTGTAGCTAACTATGTTAACCATGTTAGCTAACTTAGCTAACTAGCTACAGTGGGTAGGAGTCATAGTTGATGACAAGTAACAGTTACAATGGCTGAACAGTTAAAAAGTTCAGTAGTTTAAAGGGGTTAAATTGTTTAACAGTAAAATATTATAGTGAGGACTTTATTTTGAAACAGTTTTTGGCAGAGGAAGCAGTTGAACAGGATGTGTAGTCTTAATAGGGCCAGTTTGTATGCTTAAAGCCTGAGACTGGCAGTTGATCCAGGTGGCCCGAACACCTGCCATAGGATTCTAATTGCTTAACGGCCGTATTGTGATGTCATAATTATAATGTTAAGTCAATGGGGAAATTTTGATTAGTTTTTAATTCATAGTTTAAAAAGTATAAAAAGTTACAAAGATGAAAAAATACAAAGCCCAAATGTCCTAAGTAAGACCTACGTAACAAAGTTTGAATGAAGTTTCTACGTTTAACGGTTGAAGCTGCATTAAACGCGTTAGAAGAAGAAAAATAAGAACTAGAGAATGTAATTCCAGGGAATTACGAGTGCATGAAAATGGCTGCTGAATGAAATATTGTTGAATATTGTCTAAAATATAATCTAAGTAAAAAGATGGAGGTCAGATAGGAAAAAAGCTGTTGAGTAGTTTAAATAGTTAAATTATTTTATAGCGAATTATTGTATTGAGGACTTATTTTGAAGTTGAAGTTGAGGACAGAGGAAACAGTTGGCGGGAGTTGTAGTTGATGACGACTGACAGTTGGAATGGCTGAACAGTTAAATAGTTGGATAGTGAAAATGGTTAGGTTATTTAATAGGGAATTATTGTAGTGAGTACTGTTATTTTGAAACAGTTGTGGGCAGAGGAAACAGTTGGCGGGAGTCATAGTTGATGACAACTGACAGTTTGAAAGGCTGAACAGTTAAATAGTTGTATAGTTAAAATGGTTACATTTTTTAATATAGAATTATTGTAGTGATGACTTTTATTTTGAAACAGTTGTGGGCAGAAGAAACAGTTGAAAGAAGTCAGAGTTGACAACTGACTGTTGCTAGAGTAGTTATGGTGGTTGCTAGGTTAATGATGTTGGTTGCTAGGTTTGAACTGTGAATATGGTTGGAATTATTGTAGTGAGGAGTTTTATTTTGACAGTTGTGGGCAGAGGAAACAGTTGACGGGAGTCAAAGTTGATGACAACTGACTGTTGCTAGAGTAGTAGAGTAGTATGGTGGTTGCTATGCTGGTTGCTAGGTTTTAACTGTGAATGTGGTTGCTAGGGTACTTGAAGTCGTTGCTAGGTTGTTGCTAGGGTGTCCATGGTGGCTACTATCAGAAATAAAGGAGTTACTACAGTGGTTTGCTAGTATAATCATATTGGTTGCTATGGAAACTGACATAGATGCTTAATTTCAATGGTTGCTAAATTGGTTGCTAGGTAGGTGGTGGTTTAATATAGTAGGCTAGAGGCTTAGTTGATGATAACTGACAGTTGGAATAGTTGAACAGTTAAATAGTTGGATAGTTTAAATGGTTAAATTGTTTAATATAGAATTATTGTAGTGAGGACCTTTATTTTGAAACAGTTGTGGGCAGAGGAAGCTGTTGAACAGGATCTGTAGTCTTAATAGAGCCATATTGTATACTTAAAGCCTGAGACAGACAGTTGCTGGAGGTGATCGGAACACTTGGCATAGGATTCTAAGTGCCCTACTGTGATGTCATAATCGCCAATGTTAAGTCTATGGGGAAATTTTTGTAGTTTTTAATTAATAGTTTAAAAAGTATAAAAGTTACAAAGTTGAAAAATACATAGCTGAAGTCACCTAAGTAAGAACTACGCAACGCAGTTTGAATGAAGTTTCTATGTTAAACGGTTGAAGCCGCATTAAACGCACAAAAAGCGTCAGCGGAATAATAAAAACATACTAGAAAAGCATTTCCTGAAGGAAATACAGTGCATGAAAATGCAAAAAATATGATGTCAAATATCATACAGAGTAAAAACAAACTATATTGGTTGCTAGGTAGATGAGGTTTAATATAGTTGGAATGACTCAACAGTTAAATAGGTGGATAGTTTATATAGGTAAATAATTTACTTGGTAGATAAGGTTTAATATAGTTGGAATGATTGAACGGTTAAATAAGTGGATAGTTTAAATGGTTAAATTATTTAGGTAGATAGTTGACGATAACTGACACTTGGAATGGCTCTAATGTTTGCTAGCAGTTATGCTAACTATATTAACAAAGATAATAATGTTAACCAAGTTACTATGCTAACTAGCATGCTAACAATGTTAAAATGCTAAGTATGCTAACCATGTGACTTAGCTAACTTAGCTAATTATTTTTAGCAGTTATGCTAACTAGCATGCTAACATGCTAATTACTATGCTAACCATGTTACTTAGCTGACTTAACTAATCATTTTAAGCAGTTTTGCTAAAAATGCTACCTAGCATGCTAACATGTTAGCATGCTAACTATGCTAACCATGTGACTTAGCTAACTTAGCTAATCATTATAAGCAGTTTTGCTAAAAATGGTAACTAGCATGTTAGCATGCTAACTATGCTAACCATGTGACTTAGCTAACTTAGCTAACTAGCTCCAGTGGGTAGGAGTCATAGTTGATGACAAGTAACAGTTACAATGGCTGAACAGTTAAAAGGTTCAGTAGTTTAAAGGGTTAAATTGTTTAACAGTGAAATATTGTAGTGAGGACTTTTATTCTGAAACAGTTTTTGGCAGAGGAAGCAGTTGAATAGGGTGTGTAGTCTTAATAGGGCCAGTTTGTATGCTTAAAGCCTGAGAATGGCAGTTGGGACAGGTGGCCCGAACACCTGCCATAGGATTCTAATTGCTTAACGGCTCTATTGTGATGTCATCAGCCCATGTTAAGTCTATGGGGAAATTTTGAACAGTTTTTAATTAATAGTTTAAAAAGTATAAAAGTTACAAAGCTGAAAAATACATAGCACCCATGTCCTAAGTAAGACCTACGTAACATAGTTTGAATGAAGTTTCTACGTTAAACGGTTGAAGCTGCATTAAACGCGTTAGAAGAAGAAGAATAAGAAGAAGCCTAGGAAGAACAGTACAGTGCATTTTCATGCACTGTAATAAGAAATTTTGGAAGAACAGTACAGTGCATTTTCATGCACTGTAATAAGAAGCCTAGGAAGAACAGTACAGTGCATTTTCATGCACTGTAACTAGAAAACGCAATTCCAGGGAATTACAAGTGCATGAAAATGCAAAACATATGGTGTGAAATATATTGTTAAAACAGATGATGTGCTAATTGGTACCAACATGATGAGGTTTAATATAGTTCAAATGACTGAACTAGGTAGATGAGGTTTAATATAGTTGGAATGACTGAACTAGGTAGATGAGGTTTAATATAGTTGGAATGACTGAACAGTTAAATAGGTGGATAGTTTAAAAGGTTAAATTATTTGCTAGGTAGATGAGGTTTAATATAGTTGGAATGACTGAACTAGGTAGATGAGGTTTAATATAGTTGGAATGACTGAACGGTTAAATAGGTGGATAGTGTAAAAGGTTAAATTATTTGCTAGGTAGATGAGGTTTAATATAGTTGGAATAACTGAACTAGGTAGATGAGGTTTAATATAGTTGGAACGACTGAACTAGGTAGATGAGGTTTAATATTGTTGGAATGACTGAACGGTTAAATAGGTGGATAGTGTAAAAGGTTAAATTATTTGCTAGGTAGATGAGGTTTAATATAGTTGGAATAACTGAACTAGGTAGATGAGGTTTAATATAGTTGGACTGACTGAACAGTCAAATAGGTGGATAGTTTAAAAGGTTAGCCTGAGAAACTGATAGGGTGCAGGTGGCCTGGCCACCTGGCCTAGGATTCTAATTGCTTAACGGCAGTCTTAATAGAGCCATATTGTATGCTTAAAGCCTGAGACAGAGTATATAGTTTAAAAGTTAAATGTAGATAGTGTAATGGATGTTGATAGACAGAAAGTTGAATGGATGTTGATAGGCAGATTGTTTAATGGATGTTGATGGATAGTTTAATGGGTGGATGAGTGAATGGTTTGAAGAGGATGAATGGATAGAAAGTTGGATGAAATGTGTCTTATATCCTTGTAGAATGGAGAAACACAGAGAGAGTTGGTCTAGTTCAGTAGAAAGCAGTTGATACAGGTGCAATCAGTTGAACTGATTCTTTGATGGGGCCTAGATGAGCAGCTGGAAGATGATACAGGTGCAAATCAAGTTAATTAGTCCATTGTGATGTCATCAGCCCATGTTAAGTCTATGGGGAAATTTTGAGTAGTTTTTAATTAATAGTTTAAAAAGTATAAAAGTTACAAAGATGAAAAATACAAAGCCCCATGTCCTAAGTAAGACCTACGCAACGCAGTTTGAATGAAGTTTCTACGTTAAACGGTTGAAGCTGCATTAGCTGCGTTAGAAGAAGAAGAATAATAAGAACTAGAGAATGTAATTCCAGGGAATTACGAGTGCATGAAAATGAAGCTAGGAAAGACATAGCATAGCTTAATAAAAAGTTGATAGTTTAGACGTAGACAGTTTAAAAGTTTAAAAGTCTAATGTTTGCTAGCCGTTATGCTAACAAAGCTAATTATTTTGACCAAGGTACTTAGTTAACTTAGGTCATTTTTTTAGCAGTTTTGAAAAAATGCTAACAATGGTAACTATGCTAACAATGTGACTTAGCTAACTTAGCTAATCATTTTTAGCAGTTATGCTAAAATGCTAACAATGCTAACTATGTTAATCACGTTACTTAGCTAACTTAGCTAATCATTTGTAGCAGTTTTATTAAAAATGCTAAAATGCTAACTATGTTAACTATGCTAACCATGTGACTTAGCTAACTTAGCTAATCATTTTAGCAGTTATGCTAAAATGATAACTATGCTAACATGCTAACTATGCTAACCATGTTACTTAGCTAACTTAGCTAATCATTTGTAGCAGTTTTACAAAAAATGCTAACATGCTAACTATGCTAACCATGTGACTCAGCTAACTTAGCTAATCATTTTTAGTAGTTCTGCTAAAATGTTAACTATGCTAACTATGCCAACAATGCTAATGATGCTAATGATGCTAACTAGCTAGTGAGGACTTTTATTTTGAAACAGTTGAAGGCAGAGGATACAGTTGATGGGAGTCATAGTTGACACAGTTACAGTAACAGTTGAACAGTTGATAACAGTTGAACAGTTAAAAAGTTGGATAGTTTAAAGGGACTTTTATTTTGAAACAGTTATGGGCACAGGAAGCAGTTGAACAGGATCTGCAGTCTTAATACAGCCATATTGTATGCTTAAAGCCTGAGACAGTTGCTCCAGATGGCCTGAACACCTGGCATAGGATTCTAATTGCTCTATTGTGATGTCATAATCTAATGTTAAGTCAATGGGGAAATTTTAGTAGTTTTTAATTAATAGTTTAAAAAGTATAAAAGTTACAAAGCTGAAAAATACATAGCTGAAGTCACCTAAGTAAGACCTACGCAACGCAGTTTGAACGAAGTTTCTACGTTAAACGGTTGAAGCCGCATTAAACGCACAAAAAACGTTAGAAGAAGAATAATAAGAAGAAATCGGATAACAGTAGAGTGCATTTTCATGCACTCTAATAAGAAGAAGCCTAGGAAGAACAGTAGAGTGCATTTTCATGCACTCTAATAAATCGGATAACAATAGAGTGCATTTTCATGCACTCTAATAAGAATAAATCGGATAACAGTAGAGTGCATTTTCGTACACTCTAATAATAATAATAAGAAATCGGATAACAGTAGAGTGCACTTTCATGCACTCTAATAAGTCGGAAGAAGTCTAAGGAATAACAATACAGTGCATTTGCATGCACTGTAATAAGAAGAATACTTCGGATAACAGAACAGTGCATTTTCATGCACTGTAATAAAGTGTTACCAAATAAACTTACGCTGTACTTGCAGTGTTGCTTTTGAGATCTTTTCTTCTGCCTCAATTGAAATCTCCCCTGCATCTTCTTGACAAATGTTAGTTATAGTGAGAGAATGACTGTTCCCTCCATGTGCAATCTTATACTTGGGCCCAGATTTAAGTGGAATACCGTTCCTCAGCCATTTCACTGTGACATCAGCAGGGGTAATGGAACATTTGAAAGTGCCTTCTGTGTTTTCAACTGCAACAATGTCAGTCAATTTGGAGGTAAATCTCACCAATCGAGGAGCTGAAATTAAATGATCAAATTATTAATTAATTAATTAATTAAATCAATTTGTATTATTTAATAATAATAATAATAATACATTTAAATTACTAAATAGCTTATATTATAACATATTACTGAGAAATTGACCTTTTGTATTGACTTTGACAGATGTCTTGTCATCTTTGCTTTCACAACTATACTCCCCGTCATCCTCCTTGGAAACTCCAGTCACTGTCAGAATGCATCTCATACCATCAGTGCTGATGCTGTACCTTCCACCACTCTTGATCTCTATCCCATTATGGCGCCAGATAACATGGCCTTTGGGCCTGTTAAGCTGGCAAACCAGGCTGAGGACACCCTCCAGCACTGCAGTCGTGGACTCCAAAGGTTGAGAAAATTTCAGATGTTCTTCTGGGGGGGCAAAACAGGTAATGTAGACACACACACACACACACACACACACTTCACATAAACAGTCTACAACTGCTTAAAAGACTATGGGCTATATTTTAGCGATCTGAAATGCACGGTCTGAAGCAAATGGTTTATATACATTTTAGGTGTGGTCAGTCCAAAATCGCTATCTCAATAGTGTAATAAGTTTGCCAGACGCCAGGCTCATTGATTATTGTCATTGGGTTGTTCTTATGTTTCTTATTCAGTCATGGGGTGTTCAGGGCTGTAAAGATATGCCTATTGAAACCAAAATTGCAATACTCATATCCACAAACCTGTGTTGCAGTGTGAAAAGGCAGAATCGCAACACACGCCTTCCGTCTTAACTACCAGTAGGATACAGTTGTCCATAAATAAATAAATATATAATATCATTCATCGTGCTTGTAGCTTTCATTGTAGAGCTATGCGTGCAACCTTACCAAACAGTATAGACGTACCTTAATAAATCTCAATACAAATTTCAAGTTTTTGCCTGAAATTGCACTGTGCCTATTTACAAGGGCATTGTTCCCACCTCTTTTGGGGCCTACCATCAAATGTTGGACCTCTAGAAAGCTGAGAACCTCACAAAGAGTTACAGAGGCTAGAATATAGTTTTTTTCTTTCTGCCAGATTACAAGCATCTCTGAACTGACCACATTTCAGCCCTCTAGGTCACTTGAAATCACTTAGAAACACAACTGAACCCTAGCACCAGGTCTTGTGAAGTTGTGTGCAAAAGTAGATCAATATAGAATGAAAACATAAGTGCTTTAGACTAGGGGTGGGTGATATATATATATATATATATATATATATATATATATATATATATTGTCTGCGATAATAACGTGATTGTTGTTTTAACAACATTTACATTATCGAGTATTAAATTACTTATGGGGAAAAAAACACTCGAAATCACGCATTGAAACCCCATACATTAACTAAATCCAGGAGGTTTATGCAAGAGAAGCCCCGTTGCAGCAGAGCAAGTGTCACATGATCGCTAGTGGGTCCACGTTGTCACACGCAGGTCTAATGTTTATTTTGTGTAGTGAGATCAAGACGAGCCTACTTGGGATTTTGTGCAGCTACTTCTGTTCACGTAGCATTGATGGGACAGTCACATTTTTTTCTACATGGTATTAAATGGAGAGAAAACATTTGCCTTTGGGTATTTTAATAGTGAGTTGTAAACAAAGAACTCTTCTCATGTAACCCTTTTGTAAATGGACTGAAGTTCGCTCTAAATATCTACGTGTATCGATTATGCTAACCGTTAGCATCTCTATGGGATTTCTCATATACATTAGCCATAAGCTAACACATTTGTTTCTATTCTGTAACTTGGAATGCTAGCCTACATGATTTCTCTTAAATAAAACATTGAAGGAAACTAGAAAAGCATTTCCTGAAGGAAATACAGTACATGAAAATGCAAAAATATGATGTAAAATATCATACAGAGTAAAAACAAACTATATTGGTTGCTAGGTAGATGAGGTTTAATATAGTTGGAATGACTGAACAGTTAAATAGGTGGATAGTTTATATGGTTAAATTATTTGCTAGGTAGTTGAGATTTAATATAGTTGGAATGACTGAACAGTTAAATAGGTGGATAGATAAATGGTTTTAAATTATTTAGGTAGATAGTTGACGATAACTGACAGTTGGAATGGCTCTAATTAAGTTATTTAACTTAGCTATTTTTTTCTAGCAGTTTTTAAAAAAATGTTAATAATGCTAAAGCTGTTAACTATGCTAACAATGTTAACTATGTGACTTAGCTAACTTAGCCAATAATTTATAGCAGTTATGCTAAAATACTAAGAATGCTAACATGCTAACCATGTGACTTAGCTAACTTAGCTATTCATTTTTAGCAGTTATGCTAACAATGTTAACTATGCTAACATGCTAACTATTACTAACCATGTTACTTAGCTAACTTAGCTAATGTTTTCTAATAGTTTTGTCAAAAATGTTAACTGTTAACAATGCTAACTAACATGTTATCAATGCTAACTATGCTAACCACGTGACTTTGCTAACTTAGCTTATCATTTTTAGTAGTTATACTAACTATACTAACTAGCATGCTAACAAACTAAAATGCTAACTATGCTAACCATGTGACTTAGCTAACTTACCTAATCATTTTAGTAGTTATGTTAACTATGCTAACTACCATGCTAACAATGTTAAAATGTTAACTATGCTAACCATGTGACTTAGCTAACCTAGCTAAGCATTTTTAGTAGTTATGCTAACTAGCATGCTAACAATGCTAACATGCTAACTATGCTAACCATGTTACTTAGCTAACTTAGTAGGGCCGGGATAAACGATTATTTTTTAAACGATTAATCTAGCGATTATTTATTCGATGCATCTAATCTAACGATTAATTTTTTCAGTCCGATTCGATTTCGATTATCTCCCCATTAATTCACTAATAGCAACTTATACATGTTTATTTGGTGAGCGTATGTTGTGTCGACCAGTCATGAAAACTGGGTCTAATTCCAAACTCTTTTCTTCAGTGGTTCCATGTTGGTGGAATGAACTGCCCAGTGCTCTCCGTTCCTGTGGTAGTTTTGGGTCGTTTAAGAGGGGTCTAAAGACATTCCTATTCAACATATACTTAGTTGTTTAAGTGCTTATGTGTTATGGTTTATATAATGTTGTTTTATTTTAATTGGGCTGTTAATTAATTTGACATTATTGTTTATTATTGATATTCTCCTTAATGTAGTCTTAGCATGTCATTGTTTTTATATTATTGATTGAATTGACATTATTGTTTTATTATTGCCTTTCCCCTTTTTTACATTGCTTTTTATTAGGCTATTGCTTGAATTGATATTATTGTGTACTACAACTATTCTCCTTACTATATTTGACCTACATTTTAATCTGTTCCCTGTTCAATTTTAAATATTATTATGTTGTTTTGTATTCATGTGTCGCTTTGGACAAAGGCGTCTGCTAAATCCATAACCATAACCATATTTACATATCTGAATGAAAAAACATTGCAATATATGTTTATTGCTCTTAAGATTCCAAAATAAAAGACTATACAAGTGCAAAGTAATGCATTCTTAGTCAGAGGTAGCATTCAATAAAGTTCAGTAGTGTATGTCTAATTGAGTGCCTGTCATTTTAAGATGTTCGTGTGGGAATCCTTGCAATTAACATTAACACAGTTAAAAGGCTGCTGATGTGTGGATGCAATTCATAACGTAGTTAGTTCAAATAACGGTTCGTACTTCTCCTTTGGACAAGCACTTTTGAGTCTTGGAAAACACTTTTCCATTTACATCAGGATTTTGCAAACATTCAGAGTCAATAAAATGAGCCCTGCATGAGTAACGAATACAAGCAGCTGCAAGTAAGCATGCTAAACTTGACATCCAAACAGTATTCTAACGTTAGCTTTGAGATACTGCTTGATTGCATACTGTAACTTAACTTAGTTTAGTCTCCTCAATTGTGATAAGACCTTAGCAGAGTTTACTTTAACTTTAATGCAGCAGTTTTGAACAAATTTGTGCAGCATGGTCACAATGCTAAGCGGATTTAATAGCAATTTAGCCCACTGTGTTCTATGCAGTGCTTCTATGTGGCGACAACAATCCTTCAACAATCGTGAATATTTTGTTAAATGCACATGCAGAGGAGGAGCAGCGGGCTCGTTACGAGAGAGAGAGAGCGGGCGGGGCGAGGAAAGGCTGTGTGAGTAAAAAGTGCAGCTCAATGAAATTATTTTATCTCATCTTTAATTTAAATAGTAGGCATACAACATAGAACATCAATGTGTGGTGGCAGGCTTTGATTTCGTGGTGCCCAGCCACAGATTAGTCAATGTATGGAAAAGCGAAGGTGTAAAATTAAAAATATTTAGCAGCACACGTCGACGCGTTGTCCCAGCCCTATAACTTAGCTAATCATTAAATACTAACAATGTTAGCAATGCTAACTATGCTAACCATGTTACTTAACTAACTTAGCTAATCATTTTTAGCAGTTTTGCTAAAAATGCTAACAATGCTAACTATGAGAGTAAAACTAGCATGCTAACTATGCTAACCATGTTACTTAGCAAACCGTGCTAATCATTTTTAGCAGTTATGTTAACTATGTTAACTAACATGCTAAAATGCTAACTATGCTAACCATGTTACTTAACTAACTTAGCTAATCATTTTAGCAGTTTTGTTAAAAATGTTAACTATATTAGCAATGTTAACATGCTAACTATGCTAACCATGTTACTTAGCTAACTTAGCAAATCAGTTTCGTTAAAAATGCTAACAATGCTAACCATGCTAACTAGCTACAGTGGGTAGGAGTCATAGTTGATGACAAGTAACAGTTACAATGGCTGAACAGTTAAAAAGTTCAGTAGTTTAAAGGGTTAATTGTTTAACAGTGAAATATTGTAGTGAGGACTTATTTTGAAACAGTTTTTGGCAGAGGAAGCAGTTGAACAGGCTGTGTAGTCTTAATAGAGCCAGTTTGTATGCTTAAAGCCTGAGACTGGCAGTTGAACCAGGTGGCCTGACCACCTGGCATAGGATTCTAATTGCTTAACGGCTCTATTGTGATGTCATCAGCCCATGTTAAGTCTATGGAGAATTTTGAGTAGTTTTTAATTAATAGTTTAAAAAGTATAAAAGTTACAAAGCTGAATAATACATAGCACTCTTGTCCTAAGTAAGACCTACGTAACATAGTTTGAATGAAGTTTCTACGGTTGAAGCTGCATTAAACGCGTTAGAAGAAGAAGAATAAGAAGAAGCCTGGGAAGAACAGTACAGTGCATTTTCAGAGATGTACTCTGTTGGTCTGCTTAGTTTTACAGTGAATCCTACGTAAAGGTTTTTGAAAGGAGCTTCAGACTTTCTCTTGGGAAACTGTTAGGCCTAGTCATCTTCTCTAATGTAGCTGGCTAGACCATGTCATTGCTGTGGCTACAGGTTTGGGTTAAAGGCTGGTCTCCAGTAGAGGCCTGGTCTGTTTTTTAGTTTCGGGTTGTATTTAATCTTCTAAAACCCGTCAGATCGTCTGTTTAAAGATTCGCAATGACACGAAACCGTTACAGAAAGGAGGTTACAGCAGTGTGAATTAGATGTTGCACGTTGTTACAAGCCGTCGCAAAGCATTCACATGTCTGGTCACAGTTGCAAGGTTTTAGAATGTTGCATCAAGTTGCTGCTCATCTCGTTGCGAATCTTGGGTGTGATTTGGGCTTAAGTATGGCACAGACTGCGCACGTTATGATTAGATGGCATTAAAAGACTGCGGTGGGGAAAAGCTAGAGTTCCAAATTATATAACTTTTTTCCCAATATGAACTATGCCTATATGTCCGACTTAGTCATCGTTCAATTCATCCCTTGTGTTTAAAATTTGCAGATAGGCCGATGGTAAGCTTGTTTTTATGCTGGCAACAAAACCAGAACGGTTCGTGAACGTTATTCTTTATTCTAAATGCCATGGCGATAAAGAGAAAGAAGTCAGAAAAGGAATTTACCTTAGACTAGGCTATATCAGAGCCCGTCTACGGACATTCTCTGGCTATATAACCTACTGAAATAGGTTTATGATGTAAAGTCAAGTGCGCTTCTAGGGACTGGTGTGTGCGCTGCAAGAAGTTTTATTGATGAGTCAGAGTGGCAAGTGCTGCGCATAGTTGCAGTGGAATGTGGCTGCCCAGGGCATTATAAAACTTCTCACTCTTAGACCTACTCATACGGCGGTGAAATGGCGTATTTAGCTGTCTAAATTCGAATCATATGCTGGGGGCGAAATCGTCGGACATCCATGATTATTTTGTTATTCAGCACCCCTGGTCAAAAATAAGTTCCCGCACGCCTGGAAGTAGGCTATGATTTGAATGTAGACTGTTGTCAAATTTGGCAAATACAAAACGGGAGAAACAATATGGTTCATGCTCTCTCATGCTGTTTCATTCATGCCGAAAAGGAGGGAGAATGAAACATTAAGCACGTTCCACTTTTGCATAAATAATTCCTGAACGGTTTTGGTCAGGGCTGATAATGCAACTGTATTTGACAAAGGACCGATATAGGCTATTTGCTAGTGACAAAATATGAGCTTTCAGTATGATACGATCTCTTTGTAGATTACGTTTAATTAAAACGTGGTTCATCTGTTCTGGCTATCCCCGCTATTTGGATCTTACTGTATCTCACTCAATGAACAACACTAAATGAATGATGATCCGTAATTGTCATCAGATAGCCTAGGTAGACATTCAGTGTATTTGAAATAATTAATTCAATAATATTTTCCATCTTTGCAGAGGAAAAGTTTTGTGTAAAGGGAATTAAAGGCCTGTCTCATTTAGACGCCTGTCTCTAATACTAGCCGGTGCAGTTTGGCGATTCGGGAAAATAAAAGCCCGGGCTATTATTTGGAGTTTTACGGTATTCATAAATAATGAGCTGTAAAGTAACTCAGACAATTTTTTTAAAGGATATTGACTAATTATCGTTATCGTGAAAATCACAAAAAATAGAGATATTATTTTTTGTCTATATCGCCCACCCCTACTTTAGACTATTATTTGCCAAGGTATGCTCATGCATTTTGTAAAATGCCTATGGAAACTCCCCATAGGACTTTTTGTTATCCAAAATGCATACTGACAATCAAATGCTTACTGCACATGAACCCCTTTGTGTAGAAGCATAATCCTGGTCTCAAATGAAAGGTAACACTTTGAGGTTTCTTGTGAACTATTTAGATTGTATGTCAGGTGTTCTGATATAGACTGACTACACAAAATATGGAATAAGTACAAAAAAGTCTCTATTTTTGCATTTACTTTGTTGGTTCAATGAGTGTGTATAAGATAGACTATACATCTGTACAATTAATATTGGATAACACAACATGAAGATTCAATTTATATGGATTCTTGTGAATATTTCAGTACCCAATATGTTGCATCTACTTATTGTGCTGCAGCTACACTGCATTTTGGATCAAATTTAATTGAGACATAATAAGATTAATCTGAGAATGTAAAGCCAAAAGAGTCAAAACTTTGAAATTGTGTCTAATAGGGCTGGGACAACGCGTCGACTTAATCGATGACATCGACGCAAAAAATACGTTGACGCAAAATATGAGCGTCGATTCGTCAAGCATAACGTGTGCTGCTAAATATTTTTAATCTTACACCTTCAGTGTTTCCCATACGTTGGCTAATCTGTGGCTGGGCACCACGAAATCAAAACCGGCCACCACACGTTGATGTTCTATGTTGTAGGCCTACTATTTAAATGAAAGATAAGATAAAATAATTTCATTGAGCTGCACTTTTTACTCACACAGCCTTTTACTTGCAGCTGCTTGTATTCATTATTCATGCAGGGCTCATTTTATTGACTCTGAATGTTTGCAAAATCCCGATGTAAATGGAAAAGTGTTTTCCAAGACTCAAAAGTGTTTGTCCAAAGGAGAAGTACGAACCGTTATTTGAATTACCCCCTCTCCTTGCCCCACTCTCTCCCTCTGGGCCCTCTCTTCTCTTTTATTACACAATGCGCTCAGGGGTGTGGCAATGAAGGTGTGGTCTTGGCGCATTATATAAATATTGCTATCTTACACTAAAAAGCATTACGCCACTGACCAAGAAACACCTGGTCTAAAGCAAAAGGTGCATATGAAGCACAGCTTAAGACGCACTGGTACAAGATTTTGTACTTGTCTGAGTTCTAGTTGCCTACAGAATACGTTTCAAAGTCCTGCTCCTGGGATACAAGGCCCTACACAATTATACCCCCACCTATCTCACTGATCTCCTGGAAGTTTACATCCCAGCCTGCTCACTGAGATCCTCCTCAGCAGGCCTACTGCATGTCCCTAATGTGAACCTCGGCACCCTGAGAGAGGGCTTTCAGCTACATCGCTA
This sequence comes from Alosa alosa, assembly GCF_017589495.1. Lineage (NCBI taxonomy): Eukaryota > Metazoa > Chordata > Actinopteri > Clupeiformes > Clupeidae > Alosa > Alosa alosa. Next base: position 50,046,450 of record NC_063189.1, on the reverse strand, counting down.
CAAGATGGCTTATGGACTGACTGACTGACTTTTACTTTTATTTTCATTTTATGTGATTACTATAATTTGAGTTTTTTTTTTTTTTTCAATATTGTTACAGCCCTAGTCATGGGAATGTTTTGGGCGTAACATCCTTTAAACCAATGAAAGTGACATCTGAAAATCCCCTTTAAGAGCAAGGAGCGCAACATCAAACAGTGTGCTGGTATTTCACACCTAACCTTGCTTTACTAGTGTGTGACTAGCAAAGTATCGCCCACATGCATCTGCACTCACCTATTATCTGAACTCATAGGCAAAGTGAAACTAACTTCACGGTGGTCTCATAGGCAACGACAAAACAGTTCTACACAGTTGTTTACTTTCACTATTGACTGACATAGAAAACATAGCCTGAAAAAAAGCAACACTTACCCCAATAATGTTTGAATGACTGAATCCTAAGGATATTTATCCTGTAGACAAGTAGTTGCCTGTGACTCATAGCCCTGGTTGCTAAGGGCATTGTGACAGTGTGTCTGTGCTTTATATGCGCCTTTCACTTTAGACCAGGTTTTTTCGGTCAGTGGCGTAATGATTTTTAGTGGCTGTAAGATAGCGATTTTTAGATCATGCACCTGACCACACCTATTTTAAATGACACATCCGTGGGCACAATATTAAATTGAACTACAGCGTTTGGTGAAAAATGTATCACTGAATTGGGTGTAAGATAGAAACAAGCCTTGTGTTGCGCTTGGCACCAGGTTGTCCCAAGTGTACTGTAAGATATAGCCCTATATTTAAAATGGAAGCTGCTGTATCAACAACTAAATCCAAAGTAATACAAGTTCTCATTTCAAATATTGGAAATATTGGAATTTGTTTTAAAAAGATACTGATTTTTACAAACCTTTCACAAGAACTTTGAAGTCCATCTTGTCATCAACAGTTTGACAAGTGTATGTACCACTGTCTTTGAGCTCAGCAGAGTTCACTGTCAGGATGCAATGAAGACCTTCCTTCTTCAAGTCATATTTTCTACAATCCTTAAGCTCCACACCATCTCTGAACCATCTCACAATTGCATTTTCAGACATCAGTTCAGTGGACAGAATTATTTTCTCTGTTGCTTGTACCACAACTGCATCTTTGGTCACAGACTTTTTTTGGAATTTGGCAGAAGCCTCTATAAAATGCAAATGCAGATGAAAACAGAAAAAGTTCTTGACTCCCAGCTATATCGTAAATATTTTGCAAACTTTTAAAAACGCATGCCATACCTGCTATGTGAATCTTGAACACTAGTTTCTCTTTCCCAGCCTCACAGATGTACTCCCCAGCATCCTTCTTCTCCACACTGTCCAACACCAGCTGACATGTTTTACCCTTCATCTCCATATGGACGGTTTTACTTGAGCTCAACAGATGACCATCCTTGTACCATTTGACCTCGGTTTTTGAGTTGGCCACTTCACAGCTCAGAGTTGCTTTCTGAGAGATTTCTGCTTTAACCTCCTTTTGGACAGACTCCTTGTTAGCAAAGCCAGCTTCTTGGATATCTGTGATAGAATGACAGAGCAAACAATGGTTGAGTATCTTTTTAAAACAAAATTGAAAATGAGAAAATTATTATTTTTTTGTTATTTATCTTTGGGTAAAAAAAAATGAATTTGATTTGATAATTAACTTTTTGTTGGAACGTCCTATGTATATTTAACATATATATACAATTTAGAACATAGAACTTATGAATAAAATACAATGTGCATTGCTGCTTTTTTGTATCACTGTATCACTGTGGTTGAATAACACTGGTTGAATATCTGTTAAAAAAAGTGGTTCTCAAACTGAACTATTTCTAATGGTATGCTGGTGTCTCCGAGATGTCAAATCTATCTTTTACTGACAGGAACGACTGTCTGTCTATGTCTGTTATTAACATATCTATTGAACAGTTTGTTTGAATGATTTCAAACTCGTCAGGTGTCTTGCTACTGGAACGAGTGAGTGCAGCGCCAAGTATGACATTAGGATAAGAAATGCACAATATTTGTGATCTTTTCAATTCAAATTTCCTGAATTGTATAAAAAAATATTGTATAAACACACTGCAAAAACGAATTATCTTATAGCTAACCAAGTGTTATTAAGATGAAAAAATCTGGTTGGTATTATTTTCAAAGACCTATAAAGATCCTTACCTAGCGCTTTTTCGGAAAATCATTTGACTTAATTTAAGAAGAGTTTGACTTATTTTAAGATGTCTCGTCCTGAAAACACGCAATTTTTTCTGCCAGAGTGTTTAGTAAATTTGTCCTAAAAACAAGCAAATTTGTTTGCCAGTGTGTTGAGCAAATTTGTCTTGATAAGACTCCTTAAAATAAATCAAAATGATCTTTCGAGAGAGCGCTAGGTAAGTCTCTTAATACCAAATAGATTTTTTGATCTTAATATAAGATTAATAACACTTGGTTAGATTTTACCTTTTGCAGTGCACTGTTAACTACATATTTTTAATGGAATATCTACATGTATACTCATGAAAGCATATTTCCTGAAACCAAAATCCCTGTATTTCAATTCCTGTGTTTCTGCTAGTTCTACTTTCTACTTCTTAGCAAAGCCAATTGTTTTAGATTTCTGTGATAAAATGACAGAGCATACAATGGCCAAGTACATTTTAAAACCAAATTGGAGATGAGAAAATTACACTATATTTTATATTCATACATGGGAAAATATGTAAAATTCATTTAGATAATTTTTTGGTTGAACATCCTTTATCTATGTAAATGTAGCATTAAATGTTTCATAATTAAATGTAATGTCCATTAATGTTTTTTTCCCAGTCACAAATAATCTAAAACAAATGTCCTTGTTTATATTTTATTACTGATACAATTCAGGTTATTTGAATTGAAAAAAATGATTTTCCCTAATAAACACTGTTGGCTACAGATTTTGAGTGCACTATCTACATACTAGTAAAAGGCATATTAACCAAGGCATCAAAACTCCTGCATTTTGATATAGGCATGCCCATGTTTCCACTATCAGGCAAGGCCAGTTGTGTTTCCACTGTAACGTTGCAAAACTCACTACATACCTGCTACGTGAATCTTGAACACTAGTTTCTCTTTCCCAGCCTCACAGATGTACTCCCCAGCATCTTTCTTCTCCACACTATCCAACACCAACTGACGCGTTTTACCCTTCATCTCCATGTGGACGGTTTTACTTGAGCTCAACAGATGACCATCCTTGTACCATTTGACTTCGGTCTTTGAGTTGGCCACTTCACAGGTAAGAGTAGCTTTTTGAGAAATGGCTGCTTTAACCACCTTTTGGACAGACTCCCTATTAGCAAAGCCAGTTTCTTGGATTTCTGAGACAGGATGACAGAACACACAATGGTTGAGTATCTTTTAAAAACAAAATTGGAAATGAGAAAATTATGCATTTTTTGGTATTTATCAATGGGTAAAAGAATTGAATTTAATTTGGTAATTCACTTTTCATGGAACAGCCTATAGTCATGTATGTTTAACATTAAAAACTTTAGAATATAATGCAGCGTGCTTTGCTGCTTTTTTCATTTCTAAGATTCGCCAACAAATGTCCTTGTTTATGAGGGAAAATCCATTTGAAATAACCTGAATTGTATCACAACACTGTTGACTACAGATATTGAATGGAATATCTACATACTGTACTCTTGGAAAGGCACATTTACTGCCGCCAAAACTCCAGTATTTCAATACCTGTGTTACTACTATTGGGAAGGCCTGTTGTGTTTCCACTGCACCAGCTGTAACGTTGCAAAACTCACTACATACCTGCTACGTGAATCTTGAACACTAGTTTCTCTTTCCCAGCCTCACAGATGTACTCCCCAGCATCCTTCTTCTCCACACTGTCCAACACCAACTGACACGTTTTACCCTTCATCTCCATGTGGACGGTTTTACTTGAGCTCAACAGATGACCATCCTTGTACCATTTGACTTCGGTCTTTGAGTTGGCCACTTCACAGCTCAGAGTAGCTTTCTGAGAGATTTCTGCTTTAACCTCCTTTTGGACAGACTCCTTGTTAGCAAAGCCAGTTTCCTGGATTTCTGTGATAGAATGACAGAGCAAAAAAATGGCTGAGTACCTTGTAAAAACAAAATTGGAAATGAGAAAATTATTAATTCTTTGGCATTGATCAATGGGTTAAAATGTTGAATTTGATTTGATAATTCACTTTTCTTGGAGCAGCCTATATTTATGTATGTTTAACAATAAAAACTTCAGAATATAATGCGGTGTGCATTGCTGTTTTTTTTTTTTTTTTTTAAGAATCTCCAACAAATGTCCTTGTTTATGAGGGAAAATCCATTTGAAATAAGTAAGGGATAATGCCCGACGAGGTGTCCATTATCAGGAGTAAATGGACCTCCGCTTCGCGTCGGACGGTTGCTTCGGCGAAGTCCCATTTATTTCTGATAATGGACGCATCGAAGGGCATTATCCCGTTTATACCATGGTCACTTACGAAATAAATAAATATGAAATCAATTATTAATACTAAATGAGTTTTATATCTAAAATCGTTAGTTTTTTCAGCTGTTTAGGCTACAGTTGATTCCATTGTTGGGAAGCCTGCCTCCAGGCTCAACCGTCGTCCTACTATTGTTGTTATAGTTACCATTCATAAGCATTGATATGGAACGGCGATTAAACTTTTTTTTACCAGATCTACTTCATAGGTGTAGTAGATCACTTTTTAAACGACACCCTTTTCAACCTAGACCATGGTATAACCTGAATTATATCAACAACACTGTTGACTGCAGATTTTGAATGGAATATCTACATACTGTACTCTTGAAAAGGCACATTTACTGCCGCCAAAACTGCTGTATTTCAAAACCTGTGTTACTACTATTGGGAAGGCCTGTTGCGTTTCCACTGCACCAGCTGTAACGTTGCAAAACTCACTACATACCTGCTACGTGAATCTCGAACACTAGTTTCTCTTTCCCAGCTTCACAGATGTACTCCCCAGCATCCTTCTTCTCCACACTGTCCAACACCAGCTGACGTGTTTTACCCTTCATCTCCATGTGGACTGTTTTACTTGAGCTCAATAGATGACCATCCTTGTACCATTTGACTTCGGTCTTTGAGTTGGCCACTTCACAGCTAAGAGTAGCTTTTTGAGAAATGGCTGCTTTAACCTCCTTTTGGACAGACTCCCTATTAGCAAAGCCAGTTTCTTGGATTTCTGAGACAGAATGACATAGCACACAATGGTTGAGTATCTTTTAAAAACAAAATTGGAAATGAGAAAATTATGCATTTTTTGGTATTTATCAATGGGTAAAAAAAATTAATTTGATTTGGTAATTCACTTTTCATGGAACAGCCTATAGTCATGTATGTTTAACATTAAAAACTTTAGAATATAATGCGGTGTGCTTTGCTGCTTTTTTCATTTCTAAGAATCTCCAACAAATGTCCTTGTTTATGAGGGAAAATCCATTTGAAATAACCTGAATTGTATCACAACACTATTGACTACAGATTTTGAATGGAATATCTACATACTGTACTCTTGAAAAGGCACATTTACTGCCGCCAAAACTCCTGTATTTCAATACCTGTGTTACTACTACTGGGAAGGCCTGTTGCGTTTCCACTGCACCAGCTGTAACGTTGCAAAACTCACTACATACCCATACCATAGCTGCTCGCTATTTTTCTCCTGCGATAGAGATGACGTTGGTTAGCTTTACTGCAAACTGCTTTTCACTCTCCTTAGAGAACGTTTACAATGTCAATGTCAAAACATAATGTTAAATAGAGATAACATCATGTTAAACTAAGTTAACTTTTAGTTATCTCCTTTGCAGCAGATCTAACGTGAACATTATGCGATCCATTTAATTGGGAACGCGTCTGCACTCACGAGAGGGAGAGAGAGCCACAGGTTCCAGCTGGCTTGTCATTGTTGATAATTGATATCTCCTTCTTACAAGAAACTTTTAAAAGGAAATCATGAAGGCAACAGTAGTTCCCACTACTGACCATTTAAAAACTGTGAGAGGGCCCAGCCATAGGTACAGCACTAGCTATAGCGGAGCAGGCAGAAGATCATTGAGAAATAAACGTGAATTAAAGCGACTGTCTTAAAGCGACAGTGCACAATTTATACATTTGTTAAACAGCATAAAATGTGCAGTATTTTTAAGCAATTCATATTTTAAAACAAATACTTTTCGTGGTGGTGGTGGTGGTGGTGGGGGCCAAAAAGTTTGCCCACCCCTGCACTAGAGGGTGACAATTTTTCGTGACTCCCACGGGTCACGGTATTCCCGCGGGAGTCCCGCAGTACGGGACTTCACTGTTGGTAATGTGATAGGGACGAGATAGAGGATAGAAATAAACAGGAGCGGACGGGAGCCGGAGATTAAATTTACAAATGAGGTGAGTGTGCCCAAGGATTGCGAGACATTTCGTTTTAGAAAAAGGTAACCACTTACAACTCACAATACATTTGTTGATTGGCCACTGCTAGCTGCAGAGTAGCCTATCAGAGCAAGACAAAGCAGCTGCCCTGTTCACAAGCCAATCAATCAGTGTCAGTATGCGGAAGGCAGCGAATCTTCTAACCTACCCTAAATCAATAAATGTGTGTTTTGAGTGTGAGAAGATCTCCGTTAGAATTACGTAATGAAATCGCCTAGGTCTGGGTAATGCATGTATAGTGTAGCCTATATTTCTGAGGCAACCTCAGTGATTTGACCGCGATTAACCAAACATGCTACAGAGGGGCAGAGTCTGATAACTTTAGACAACATAGGGAACGAAACGGGAGCAGGACGGGCTTCGGGAGTCTTTTTCTTGGGATTTTGCAGGACAGGATTTTTTTGGGGGGGGGGGCAGTCACGTGATCGGGATATGACGGGAGTATTTTCATGGGATTGGGATGGGAGCGACAATTGATTCCCGTGTCACCCTCTAGTTTCCACTGCACCAGCTGTAACGTTGCAAAACTACATACCTGCTACGTGAATCTTGAACACTAGTTTCTCTTTCCCAGCCTCACAGATGTACTCCCCAGCATCTTTCTTCTCCACACTATCCAACACCAACTGACGCGTTTTACCCTTCATCTCCATGTGGACGGTTTTACTTGAGCTCAACAGATGACCATCCTTGTACCATTTCACTTCGGTCTTTGAGTTGGACACGTCACAGCTCAGAGTAGCTTTTTGAGAAATGGCTGCTTTAACCTCCTTTTGGACAGACTCCTTGTTAGCGAAGCCAGTTTCTTGGATTTCTGTGACAGGATGGCAGAGCATACAAGTGAATATTACCAGATAGAGTCATTCAGGTCTCACAATTCCCATACATTTTGGTCTTAATTTTCTATAGTTTTATCATAAACACTCAAGTTGTAGAAATGTACACCTATTTTCAGAGGTCCACTCTGTCAGGTAAATGTCCACTCTGATTTCCGACAGGGTGGACGATGACAGGGTGAATGTTTTCACCTTCAGTTTATGTTTTTACTCACAAAAAACTGTCACTGGGTCACTATCTAGACTTGGTATAGAAGAGACTTTAGTATAGGTCTGAAATAGTATATTATGAAAATATTGTATTCAAATAACTTCTGGCATATGTTAAAGCTTGGGCAAAGCAAGTAAGCATACAAAGACAATTTCCCACCAGTGATGAGAGAATAGAAAGTGTTTTCCTGATGTTAGTAGAGAGGATGGCCTCTTCTTAAAAAGGCAATTTTCCCAATATGACATGGTGGACAATCATTTCAGGGACACACAGAAACTCCTCTTTAGTAAATAAAAGCACTATTCTTATCATCAAATTATCAATGCACTCAAGTGGAGTAATATCTTGTTTAGCAAAACAATAATTTGAAAGCAAAACTTTTTGGATTTTGCCCGTTCAAACATGCCTATAGAAAAACCATATCCCAAATGCATGCTCGTAGGTAAGCTTACTTTAAAAATAGGATGATAGGGAAAAACATCATTCCAGCTAGCTAGCTGGCATCCGTTACACATTCAATAATAAATATCGAAAATTATATTATAATACATTAACCTATAATAAATGTGCAGTGAGCAGAATTTAGGCATGGCTACATATGACATTAACAGATTAAAATAATAATAATAATAAAATAGGCCTAAGCCTAACCACTATTTTGAGTTAAAGCTATATGTTTATTGTTAAGCCTATGAATAACTTCATGATAGAGAAGACAACCCATTTTGTAGAATGATGCATCATCATATGAAATTTGCAATAATGTGAGTCAAAAACAATCTCTGGTAGCCTATAAGTGATATCCATGCTCTGCCACTCATGGTCTGTTGCTGATCAAAGTCTATTACATAGCTCTGATTTAAAGCTATATGTTTAGCCTATTGAATAACTTAATGATATACTGTAGAAGACAAACTATTTTGTAGAAAGATGCATCATCTGGTGGGCAGCATAAGTGGCATCTCGCTCTGTCTGCCACGCGTTTTCTTTAGCTGTGTGGAATTCGAAATGTCCTGTGTGGCATTCGAAGCGGGAGAGAATACGAAGTCGCCAGTCATCATCATCAATGACTATAAACTTGATGTCAACCATCAGTTCACCTACTGTGGATCCACCATCTCCAACTCCATGCTGAAAGAAAAACTGTATCACCATATTCATTCATGGAGTAAAACTGGACGTGTTCCAAATATTCTGCTTTGTGTGTGTGTTTAATGCTGTCGCTAGAAAAAATGCATTTTAAAATGAATACGGTGCCGTGAAAAGGACATGGTGGGGGAAAATTATACATCGAGTGCACGTTTGCATGTTGCAGCGGCTAGGGTTCTCACAAAACTAAAAGAATTGACCACATTACTCCAATACTTAAGTCCCTGCATTGGCTTCCAGTAAGTCACAGAATTGACTTTAAAGCGCTTCTGCTTGTTTATAAATCTAAATGTTTTATAAATAAATGTTTTTACATTTTTTATTGCCCTTTTATGCTTTTATGTACCATCACCTTGTGTGTTTTATGTTTTCTTCTTCTTATTATTATTCTTTACTTTTTAAACTATTCTTTGACTATTCTTTTGCCCTTCTATGCTTTTATCAACTATTCCTGTTTGCTTTTGTTTATGTAAAGCACATTGAATGACCTCTGTGTATAAAATGCACTATATGAATAAAGTTGACTTGACACGTTTAATTAGACAAGTGCATGATTAATAAAACTTTTGTGCGCTTTAATTACATTGATCGCACGTTTTAATAAAACGTTGCCATGCTTAATAAAACATTTGTGTTTAAATTACATCGTTCCCATGTTTAATAAAACGCTTGTGCGTTTAAAGTAAATCGTTCCCACATTTAATAAAATGTTCGTATGTTTAAAGTTCTCACGTTTATTGTTGCTGCCTATGTGGTGTCAATAATATGTAATGTGTATTTATTTAATTGTATTTTTAATTGTAATGACTGTGTACGTAATTGCGTGTAGCTTTTGTGACTGTCATGAGGCAGAGGAGCTGTGATGCATCTGGCTCGCTCCGTGCCTGAGCTGTGTTTTTTTTTCTTGCTCATCATCAGCAATAAACATCAAAAAAAGGTTGGTTGTTGCGTCCATCATTTCCACAATACACAACGCAGAGTGATCAGGGGAGAGACGATCTCTGTTACACTGGTTTAATTAAATGTGGGAACGTTTTATTAAAACATGGGAACAATGTAGTTAAAACGCACAAACATTTATTTATTTCGTTCTCTTGTTATATTAATCGTGCACTTGTTTAATTAAACGTGCGCACAATGTATAGGCTATTTTTTCACCACCATGCCCCCTCCACGGCACCGTCCACGAACTCTTTGATTTAGCCTGGGAAAACCCAGACGAACTTCCGGCAAATTTGGGATTTTGCAACTGAGAAGGGTCTGGTGTCAACTGGGCTACTCTTGATTAGCATACGTTGTTGTGGCAGCAAAATACTCCCTCAACTGCTTGTTGCTGCCAGCATTTTTTCTTAAAGAAGCCCTATGCAGGTCTGGTTATTCCTTCACTGTTTCTGGGTTTTCGCCTGATTTGGGCTCGCAATTTTCACGACATAGCTCCCCCTGCAGCTTCGGGAGCAAGTGACTGCTACGCTAAACCCCCACTAGCTACCGAGCTAGCCATCAAGAAACCAAGCTAAACACATACAGGGCTCACAATAAAACGGTCGAGCAAACACATTGTTCAAGAGACTATCAAACCACATTACAAAAACGAAGTTCACTCAAGGGTAGGCTAATTACAATTTCAACAGCAACAAAGCCAAGTCGGTGTCCGTTTTGCAGTCTTCTTAGACACTACAATCTGACTACATTTTCGAGACGCGATTGGATACTTCCGGCTGAGTCACATCCGGATTTGTTCGGGAAAGTTGCATATTGCATATTTAGTTGCATATTGCATATTTAGAAAGTTGCATATTCGTTTTTTCCGCGGAGAAGCACTAGGGGGAGACGAAGCACCCACCAAACGACCCAAAAAGTGTTGTAACCTGCATAATTAATGTAATTTTTGCTAAAATTGTTGCATAGGGATTCTTTAATAGAAAAAGTAGCCTGACAGACTTTTCCTGTTAAAAAAAGATGCCAAGTGTGAACATTTGAACACCATGAAGGTTTTATAGACTACAATCTTGGGCTATGCACATACTGCTCTATGAAAGGGAGTGCATCTAAGACAGGTGAGAAAACGTAAAATTTCCCATCACTGATACATCTATTGTATCTTGGGCATATCCTGGCAAGACATGGTGCCATGCCTTGTGTCAACCTTCCTAGCATGCTCAGTCAATGCAGACAAACTACTGGTTGCCCCCAACTGCTTTACGAGGACATCTACTTGAGAGACTTGAAGGTGTTCAACAGTGATTGAGTTCAGGTGGACTTTACGGCAAGCCACACAAAGAGGGACTCTGGCACAGCACCTCCAGGTACGGGAAGATAAACCGGGGCTCTAGAGCTCACATGCGACCAAGATTTTTAAGGGTGTGACAATTTTTTTCCTAGGTCGCACTCAGTAGCGGAGTGGCAATCGGGAGAGTCGGGACTTTTCCCGATGGGCCTGACATTGAGCTGTTAGCCGTGAGTTTGCGTTCTTATTATCTACCGAGGGAATTCACGTGTGCCATCGTTATGACTATACATCCCCCCTTCATCTGACGCTGAGACAGCATGTGACGTCATTACCTCAGTTACTGCTCGACTTCAAACTCTGCAACACTACCAACTTTTCAGCAATATGTTAACTGCCACACCAGAGAGAATAAAACACTGGACTTGCTTTATGCAAATATTAAGGGTACCTACAGCTCTACTGCCCTTCCCCCACTGGGTAGATCTGACCATAGCCTGGTTTATCTTACCCCAACCTATACACCTGTTGTTAAGGAACAGCCTGTGACCGGAGTGTTAGGGAGTGGTCTCAGGAAGTGACTGAAACACTTCAAGATTGGGTTGTACTCTGTGAGCCCCATGGTGATGACATTAATTCCATGATTGCATAACTGAGTACATCAATTTCTGTGTGGATAACATCGTGCCTACCAGGACGGTGCGGTGCTTCCCTAACAACAAGCCATGGATAACCAGGGACCTAAAGGAGCTGCTTAACAGAAAGAAGAGGGCCTTCAGGGATGGGAACAGAGAGCTAATGAGGAGTGAGGAGTGTGCAGAAGGAATTGAAAATAAAGTTGAGGGAGAGCAAATAGGCATATAGGAGAAAGCTGGAGTAAGCTTCAGCAGAACAACATGAAGGATGTGTGGTTAGGAATGAAGACCATCACTGGGTTCAAAGCGAAAGGGGCCGAGGATGAGGGAAACCTGAACAGAGCCAACAAGCTGAATGTGTTTTTTAACAGGTTCAGCACAGGACCCCCTGCTTCCGGGGCAAGGTTCCAGTGCTGTGGAAAACATCATGTATCCAGTGCCCAAGAAGTCTTCTCCATCCGTCCTCAATGATTACAGACCAGTGGCGTTAACATCACACTGCATGAAAGTGCTGGAGAGACTGGTGCTGGCACACCTCAGTCCTAAGGTGGCCACCTCAATGGACCCACTGCAATTTGCCTACCGACCTGAGGTTGGAATTGAAGATGAGATGCCATCAACTACCTGCTTCAGTGAGCCCACAACCACCTGGATGAAGCTGGCAGTGCAGTGAGAATAATGTTCTTTGACTTCTCCAGTGCCTTCAACACCAAACCTGTATTGCTAAGAGAGAAGCTACACCGGATGAACCACTTGCTGTGACACTGTGATTGAGAATATTCACCAGCGCTTTGCTGCAAGTGGAAAACTCTGCACCGATTTTGCCTGCCTTGACCCAAAAAACTTCCCAGAGATAAGGGAAAAGGGTTTCATTCGATCAGTGATGCAAAACCTCAGCAATGTTTGCTGAAATTTGATTTAAGGGCCACTGCTGGCACTTTGCAGGCTGAGCTGTTAAGCCTTGCCAGACCGTGGAAAAGACTGAAACTGTCCCCTCTGGAAGAATACGGTGAGGACATACACAGAAGATGAGGCGGATGATGCATCTGAAGGCAGTGGTAATGAAGACACATATGATGTGGGAAGGGCCAGAGCTGGTTAATAAGAATGTCTGTATGTATACAATCTGCCATTTATGTGTATCTTGTCCTGGCACAATACAATCTGTTGACAGATGCATACCATGTCATTGGACTGGCCTACACATTTCTGTTGATGTTATCAACCACTCAAGTGGCCTGCAACAGGAGCTTTTCCACCCAGAAGTTTTTGAACAGATTTAGGAGTACTCTAACCCAAGCGCATTTGGAAGCATTTATGCTTATGTCACCAAAGAAAGAACTTCTGATGTCCTTGGACGCTGATGGGGTGATAAACAAGGTTGCAGAGACCAGTGACCTACTGAGACGGCAACTCATGTTTTAAGTGCATCCTCATCATATTGCATTAATGAAAAGACTTCCTATTGCCCACTAATAGCAACAAAAACAAGAGCACAAACTTGTTTAAAGTAACATTTAAACGTAAATTTAAACATGAGTAATTTACTGTGCTTTACTTTAGTCATTAAACAAAGTTAAATTAAATGAGTGAGATTCACCAAACTTTTGCAATCATACAATAATGCAAGTATTTTAATGATATAAGCTATATTTTAAGCAGCATTTTTCATACCTGCTACATGAATCTTGAACACTAGTTTCTCTTTCCCAGCCTCACAGATGTACTCCCCAGCATCCTTCTTCTCCACACTGTCCAACACCAACTGACACGTTTTACCCTTCATCTCCATGTGGACGGTTTTACTTGAGCTCAACAGATGACCATCCTTGTACCATTTGACTTCGGTCTTTGAGTTGGCCACTTCACAGCTTAGAGTTGCCTTCTCAGATATTGTAGCTTTAACTTCCCTCTGAATAGACTCTTTGTTGATGAATGTATCCCTTTGAGATTCTGAAGGAAAGTGGCAGATTATTCATTAATATCATAATCACTGTTATTTAAAAAAAAAATTAAATATATGAATCCACATGAGTTTACGATTGAGAATGAATTGTGAACGTTTTCGACAGAAAACACCACATAACATTTAAGATGAAACAAGGAACAGAACAAACCAAAGACTGTTGACTGTAGACTAAAGACTGTTGGGTTTATACACTCAGAAAACACACATTGTGACTCTACAACTGCGAGCATTAACTTATTGGTTTGGGGTGGGCAGAGTGTGTGAGCCACGAAGAGGACATAACAGATGGAAAATGTTATGAAAAGACAAGACTGATAGACTGGAAAGGATGGATTTCTGTCTCACAATGCTTCAAAACAAACATAATTTGTTCATCAACAACTGTGAAAAAATAGCTAATAATTTCCAATTCTCTACCTGATACTAGAATCTTAAAGATCATCTTTTCATGTCCAGCTTCACAGGTGTACTCTCCAGCATCTTTTTTCTCCACACAGTCCAACACCAGCTGACGAGTCTTGCCTGTCATTTTGATATGGATGGCTTTACTGGAGCTCAACAGATTGCCATCCCTGTACCATTTCACTTCTGTCTGACAATCATATACCTCACAGCTCAGAGTGGCTTTCTCGAAGGTGGTAGTTTTAACCTCCCTCTGAGCAAAGTCCTTGTTGATAAATATGTCTAAAGAAACATGGAATATGCCCAAGGGAACATCAACATTTCTGCTTGCAAAATATAATACACATTTAAGTAGTGGTCCTGTAAAAAGTCATTGCCAACTTCGCCATATCAGAATCAGACTGCACTTGACTAAAACCATAGTCCGCTTTCCTCAGGAGTGTGTACACAAACAATATTCTCATTTTACACTTCTCGTATTATTCCATTTTCAAAATCGATGTCACTGTGCAAGCATTAAAGTTATAAGATATATATCATATAAATAACAATAAGAATGCACACCCTCCGAGGTGCTGGCAAGGGGAAATAAACTATAAAAAACTTGGTCACCACACACTCTGGGCCCTATCTTGCACTCTGGCGCAATTGACTTTGTATATCGGCGCTTGTATCATTCCTATTTTGCATCTGACGCACAGTAGACCTTTCCCTCCACCGACACACGTCGGTAAATTAGGGAATGAACTTGCGCTCCCGGGGACGGTTCAGCGAAAAGAGGAGCCGCGTTCCGGCGCAAACGTTCCCTGGTGCTGTTTTGCAGTTTCAGAAAACAATTCTGCCACAGACCAAGAAAAACCTAGTCTAAAGTCAGTGGCACGTTATTCAGATGCTATGTTAAGGGTGCATGCATGGCCACAGGGCATGAATGCTATGCACACCCATTTACAGACACCCTCATGCTCGCAACGATACATTCAAAGTGTTGATAATATTTGTCCATTTCCCGGTTTCGTTCGTGCATTGGTCACCTAAAAAGTAGCCTATAGTACAACAACCACATGCAATATCTTTACAACAACAACGTCTAATAACACCTATTCATTTGGACAACTTTTTACAGCACTATAAAGGCTAGTATCTTTCATTTTGTTCCAATGTATCGCTGTGTATGGCTTTAAACATACATCAAGCTTTATCATCAGCCTAAGCATTATTCCAGCTGTAACGCTAACGTTTTGACAAGCACCCCAATTTTGCCTACCTTGTTCTTGCCTATCTGAAAAAACGTTTTATATCCATGATGGCCTTGAAGTGTTGAGTTAGTGAATTAGATCAGCTTAAATCAGCTTATTGTGTACTGATAACCAGCAACCATAGATAGTAAAAGAAAGCAAGTAGCCTAACCTACAACTTCTGTAATTGCTGCGTCCGTGTGTTGTTCTCTCTCCTTCTCAAACAAAAGTTGTGTGTGCATTAAGTTGATTTTGATAATGTGTTTATAACTTTACTTTACAGAAAATATTGTAAATAGCCTACTGTCATGCATGGTAAACACCCCGACAAACACGGGACATCCCCCGGACCTTATGTGGACATTCACAACGTCCCCGATTGGTCCCCAACGTCATGTTCTCTAGTGGACGTTCCGTTGACGTTACTGACGTCCGGAGCCGGAGTTATCCTTTGGTTATTGCGGGCCATCCGGTGCCGGACTTTCTGGGGACGTCACCGTCAGGTCCCTCGAATGACATTCGCATTTCAAAGACGTCCTAAGGACGTCCTTGTGTGGGTCCGACAACAACATTATACCGGGGACATGTTTGCCCATGTTAACAAAGAAAAAAAAAACTTGTAATACATTTTTTGTTTGTCTTGATGTAAGAACCTAACTCCTCCTAACTCCTGCGGACTTTCCCCTAAAGATGCCAGCTGCAGCAGCAACATTTCCGGAAAGGTACTGGCTTGATGAAATTCATTCTGGACTCTCTATACGACCACATAAAGACCTCGGGATACTTCGGTTTGGCTTTAGGGACCCTCTACTCACTACCACGTAAGTGTAATGTTGTTTGGAACTGTAGAAGAGGTATAAAAATAGTGTTTTGTAGCGGCGAAATGACATGCCCTGGTCACTAACAGGCTAACGAGTTTTGACTAAAAACGGTAAAATCGAACTTTCTCAAAACACATCCGAATGACATGATTTTGATGTCAACTCAACGTATGTACTCCCAATCATCATAAATTGATCTAAAGTGCATTTTACTCTGGATAATTCCTTTAATAAACAGCAGGTGGAAACTCTTTTAACTACATTAAACTTAACAAGTATAAGTAAGTATAAGTATATATACTTTTTTGATCCTGTGAGGGAAATTTGGTCTCTGCATTTAACCCAATCGGTGAATTAGTGAAACACAAACAGCACACAGTGAACACACAGTGAGGTGAAGCACACACTAATCCCGGAGCAGTGAGCTGCCTGCTTCAATGGCGGCGCTCGGGGAGCAGTGAGGGGTTAGGTGCCTTGCTCAAAGGCACTTCAGCCGCAGCCCACTGGTCGGGGCTCGAACCGGCAACCCTCCGGTTACAAGTCCAGAGTGCAAGAAATAAAGAGGGCAAGAAATAAAGGCCTGCCTCGAATACAAGCATGCCCCAAATAAAGGCCTGTGCCTTGCAAGCAAGTAAATAAAAGACCCTGGCCATAATTTGAGGATTTACGAGTCTGTCTCCTAAACATTCCTCACCCGTTATCCAGACATGCATGAAAACATTTGAAAACAAAAACTCAGCCATTGGTTGTTTTGAGAATGATGACTTTCTCTTCAGGATTGTCATAACCGGGTTTAGTTAATGATCAAGCTATACTAGACCGGTTTCAGGTCCCTAACAACCGTAGTCAAGAACAAACTCAGAGGACAAGCGCTAGTTTGTTTACACGGACAGCGCATAGAAAGCAAGCTGGCTGAACTTGATA
This sequence comes from Alosa alosa, assembly GCF_017589495.1. NCBI lineage: Eukaryota > Metazoa > Chordata > Actinopteri > Clupeiformes > Clupeidae > Alosa > Alosa alosa. The sequence continues at coordinate 50,029,549 of NC_063189.1, read as the reverse complement.
TAAGATGAAGAATAAAAGCATATTGCCTAAATATTTCGATATAGCCGAGTCTGAATTGTTTTCATCTAGAGGTGTAGCGGGTTTACCTATGAAAAAGAAACAGATGATTTACGAAAGGTAGGCTAAACATTTGGCCAGTCACTGTGAAGGTTGGTTAGGCTTTGACTGCACAAACATTAGTTTAGATTTACATTACCTACTCAAAGGCTACATAATGACAGGGGTGGGCAATCATTTCCCCCAGAGGTCAGGGGATAATTACTTTGATAAAGTAGTCTATGCCGCTGGCCACACATTGAACAATTGACTGAAATACAATGCACAAAATGCATTGTGCTGGAAGTTAACTGACAGGAAAGTAACGTTAGCATATAGATACATGACGGATTAATTAAGCAAGTCTGCAACCTTATTGCTATACTATGCAATAACGTTACTTGCAAGCCCGTGTCTACTTTCTTAAAACAATCTACTCAAATGGAGTGTGAACTTTAACTTTAGGCTACCCTGCATCTTGTCATTTGTGTGAAATGTAGGCTAACGTTAGCCTCCGTAATCATGGATCAAGTCTCTTATAGAAATGATATGCTGAGAAATATAATAAAACACATTAACGTTACTACACTATTTTACTTAGCCTACATATAATTTCAGTTTTTCCTCTTGAGCATGAAGTATAAGTATATATACACTCTTGATCCCGTGAGGGAAATTTGGTCTCTGCAGTTATCCCAATCCGTGAATTAGTGAAACACACTCAGCACACACTAATCCCAGCACAGTGAGCTGCCTGCAACAACAGCGGCGCTCGGGGAGCAGTGAGGGGTTAGGTGCCTTGCTCAAGGGCACTTCAGCCGTGCCTATTGGTCGGGGTTCGAACCGGCAACCCTCCGAAGTCCGAAGCGCTAACCAGTAGGCCACGGCTGCCCATGAAGATAACATGTGTGGCGTAACTTCAATGCATGCACTGTGAAGGGCCACTAGGCCCTCTACTCGTTTTCTTTGGTTGTCTTCAGGTGCTTCAAGAGCTAACGAGCTGATGAGCTGCACCTGAGGGCAGGTGTTTCCAGTTAAAAGGGCGGCTGCCTCTCCCCTTAGGAGGGTCATTCTTACTTTGGGTTTTGGACATGTAACACTGCACTCAGACACATTAAGCGCTTTCAGATATAGCATATACTCCGGAGGTTTGTCAAACGGAGGTCCTACCCTTCGGATGATTCAGATACGATGCTAACCTGTGGACCTTATACGGACGTATGTTTATTACAGAATCTCCGTGCGGTTGTCGAGTGAGGGGTTGGGGCTTGTAGAGTTCAGAAGATGTGAGATATGACGCAGAATATATGCGGCCACTGCCTGTCACAGCTGCTTTCACAGCTGCTTTTTGTTTACAAAGTGTAGCCTATGCATTATGTAGGCTAAAGAAGAGAAATCTATTGTGCGTATAGGCTAATACTTGGCTAGTCATGTAAGTGCGCACTTGAAATTGACCTACAGTATTTGTATGTGTGCTTCGAATAAACACATTTATCTGTTTTCAACGTTGTACCAGAATCTGGTTTGCGTTGGAGAGAGAGAGCACAAACTTGCTACCAGCCAATTCAGTAGGCTAACTCAAGACTTCAAGGCCATCATACAACGTTTTTAAGCAACAAACAAAATACTAACATAACAGTGAAGTTGTTCATTTTTTCATGGTTTATTTTTTTCCAAAAGCATCCTCTCCCCATGTGTCTATTGCATTTACGTAAGGAGCTTGGAACAAAGTTGGGTTTTCTTCGTTTTCATTTTCTCTAGGCATATATGCTCAACAAATATCAGCTAGCTCAGCAGGCCATGAGAAGGCTATCAATGAACAGAAAACCGTGTTGGCTAACAATTTATTAAATACTCCTGTTATTGTCATCAACAACATCGCTGTAGGCTACTGCCTTTTCAGCGCCTTCTGCTTATCAGTCTTTTGAATTCGTTTGGCCTTTCCATGCAGTTGTAGGTTACAACGTGCCATTCCCTTCATGTGTTCTATTAAAATGTTGTATGCCCTCATTGACAGTAGCTCCGTGAAGTCTGCATCTTTCCAGGTCGGAGATTTTCTGGACAGCACTATGCGCACAAATGGACGCACGAAAGAAACGTCACCAACACGCCCTCTCACTAGGTGTGAATTTTAACCGCATGTTCTACGCCTCGTTCAGACACAGCACATTTACATAATGTCCGGAGGAAATACTAGGGGGGGGAGTAGTAGAACAACCGGCTAACTTCGGACTTCCATATGACCGGTTATGTCGTTCAGATATACGGCCCCACCGTTTAACATCGGCAGAACCTCCGGTCTTACACGTATGTCTGAAAGCGCTAATTACAAACACACAACATCCATGCATTACTGATGACTGACTTTGACCCACCTCACACTGTTTGTTTGTTTGTTATTTGGTTAGTTTGGTTAATAAATCGATATTTTAGTTAAAGAACCAACCTCTCGACTCCCTCTTTTGTTGTGGCCTTACCCCTAGGTCATAACAGTATCCAAATGTCTAGTCTAGCCTATTACTACTCAGTGCTAGGCCTTTTTAGAAGACAGACCAACAGCCTACTTTATTGACGTTTTAAACATTTTTAGCTTTGAACTGAAACATCACAAAAAAGTTAGATGTCTCCTGTACTGCAAACGGGAAATTCAGTCTGCTTTCCTCTGCCAAAAGTTAACCATTTTCAAGCACCTTGCGTCCTTCTTTCAATGTCTTGCTATACAGCTCTGGGTTTGCTTGTCCTCAGAGTTTGTCCTTAACGACGGCTGTTAGGGAACTGAAACCGGTCTATAATACCACACTTTAACAGTGGTTGGTGTAAATCAGGACATTTTAGCCTTCCGACAGGCTTTTGTCGGGACTTGGGACACGCAACTCAAAATGTGATTTTAAACGTGCTACTTTTTTCTCTCTCTCGCTCTCTCGGAGGTAGCCAGCCAAGCATTTGCTCTGCTGCCGGCTTGTCCCTCATCGCCCAAAATGCTTGATTGCATTCTCCACATTTTTAGCTACATTTTCATGTACCACATCAGCATTTTTGTTCAGTGAATCTTTTGTAAATTGCTTTACAATTACCGTTGGGCCCTTGGCCGCCTTCCTTATCACCCAGTTCGCTTTAGCTTGCCGCCATTCACTCCTTCATTAAGATTTCTGGTAGAATTCTCCATCTTTTTGGCATCTATGTGTCCAGTTATATAGTCTGTCTGATCTTAGTCTTGGATTTTGTGAAATAAATTTCTAAATACGACTTATAGTCCGGTGTGACTTATATATGTTTTGTTCCTTTTCATGAGGCATTTTTTGACTGATGCGACTTATACTCCGGAGCGACTTATAAAATACGGGAGGTTATTTAATAAATATCTTACTAAAGGTATATGGCATGTCACTCCGTATTTAATTAAATGGCTTGTTGTGGTGTTGTGATGTGGTTTTGTATTCACATCTCTTACCTTTAATGTTGACCTGGAATGTCACCTTGTCCTCTGCTGTTTCACATGAGTAGTGTCCCTCATCACTGGACTTAGCATTCTTAATGACGAGCTTCCGCTTTGTTCCTTGGGAAAACATTGATGTCCTCTGGTCTTCCTTTAGTTCTTTCTGCTCTTTCTTCCAAATCACAGCTGTGTCATTAGTGGATACCTCACAGCTGAGCTCCACATCACCACTGAGTTTCATGGCAGCTCCTTCACTCTTAGACTTGTTTACAAACCTGCCTGGTTCATCTAAAAAAATAATAATTAAAAAACAGAACAGAAATGAAAATATTTTACAATCAACAACATTCAACCTTGTCCACAGTGTGTGTTAGGAGCTAGAGCTATTTGGGCTTGATTGATGATTGATTGTGTCTAAAATGTCTGTCGCCATTAATCTTTATGATTGTAGCAGACCAATGTTCTGCTGAGCTCTTGTTATTGTTTATAGGGGGGAAAAAAAGTAAATCAAGCACCTAGGGATTATATCATGAAGGTCACAAGTTTGAGTTATTACCCAGCACCTCCAGAAACCGATCTGCAATAATTTGTCACCAAATTCCAAATAATTTTTTTTTTATCTACCCTTGTCAAAAATGCCCCCCAAACTTTGGATCACTAAACATTGTTAATGAACTTCCATAAATCTTAAATTTCAATTTGTTAATCAACTTTTACTCTTGTTACTCTAATGTTATTATCCCATTGGTTGCACTGTAAATTTGTTCCCCAGAAATTCATTTATAACAGCCATACCTATTCAGTCTCTTGACTCTCACCATTGTGTTTTCACTTGTTCAGTGTTGAATGCATAAGCCTTTTCCACCAGCCATTTTTGTGGTCAAGCTATAGGCTCAGCTGTGCTATATTATTGTGTATATACCCAAAAGCTAATGTCAAACAGGGGGCACTGTGGCAAAATAGGAAACATGCCCACAGGGACCAGGGTAATTTCCCAATCTCTTATTTCCTTTCACACTCCTGTCAAATTAAAGGCATAAAAGCCCAAAATATAAAGAATCTAATGCCAAACAAAAGAAAAATGACCTTGTACCTTTAAGAGCAACCTGGAAGAACATTCTATCTCCATCACAAATACACTCATATATGCCAGTGTCTTCATGTGTGATTTTGTGTATCACAAGAACACGCATCAGGTCAGTGGACAGACACTCATACTTTTTCGCTGCCTTAATCTCCTTGCCCTCCTTCATCCATATGACCTGTGGATGTAAAAAATAGCATTTTACATTTTGAAAAGTTACAGAATTCACAAGGTAATGGTGTTCCCATTTCACACATCACAAACCTGGACATTTGGATCTGACACTTCAGTCTGCAGCTTTGCCGATGTGTATGCTGTGAAGCCAAAAACTTCTGTCTCAGTGGACTTTCTTGTGAAGCGGGCTTGTGGAGCTAAAAAAAAATCAAATAAAAATAAAATGTACTTTCCCCTTGTTCTCTCTATTTTTCATTGTGAAGCTTTTTAATACAGTATGTTATTTGTTACAAAACCTATAATGAACGAATTAAACAGGCATTGTCATGGTTGAGGATTTCTGCCGTGCATTTGCATTGCATAACTGATGTTCTCAGTCAGGTAAATCCAAACAGACCAGTTTTCACCTAGAAAAACTAAGGAATCGCTTCTGACTATGTGCGGGTGGGGATTTCTGAATCATTTGGATATGCTGTGGCAAAATGATGAGGATTGGAGGAAATGCCAGGGCATGGCATTGTCAGAGTTAAAGGAGAAATCTGGCCAATTTTAACACAGAGCTCTGTTGATCATGTTCACGGAATACTGTCGGTCAGAAAAAAATCGGTGCTGTCTGACGCGAGTTAGCTGGCTAGCGGATAAAGCAGCCAAAGTGCTTACAAGCTTATGGGGGCATGTTCTAAACCAGTGGTGTCCAAACTACTGCCCGTGGGGCCAAATACGGCCTGCCACACACTTTAATCTGGCCAGCCGAGCATTTATTAGTTTATCATAGATCCGGCCAGCCACGCACTTTAATCCAGCCTGCCCGGTATTTAATTAGGTTATCATAGGCCGCTCGCTTTTTTCCCAGCGATAGACGACGTTGTGGTTAACTTTAGGCTACTGCAAACTGCTTTACACTCTTCTGTTTACAATGTCAAAGTCAAAACAGCTTGTTACATCGAGATACATAGTATCTACATTGCAGCAGATCTAATGGGAATGCATTTGAGCGTGATAAGACGGAGAGAGCGCGACGGGTTCCAGCTGGCTTGTCATTGTTGATAATTGATATCTCCTTTTTATAAGAAACTTTTAAAAGGAAATCGCGATGGCAACAGTAGTTCCCACTACTGACCATTTATATAAACTGTGAGGGCACAGCCACAGGCACACCATAGGCTATATTTGAGTGGAGCTGGCAAAGAGTCTTAAAGTGACAGTGCACCATTTATAAATGAATTAAACAGCATCAAATGAACAGTATTTCTTAAGAAATTAATTTTCTACAACAAAATTACTTTTAATTATTTTTAAAACCCAATGACCCACCACCACTGTGCATGTTGTTAGCACGCCTTGTCAAGTTAACTTTGCTAATGCAGCCTATTGTTTGCTTAGCCTACCTACCTACTCTATGACCGACTAACTAGCTAACCGACGAACTCCCTTACTAAATCGACTACATTTGTTGCACACTTGAAACAAAATGTCTTCAAAAGTATGTTGAAGGTCCAATAATTTCAAACATTACATTTCCGTTCGCACTTGTAGGCTATGCTGCTTTTCTTTCACTGTCTCAAATGGCGTACTTCTGCACTTACAATACCTAATTTGAGTGTGTGAAGGTGTTCACACTGACAATTCCAACGGCACGAAGTGCACTGCTAGTCCCCGATGGTGCACTCTTAATGGTCAAAAAGCTGAGTGTGGAACGGCTACATAGCAGAAGAGGTGGGAGCTGACACCTTTAACCTTTTCAACGTTATAACATAAACTGTTCATGTTTTGACACTGTATCTTGGCTACATAGCAGAAGAGGTGGGAGCATTTTTCAAACTTGTGGTAATCCATTTGAGACACGGTTGAGTTTCGCTTTAAAGAACTGAAGCAGCAGCAGTTTGGGCCAAAAAAGGACCACACTTTTCATTGGTACAATTATCATGCTTATAACATAAACTGTTCATGTTTTGACAAAGGAAAATTATAATAAAAGAGAGAGACCAACTTTAGGTCATAATGTCGAAAATCTGCAAAAAATTATTTTTAAGACATGTTCATAGCAAAAATGGATTGAATGAGATTCATTTAGATCAATGAGAAAAATTTCAACGGAACAGATGGGAAACAGGGTCATCAAATGTTACAAGCTTTTTCTTTCTTTTTTCTTCTTTTCTTCTTTTTTTCTTATATCAAGGTATGTCAAAATGAATATGAAGTTTATTGAAAGATTGAGGACAGATGCCTTACTTTGTGTACTTTGTGTAATACATTTGCACAAGGAAATGCTAGATTTTCATTAAGTAATGATAAATGGTAAATTGACTCACAAGAAAATGATACCCCATTATAATTTTACATTTTACTAACTAAACAGATTATTGAATAAATATAAATTCCCATACAAAACCTAAAAGACCATACGTGTTTTTAGGAATGGCAGAGTCAGTACAACAGGACTTTCCAAAACTGATGACTGTCAACTCATTTGAATGTCACTCAGAAAGAAAAAAAACGTTTTTTTCTGTCTTCCTTACCTTTCACACTAAGTGTGCAAATACTCTCTGAGCCACCACCAACAAACTTCACTTCAGCCCCATTCAGCTCAAAAGTGGCCTTACGGATGAGAAGCGTGTGAATGGTCTTTGAACGTGTGATGAGGTAGTCAGAGCCACTGCGTAGAAGAGTATTATTTAGCTTCCAGGAGCCTGAGCAGACCGCAGAGAGCTCGATTGTCAACGTAACCTCCTCACCAGAGGTTGCACTGGCATTCACTAGGCCTTTTGTTATGTTCGCTGTCGGTTCTGTATAGGACAAAAGATGTCAAGCAGGTAATGAGAAACATGTTAACATAACTGGTATAACCTAAATTATTGCAACAACAGATGTCAAGATATCAATAGAATAGGTGTCAGAGAAAAACCTAAACAACAAAATCTAGAATGATGAAGAATAAAGAGATGGCTAAAGAGGTGGAATACAACAACAACTGCACACAAAGGCAGGCTGACTGTCCTGCCATGGACTTGAAGTTGACCTCCTCACCTCCTCATACAGAGCATGCTGAGAAGTAGGGAGAAAGTGGGCGGGAGGCTAAAATCAATGGGTGCTCATGTTTATCTGTGTTTTAACACAGCTTTGTGTAACACAAATGTGCTCATTAGTGTATTCAAATACTCTTTGCTGTTGCAAACACCTCTCAGTGCACAAGCTCTATCATAGCAAATTGGTGATCAATTTCATGGGGGTTGAATATTCCTGTATATCATGTACTGTACGTGTTAATATTTACTCTCTCACCAAGGAAGAACATTCCAGGAACCTCAAGGCAGGAGCTTCGGCCAAAGTCATTTACAGCAGAGATACGGAACTCATAGCTGCCTTCTTCTGTAATGTTGTTGACAGTGTAGTGGGTGTAGGGCACTGTGCTTGTAGTGTTGCACCTCAGCCATGTGTGAGCTCCCAGTTTTCTTCTTTCGATAAAGTATCCTTTTATTGGCACCGGACGATCGCTCTCTGGAGGTGACCAGCACAGAGTGATGGATGAATCAGTCTTGTTCCGTACCACAGGGTCAATTGGGGGATCTGGTGGGTGCTTTCTTGGTGCTAGAAGGCCAAAATAAAGAACATGAAAGGTGACATTTGTTACTATTTATATTCATATTGCTTTCACACAGTATGCCACTTGTCATTTAGTTTCATATGTATGAGGCGGTGGTAAAGCGTAAGGAGCTAGGCAAAGTAGCCTGAAAATGTGGGTTTAATTCCCGACTTCCACCGTTGCGCCATTGAGCAAGGTACTTAGCCCCGAGTTGCTCTGGGGAGAATGGCCTTTGTAATATAGTTGAGATATGTAAGTCACTTGGTAAGCGTCTGCTAAATGTAAATGTGTATGTACATGTACATATGTATTTAAGTAGCCTCACCAGTAACAGTGAAATGAGTTGAGGTCTTGCAATCCCCTGCGATGAAAGCTACTTCTCCTGAGTCTTCAGAAGTGCAGTCACGTATGGTTAAAGTGTATTGCCGTGTACTATGTGCAATGCTGATGCGTGTATCTTCAAGCAGCTTAACGCAATTTCTTGTCCAGTAAGAGCCTTCACAAGGTTTTTCAAGCTCTACACAGAATATTACTGTGTCGCTCACAGGGACAACTGTCCTGCGTGGGAGTTTCTTTGTGATGTTACCTGAAAATCAAATGCAAGAACAATAAGAAGTTGGGACAATCTTGTACATGCACTGCATGTTGTAACAATGTATAAGCTATACAATTACAGTGCATGAAAATGCACCGTACTGTTATCGCTGGGCTTCTTATAATTATTCTTCTTCTGACCAGCCAAAGGACACCTGCGCTATGTAACTTTAATGTTTGACAACTTTATACTTTAGATATTTGCTAAATGTGATAAAATTTCCCCATTGTAAATCAATGGGTCGAACGTTCATGAGTTTAAACTAATGACATCACAATGCTTTTGCACCTGTGTCTCAACGGCCCCTGTTCTGTCTAAAACCAAAGACGGGCTGCTAAGTAGGAATATCATTACTCACCATCTGTCTGGCTATATCCATCTCCATAATAGGCTATGTAAGCTACAAACAAGTCAGACTGTTCCAAACTTTCTTCTGCTACTAATAGTCCACATCTGGCACATAGGCACAAAGTGTGGCAAACCGAATGATTTTCGACTAAAACAAAAATGTTATCAAGCAAGATATACTTGCTACTTGGACGACAATAACGTTAACCATCTCGTGAGAGACCTAGATAGGTTAGCTGTAACTGTAACTGTCGCTAGATAAATAAAGTTTAGACTGGTGTCATAGCGGATATCTGCGCATAAAATCACAATCATTCTGCATATGTCTAATATTTAAACATTTACTGTTAACACTATTGTGAAACTCATATCATGCTTCATTTAAAGTTACAGCAGGGATAAATGCTATTGAATGATATCAGTCTAATTCAGGCTGCATGAGCCTACATAAATGACCATTGAATATTTCACCAGATTGAAAAACATAGGCCTAGGCTACATAATCGTTCTGCCAACATAACGTAGCCTAGTCAAACTGCAATGTTTGTTTGTACTGGGTACCCTCGATAACCACAGTAAATGCTCTTCTTCTACAGTCAGGATAATATAATGCAATTATATAGGCCTACATCTAATTTAGGCTACATGAGTCTGCATAAATGACCACTGAAGATTTAACCACTTTGAAAAAAGTTAATTTGTTCACAAATAATAGCCTACACAAATTGTCTCATGCTGTGATCCCTCATGCTCTTATCCTAAGTTGCAGAAAAAACAACCATATATGCATGACTTCAGTATCATCCAGTGAACTATATCGATGCTCAATCAATTATCTTCGGTTCTAAAAATGTAGGCTATAAAATAAGACTGTTCAAGTCTTGACTGTTCAAAGACTGTTCAAGAGCTCCATGCTGGTGTGTTACCATAACTTTATTATCATTTTGGAAATTGCCCTTACTGGGGGAAAATGTATTTATTACTAAGAAAGCCTAATGTGTTTTAGACTACCTCTCAACACTGCTTTATCTAAGTATAAGTATGTATATATACTTTTTTGATCCCGTGAGGGAAATTTGGTCTCTGCATTTAACCCAATCGGTGAATTAGTGAAACACAATGCACACAGTGAACACACAGTGAGGTGAAGCACACACTAATCCCGGTGCAGTGAGCTGCCTGCTTTTTAACGGCGGCGCTCGGGGAGCAGTGAGGGGTTAGGTGCCTTGCTCAAGGGCACTTCAGCCGCGGCCCACTGGTCGGGGCTCGAACAGGCAACCCTCCGGTTACAAGTCCAGAGTGCTAACCAGTGGGCCACGGCTGCCCAATTATCTGCCTTTTTAGAAAATCAATATAATATTATAACGTTTCAGTTAGAACATAACAAGATCTAGTTTAGTCTACATACAAAGGCCTACCATTTACAGAACCAACATAAACAGCATTTGATTTGTTGCCTAGACCTACCATTCAATTAACCTAATTTATCAATTGCCTACTCATCCTTCGTCTATATCATTATATTCATCTTTCTATCCTAGCATATGCTGCAATTAAAATGTCCCTTGAGGTGATAGAGCAGCATACATTGTATAGGCAACTTATATTGCCCACTGTTAATGTTTTTCAATGTTTCCCAACCACAGTAACTACCAAACAGCAACCACACGAAAAATACCTAGCAAGACCTACACAACAGTTTTTGAACAAAGGCACCAACTTTCTCTCCATCCATACCTTCCTTACTACCTAGGAACCTTCACAGCTTACTTTAGAAATCAACATTAAACTATTTGTCTATAAATATTCATTATACTAAACTATATTAAACTATCTGTCTATCAACATCTATTAAACCCTGTCAACCTAGCAACCCCCATAACAACCAATATGATTACCCTAGCAACCAGCATAACAACCGCTTTATTTGGCATAGCAACACCCAAGCAACCATTGCATTTCTAGGTATATATTTGTAATCAACAATTAAGAATACTTTTATATGGACCTTTTACTCTTTTAATAGAAAGAACTGTGAAGAGAAGAAAGGAAATGAGTGAGAGTGAAAGATAGGGAGACTTGCTGGGGGTTTTGAGAAATAACCTCAGGTCGGACTCAAGCCTAAGACCCTATGGGTATTGAGCCCACGCTACCGCTACGCTGTGCATTTGCCATATTAGGCAATATGTCATTTTTATGATTTATGTTGTGTTTCTTTTACACATATAGACGTAGGTTTTAAAAGGGTAAAAGCAGAATGTCTGATTCTGTGTCAGTTACCCAGAACAGTGAGCTCAGCAACAGTGCGACTCCCCTCTGACATTTCGCAGATGTAAACAGCATCATCATTGGTTGTGACATTGTGGATGGTGAGGCGACGCAATGTCCCCTTCTCTTCCATTCGGTATTTGCCACTCTCTTCCAAGCGCGTCTCCTCCATGAACCAGTTGGCTTGAGAGGCTGCTACAGGCACCTCACAGAAAAGCATTGCTGTGGCCTTTTCCTGTACCTCCACATCCTGCAGCTTCCTCTTGAAGGGGACTTTGGGTTCTGCCAAGGGTCAGATTGACACAAAACAGAGCGAAACTGATTAAGCCATGGAGAAATGTGTACAAAACACAATTCGGAATACTGTATTGCAATGTCAGGTAACTGACACCAGGAAGTCAAAAAGGTATATATTTAATAGGAAGTACTACATTAAATTCCTTAAACTATCTATTCAATTCAAATACATGTAGGTATTTCAACATTTAAAAGCATATGGGAACTGTTCAGATACAACAAATAATGCATGGAAACAGTATACGGAAATAGCCAAATCCAAACCCTTCCTTCAACCAAATTTCCGCTAATTTGAATTTTGCAGCCTGTAAATTATGTTGGCATCACATCAGCTGGCATGGAACATTTCTTGTGTTATGTCATTCAGTGAGGGGGAATTTGTGACGTTCTGATATAACTGTTATTGTTACTCTCACTCCTGAAAATTATAATCTGATCTGAGCTATTCAAACTGTGAGACTCAGTGACAATGACTTCTATGGAAGAAAAAAAATGGCAGAAGTAAAGTCACTTCTCAACTACGCTTTGATATGTCAACTGTGTCAATATGAAAACAAACTTTGTACATGGACTCCTTTCTGAGGATGTCCCAAAATGGGGTAACTGCCTAACATCAAGTCGCCATGCCAACTATGTCTATGTACATAATTGTGTTACACGATGTCCTATATTTCCCCACCTGGCTTTTCTCATTTCAATCATAAGTGAAACACTATAATGAAGCAATTCACAGTCTTTGTGAGAGCCGTTTTTACATTGTTCAAAATCTTACATTAAAAAAGTTGTATTCAAAACACTCCAAAAGATGACTTATCAACTGTGTTAACTTCACAGGGCCTTGCTGAAATCTGGCTCAACGCTAGAAAAGACTGCAGTATCAATCAGAAATGTGAAATACTCTGACCTTTGCCTCTTTTGGCCCTTTGTAGTGTGTGTACAGAGGGCCAAAAGAGCTGGAAATATGGCAGGCCTGAACACTCCATATCAGGGTTGTGCACAATTCAAATTGCAATCCTGCTTCCTGTTTGCTACCTCAATTGAAATGCAAGTGAAATTAAAGAATTGAATTGGAATTTAAGAGCCCGTTTCAATTCAATTCTGGAATTTTGCACAAGCCTGCTCCATATACAACATCCATTTCATACAGTAAAAGCCAAATATCTTCAAGAAATATACGTCTTCATACAGCCAAAGAAAGTGGAACTTGTCTCTAACCCTGCATGAAATAGTGAAAATGAAAAATACAAGGTGAATGAAAGCTCTTCACCACTCCACCTGACCAAAGCACTGGCGTCAGATGGCAGCTTGTGTTATCAGAGAAACTGCAAACTACTCATCAGAAGCAGAAAATAGATGCAACTTGATACCACCCCCTCCACTGTTGTGCCAGCTCTGTACCATGTAGAGCATGATTCAAGTTAGAAGTGTTAGAAGCCAGAAGTGTTTGGCCCCTTCCCGATTTCTTATTTTTTTGAATGTTTGTCACACTTAAATGTTTCAGATCAAACTAATTTAAATATTTGTCAAAGATCACACAAGTAAACACAAAATTGGAGGGTTTTCGAACATGAACTGCTTTTTTAAGGTCATGCATAGCATCTCAATAGGATTCAGGTCAGGACTTTGACTAGGCCACTTCATTTTGTTTTTCTTCAGCCATTCAGAGGTGGACTTGCTGGTGTGTTTTGGATCACTGTCCTGCAGAACCTAAGTTCGCTTCAGCTTGAGGTCACAAACAGATGGCAGTGGTCTTGGAACTTATGGAACCATGCCATTTTTGCCCAGTCTCTTATTTATGGTGGAGTCATGAACACTGAGCTTAACTGAGGTAAGTGAGGCCTGCAGTTCTTTGGATGTTGTTGTGGGGTCTTTTGTGATCCTTAGGATGAGTCGGCCCGCCAATCCTGGGAAGGTTCACCACTGTTCCATGTTTTTGCGGATAATGGCTCTCACTGTGGTCCGCTGAAGTCTCAAAGCTTTAGAAATGGCTTTATAACCTTTTCCAGACTGACAGATCTCAATTACTTTCTTTCTCATTTGTTCCTGAATTTCTTTGGATCTCGGCATGATGTCTATGTTTTGAGGATCTTTTGGTCTACTTCACTTTGTCAGGCAAGTCCTATTTAAGTGATTTCTTGATTGAGAACAGGTGTGACAGAAGGGGGAAGGGGGTTAACACTTTTTCAAACAGGGCAATGTAGGTTTTGATTTTTTTTCCCTTAATAATAAAAACCTTAATTTAATAACTGCATTTTGTGTTTACTTTTGTTAACTTTCAATTTGTTTGATGATCTAAAACATTTAGGTGTGACACTTTTTCACTAGCCTAGAAATCTAGACGCGCCCCTAGTGGGCTAGTCTAGCAACTCTCCGTTGGCTTGTGAGCTCCAGAAATCGAAACTCAATCAGGCCAATGAAATCGTGTATAGAGTCGTTAGGTGGGCTTAACATAATGATTGATGGCAGAGTTGCAACGGTTTGGCTTGAATTCCCTGCTACTTGAAAACAAATAAGATGGATGTTGCTGTTGGCGAACAGTGTGACACAAGTTAAGTTGGCAAACGTTTGAACTAGCCAACTAGCTCCGCTGGTGGGAAACGCATGGGACTCATAAGCTGCCGCTGTCCCATTAGTGCAGAGGGAATTTGAAAGACAACTGATTATCCCGCCCCTCGGACTGAGCACTGCGAACGGTGAGTGCCCAGACCCTACATTTTAATGTGGGTCTGGCTCGTCAGGCTACTTTTTCACACCACTGTATACTCCTCACTGAAGTCTGTCTTTGAATATATGAACTAAAATACCAAAGTGTTTCGATGAACTAAACTAAAGATCTAAAGAACTAAAGATGGACACAGAAAAGAACAAAAAGCTCCATCCAAATCCATAGAAATGAATCAAGATTATCCTTACCTTTAACAATCACCAACACAGCACTGTATGTCTGTCCAGCCATATTTGAGGCATTGCAGGTGTACAAGCCATTGTCACTCTGTTTACAGTATAAAATCTTGAGGATAAAGTTCTCTGCATGATCCTCATACATTACATGTCGTCTGCCTTCAGTGATGTTTGTACCATCCTTCCTCCAAACAATGTGGGGCTTTGGATGACCTGTGACAAAACAGCTGAGTTTTGCATGCTTCCCCTCAGTCACCATACATGTGCGAGTAAAGACACCTTTTGGCAAATTATAAGCAAAGTCGGAGGCACGTTGATCATTGTCTCGTCCGTCAGTGATCTTAGAGCTAGAGAGAGAGGATGAAGTGCTTTCTGTGGTTCGATGAAAGGAGATATCTTTTCTCATCTCCTCCTTTCGTTTCTGGAGGTGTGACAAAAGGGATGTGCTTTTGTCTGCATTAACAATCTGATAGGCATCCTGGAGGTCCACTACAAGAGTGGCAGCAGCATGAGACCGACCTACTGTGTTTTGAGCACGACAGGTATAGGTGCCACTGTCAAGGCTGCGCACACTTTGGATCCGCAAGGAGCTGCCTTCACTGTCAGAGGTGATTTTGATACGGTTTGTCTCACCAATATAACGGCCATCCTTCTCCCACTCAAAGTTAGGATCAGGGTGAGCTGCCACCCGGCAGTAGAAGGTGACATCGCCTCCCAGGCCAACTCGTGCAGACATAGGCTTCACCATAAACACAGGTGCTCGATCCACCAGCTGCTCTGGCAGGCCCACCCTAAGGCTCACAGCAGCATAGGCTTCCCCAACATTGTTTTTGGCACGGCACATGTACTGCCCACTGTCTTCCAAAGTCAGATCATAGATGGTCAAGCGATAGACATCACCATCCTCCACTGTTTTGAAACGGCCACCAGCAGAGAGTTGCAGTTTCTCTTTCTCCCATGTGACAATTGGGACAGGACTGCCCACAATGGTGCAACTCAATGAGGCATCCCTACCCACACACACAGAAAACGCCTTGGGCCGTGTTATGAATCTGGGAACCCCACCAAACAGATTCTGGTCCATCACAAAATCCTGCAACAGAGGCAAAGAATGATAAGTACTGTGCATGCAATGTACAACATAACATGACTCTTCTGTTGCTAACAAATAATACAGGCATATGCATATCTTTCTGACATTTCTTAGAAACACTATCCTGACAATTCTTAGAAACACTATTGTAATATTGTACTTTCAAATACACATTTTTTGCACAGCTGCCCACATTTTTATCAACATTAGTGTATCACTCATTTACAGTTTAATTTGCAAAGGTTTAATTCTATCTTTATTTTTTCTACTAAAGGCAAAAGCCATGCACAATAACATTTGAAGAGTTCATTTTCATTTTTACTACATTTGAAGAGTTCTTTTTTCACAAATACTCAAAAATTGTGCCTTTTTATTGCATATTCCAGGTTATATCAATCAAACTGTAGTTGGTTTGCTTTCATCAAGTCAATGTATAAATAAGGACATAATAATGCACTGTGAACCAGCTAAAAATCGATAGAAATGTGTGAAGATTACAACCTGTTGAGATAAAAACAAATAATCATGATGCAATTTTAAAAAACAGAATAGGGAGTATTCTGCTTTTGATTTCACTTGTTCAATGTCACATGACTATCCTAACTGAAAACAACCTCATCAGGGCGCCAGACAAAACAGAATATGCATTAAAGTTGCAGTCAGGGATTTTACACGATTTCAAGCCCATAGGCTAACATTTTTTGCCACATTCAGAAATAATTTCCTCATGACCGCTAGCTGCCCATTCTGTGAGTACACTGTAAAATTAGGCTTCCCAGGCTTCGAAAACGGGAAACAAACAAAGTGGGGTAGCCTGTCCCCCAAACAAAAACTAAACTATGCATGGAATTTCTAAGGAAATAGTGAAGGTAGGGGTGAGCTACCTCTCTGGTGTGTTTTGTTTGGTCCTTGGTTAAAATGGAATTTTCTTTTTTACTTTTTAGATTTTTTTTGCACAAAAGCGACTTCATGCCAAATCCCTGATTGCACATTTAACTTGGACAAGGTGATGATTTCAGACCTTGTGTTCCTCACAGTTTATATAAATAAAGAAATATTTTTCAGTCATAATTTATCTGCAGCCTATTCTGCTAAAAAAAAAATCGTGAGAAAATCAATCGTGAACTTAAAATCGGGAATCGTACCGAACTGTGAGTTGAGTCAGTGTATCCTTACATCCTTATGTATCAAATAAAAATAATCAAATTTCAGTTTGGTTGATATTACTTAATTTACTTAACTAAAATGATTTAGGAAAATTATTTAAAATTGAGTTAACTGTTTTGAAAAAATAACTTAATTTATTTTGAATGCTACAGTGGAAGTACTTAAAACCTGGTCTTCTGTTCTGACCAATATAGGCCTACTGTAGGTTAACTCAAAGATGATTCTCTTAAATATCATGGAGACACCCAAAATTCTAACATAGCCTATTCAATTTAAAACCTGAAATACAGGCAACAGTTAGCCTAGTAGTAAAGTCTAGTAAAGTTACTAGAAAAGTCATCCACTTATTTGAAATTGTTATTTTTCTTTCATAAAGCCTATAGATTCCTTCCAGTTTAAGCTACCCTTAATCGCCAACACAGATAATACTGGCATCACTAATAGCCTGTTGAAATTAGGCCAACAAAATATCACACTTAATGAACAATTTCCAAAGTGTGCTCAAAACAACTGTGTTACAGCAACTGTGTAAAAATGCATTCCCCTATAACCAAGTTAACAATCTATGTGCCTTTGAAACGGTTGACATTTGCCGTCGTTGTCACCTCACTCCCCTAAGCTGCCACCACCAAAAATAACTTCAGCTGTCAGACCCCATCTCACTCCCATTGCCATTTGTAGAGGCGGAGACAGACGGACTCACACAGGAACAATAGACAAATAAACCAATAGAACTTTTCTTAGCCTACAACATGCCTAATTAACTAGAGACGGATGTAGGGATGTAATATTCCATTTGAAACTAGGAATTCTTCGCCCTTCGTCTAACAGTCTATTTGTTAGGGCACCACAGGTTACATGGCATGCACTTCGATTTGCTCAAGGCTAATCGATAGAAATGCCTAATTGTGGTCCAGATTATTGCCCATCTCAAGAATTCTGCACATTAAACACATTTGGAATAGGCATAGGGCAAGTTAGTCTGTCCTAAGGAATCAGAAAGTCAGAACTGTGCGTCAAAACTAGGCTACTGACCTTTTCTATTTTAGTTCACGGACAAATCATATACAATAGGCCTAGGCTATCTTATGTATCAAGCATTTAGTTTGGGGGGAAAAAAGTGTAAAATAGAAAGTTTCCTTGCCTTGGTGGGATAGCCTATAGAGTAGGCCTAAATTTGATCCAAATGAAACAACCGTAGGTAAATCCACTGAAACTGTCGAATACCGTAGCCTAGGTAGTGAAATATCCCCCAATCTCCCTCGGAGGCCAGATGACACTATATTTTTTCCTCTGTGGTTCTAGCCTACATGATGACAAGTAGGTGACGTTCCATTTTCGTTGCAGCCTCCTTCCAAAATAGCCATCGCCACAGCAGTTAGGCCTACCCCTCTTCCCGCGTGTGTGCCGTTTCTAAAGAAGGTTTCTAAAACTTTACGTAGCCTGTAGACTTAAACCATGAACGGGGTAGAATCGGGACGAATGAAACACTTTTTAATTAAACCTAATTTACAAAGAAATCGTAAAACACTGATAGTTAATAGGCATATTTTGTAGCAACCTACATCTGTCCTCTGTCAAATACAGTTGCATTTAGGCTACAGCTCTGCACAAAACAGTTCAAATGTTATTTAAGGAGAAGTAGCCTACTAGGCTACACGTGCGTATTGTTTCATTCGTCCCTCCTGGCTGCAAATTAAACAGTATGCCTAGGCCTTTGGGGAAATGAAACATACAGCTTAGGCTAAGCTATGCAAACACAACTCCAACACAATTTCAGTATTTGACAACATATCATGAATGGTAGGCTACTTCAAATATGTGTTATTTTAGATAGATTGCTGCTGGGCTACGTCTTGGTTCATGTCTGTTAACCCTTAGAACCCGATTGACGCAAAGAGCGTCAAAAAACACACCCTTTCTTCTCTGTTACATTGCTCCGCAACTGTTCATCGCAGCGAGATGAAACCTTTAATGCGTGACAGAGCAGAAGTGGGGCTTTCCAACGAGACCACGTAATCGCCTGTACATTAAAGTATGAAAATAGAAAAAGAAATCATACAATTAAATCAAATTGCATCATATTTACAGTTTATACTTCTCTGCGTTCACCTGCGCACCCATTGGCCTATTCTCGTTTGAATTACTCGCAAACCCGCGAACGCATAGATATGGCAAGCATATCAGATGAAAGAGGAGACAGAGGGCTATCCATTGGTACCAAGTATGTACGATCCTTCTGGCTTATGAAAACAGACGAAGTGACTGCAAAATAATAACTTCATATAGCTCAATTTACCTCACGTTGTCTGTTTTTGTGGCATAGCGTGTTAATAATTCAACGCTATTGTGTGTTTCTCTATGGCAAAGAATGTTCATAATCCGGTTTTGAGACCCTAGCAAATTCCTGCATGGCATCCAAATCAAGGCTCGCATTGCATCCCAATTTGTTCGACAAGGAAACACCTTTTTTGCCTTTACTTTGTTCATTAAAAAAAAAAAAAAGAAATCAATGCTATAGGAATGGCTGAACAGTTCAATAGTTGAGTAGTTTAAATAGCTACATTATGTAATAGTGAATTAATAGATGTGCATAGGTAGATAGTTTAATGGATGTTGATAGACAGATAGTTTAATGGATGAAGTGAAGAAAAATAAGTGAAAGAAAGTGGGGAAGAGAAAAGTGAGCTATCCAGTTCAATGGAGAGAGACACAGAGAAGAGGTTCCATGCAGTTACTGCAGTCAGTGGTTAATTTGCCTTATTCATCCAGCAGCCAGAACGAGGCTAAAGGACACACTTGCCATTACACCTCAGTCCAGCAGATGGTGGTGGTAATGCACTCCGTTTGCAAACTGCCAAAAACAGGCCAGTGAACCCTTCTTCTTTTTCGGTGAGCTTTTTTTTGCCCTTGAGTGCCCTTGAGCAAGGCACCGAACCAGTCACTGCTCCCCAAGCGCCACTGTAGCAGGCAGCTCACTGCTCTTTGTTAGTGTGTACTTCACCTGACTGTGTGTTCACTGTGTTCTGTGTGTGTTTCCCTAATTCACAGATTGGGATACATGCAGAGACCAAATTTCCCTCACGGGATCAAAAGAGTATATCTACTTACAGCGGGGAAAATAAGTATTGAACATGTCAACATTTTTTTCAGTAAGTATACTTCTGTAATGAATGAACCTCAGACTCAAATGCAGCAAGCAAGTTAACCCTTAAAGGAGTACCGTCACACCGGTGTGATGGGAATGTTGAGAAATGAACATTCTAAAGAATATCTGGGTTCATTGAATTCAACATAGAATTTTAGAACCTTCAATTGTTGCGGAACTTAGAATGTTCAAAAACCTACACCTTTAAGGGTTAATTTAATAAAGTTCAGGTAGCAGGTCACAAGTCCAATAAACAATCCGAGTAGGGAGATCCAAAGAGTAATCCAATAACAGGCAAACAGGTCAAAATGAGAGTTCAGAATGCATTTCACACCATATTTGGATGAGAAACGGCACTGTGCATCACCCTAAAAATACCATACCAACAGTGAGGTTTGGAGGTGGAGGCATCAAGGTGTGGGGCTGTTTTTCATCTCATAGTACTGGCAAACATCACACAGTTGAAGGAGCGATTTTTCCTGGGAGAATCTTCCATGACGATGAGTATGAGACGTGGCTAGACCTTCCAGCAGGACAATGATCCAAAGCATTCAGCAAAGGAAACTCTCAATTGGTTTCAGAGAAAGGAAATCAAGGCCCTGACTTTAATCCAATTGAACAATTTTGGAAGTTACCTAAAGATCAGGATTTACAAGAGGGACCATTGGAATATTCAGTATTAAAAGACTATCTGTTTAAAAGAATGGGCCAAAATCACACCTGAATACTGCAACTGATTAGTTTAGTCATACAGGAAATGCGTAAGCTCTCATTAAAAATAATGGCTTTTCCACAAAGTATTTAAGAAATTTCAGTAGGCGTGTTCAATACTTTTTACCTGTGGCATTTCACCTTTTTACTCATAACTCTACTTATGGACATTAATGTTTGGATTTTTTAATATGTGTGGATTATCTAAGTTAATACTAATGTCTTGAGAAAATTTCATGTGAATAGCCTCTCTGGAAGTATACTTACTGAAAAAAATGTTGATGTGTTCAATACTTATTTTCCCCGCTGTATACTTATATACTATAATCAACTAATCACTTTTCTAATTTCAATTGGGTATTTTGATTACTTTCAGTCAGGTTTTGGGCAAATTAGCACTGAAACAGCTGTTATTAAGGTTTTAAATGACATACGCCTCAATACAGATGCAGGCAAACATCACTCCTAACACTACTGGACCTTAAGTGCAGCATTTGATCACAACATATTCCAACACAGATTAAAACACTGGGTTGGATTTACAGGAATAGTTATCAACATATCTACTGTAAGGTGTCAGGTCAGGTAGGCTAAACTGGGACATCAGGTAAAATGGGAAAAATAAGGTTTTCCATCTTGGGCTCTTTAAATATTAGAAGCCAATCACTAATCATGTTATTATGGTAACTACAAATGTCCTTTATTAGAAACAATGATTTTGACTGGTCTGAGATGACAAAGATAGGTGAGGTAACGATTAAAAAAAACACTGCACCCACCTTGCATGGCATGTTGATTTTATGTTGATGGTAATACGGGCACTGCACCTAAAACATTGATGATATAACACAAAACATGCTTATATGATGTGATATTTTACGAACCGTTTAGGATATTATCAAAATATTTTAACAATACATCATTTTTTTTGTGGGAAAGGATTTTAAGTGATTATCTTATGAATCTGGTACAAAAAAAGAAGATAAAACTGGACATTGTTTTATGTAAAATTGCCATGTTACAAAGCCACCATGAGTCATAAAATCAAAAATCTTATGCTATACATAGGCTAACAGATGATTACAGTAGTTTTGTCAGTTATTTTTTTTTTTATACAAATATTGAAGATGATTATAACAATCGTCCAGAAAAAACATGATTATGTACGTATTAGCATGTAGCCTAGTTGTTAGTATGTTTCCAATGGCATAACTGATTGTCAGTGTTCCCTAGTCTTTTGCAATCATTTAACCCGCTATGGGCAATGCTAAAGTCACTGTTACAAACACAGCAGTGTCCAAGACTATCATTACAGTGCATGAAAATGTACTGTTCTGTTATCCGAAGTCTTCTTCTTCTTTTTATTAAGTGTGCTTGCTGAAAGCAGCACACTTATTATTAGTACAGAAACAACTATTATTGTTTCTGTACCGTTCATTTTTCGCCAAAATTCGGTAAAAGTCATACTGCAGCCTAAACCGTAAGTCCTAGAAACTTGAAATTTTCAGGTATGGTTACCAGTACCCCCCACTACCCATAACCCAAAATTTGACGTACTGCACCCAAAGGTGCGCTATTGTCAAAAAAAGTGAATTATGCTTATTTCTCCTTACCAGATTTACCTAGACTCAAAATTCTTTCAACATATTAATCTCTAAACTCAGATGCATCTTTTTGACCCTGGTCTTATGCTCTAAAAATTTTTACTTTTGCCTCAATTTCATAGAAAAGCCAAACATCATAAAAAGTTTCACAGGGTTCAAAAATCATCAAATCTTCACCAAAATTCTCACAGACAATGTTTAGATGAAGCCTCACAAAAGTTACTGAACGGAATTGCATTGCATGTAAATGCAATGGACTGTTATCGCTGTTCTTATTATTACAGTGCATGAAAATGCACTGTACTGTTCTAGGCTTCTTATTCTTCTTTTTCTAACGCGTTTAATGCAGCTTCAACCGTTTAACGTAGAAACTTCATTCAAACTATGTTACGTAGGTCTTACTTAGGACAAGTCGTGCTATGTATTTTCAGCTTTGTAACTTTTTATACTTTTTAAACTATTAATTAAAAACTGTTAAAAATTTCCCCATAGACTTAACATGGGCTGATGACATCACAATAGAGCCGTTAAGCAATTAGAATCCTATGGCAGGTGTTCGGGCCACCTGGACCAACTGCCAGTCTCAGGCTTTAAGCATACAAACTGGCCCTATTAAGACTACACATCCTGTTCAACTGCTTCCTCTGCCAAAAACTGTTTCAAAATAAAAATCCTCACTACAATATTTCACTGTTAAACAATTTAACCCTTTAAACTAAGTAGCCAACTTTTCGTGTCACTTTTCTCACCTAAAACAAGTTTTGCATCTACAACTTTATATTCGAAAAAATAGTTTTCAGGATGCTTCAATACACACAATTTCTCTTCTCTTCTCAGAGAAATTATCATTTTTTAAATGTTATTTTAACAAATCTAAAAAGGGCGTGGTTACACCTCTGATTGATAGCTCTTTCTGCAGACATGACCAAAGCATCTCCCCCCTTAGTTGTTTGCGAGAGACATCGTTGTTAGTTGTGACATTCTTTGTGAAAAAAGATATGCGCTGTTCTTTCGTAGATGCTAAGTATATTAGCTTCTAGCATGCTAAATCACACTAACATTAACCAGTTGATAGGCAAAGTAAAAAGGCTCTGCTATAAGTTAATCCAAAGTAACGTTAGCCATAGTCACCATCATTTAGTCCTACTTGTTTCAAATGGTTTAACATAACCAGTGATTACCGCCACCATGGTTGCAACTTCATTTTAATACTACACTTTAATACCAATGTGTGGTTTAATGTTCTGCATTATGTCCAATATTGGCTGCATCAGTAGCTATCTGCTCCGGATTGCCAGGTTGCCACTAATCAGAGTCTGATTCAGTGTAGTCCACGTGAGATAGGATGACCAACATCATCTACAGTCAGCCTGGAAGTCTAGTTAGAGCAGCTGATGGATCTTTAGGTGAAGTCATGCTGTCTCTCCCTTGATGCACATCATTGTAAATAAAACTCTGTTCCTGATTATTCATACTATTCGTCTGACTGGGTCTCTATTCATCTGTGGTATCAAAATTAGCATCAGGTGTTTAGTTTCTTTAACGTTAACTTTTGCTTAGTTTTGCGTGAATGGCAGCAAACGTCACCTAGATCTTTACACTTACCCCCCCTATTTTGAGTTTTTGCTCGAAATTGCACACCGTCTACTAACAATGGCCCTGTTTCCACATACTTTGACTTATATTCAAGTGCTTGACCTCTTTTGAAAGCAGTGGCCTAGTTGATTATTTTGGTACCAATGGATTGACTGTGTGATGAACTGTCAGAGAGTGGCAAAGGGTAGAATGATTAGGCGGTTTTGTACATCTCTGGAAATGACCACATTCTGCCCTTCTATTTTGTTTTGGAAACACAACTGAGGCCCACTACCAGGTCTTGTGAGTCTGTATCTCAAAGTAAATCAATATAGGCTGAAATATGAGTACTTTAGACCCTTATCTGCTCATATGAATTTCCCCTTGGGGATCAATAAAGTATCCATCTATCTATCTATCATCTATCTATCTATGTTTTGTAAAATGCCCTATGGAAACTCCCCATAGGACTTTTGGCTACCCAAAATGCATACTGAAAATAAAATGCTTACTGTGTGGCAACCTCTTAGTGTAGAAGCATAATCCTGGTCTCAAATGAAAGGTAACACTTTGAGGTTTCCTGTAGACTATTTGGAATGTACTGTATGTCAGGATTTCTGATATAGAATGACTACACAAAATATGGAATGATTACACAAATGTCTCTATTTTTGCATTTTATTTGTTGGTTCAATGGGTGTGTATAAGATGGACTATACATCTGCACAACTAATATTGGATAAAACAACATGAATGTTCAATTTCTAAGGATTCCTGTGAATACCCAATATGCTGTATCTACTTATTGCTAAGGGATATACACTGCAGCATTTTTGATCAAATTTAACTGAGACATAGTAAGATTAATCTAATAATGTAAAGCACTATACAGATTGTACATGAAAAATTTTGTCATATATGGATTCCCAAGAGTTCAAGCTTTTAATGGTGTATAATATTACTATGCTACATAGCAATATGGTGCATACAATTGATTTAGAATGTTGGGGAAGTTGGGGGCACTACAATTGTCCCGCCTGCAGGACACCCGAAGTGTAAACTGCTAGCCAGCTAGGTCGACAACCTTAGTATGACAATTTACTAATTAGCGATAAACTCGGCTTGATCCAAGGATTCTAACAGTACCTCATTTTTTAAAACCGGGCCTACGGGGGGAGGGTGGTCATATAATGTGTTGAACTCGACTTGATCCAAGGATTTTAACAGTGCCTCATTTTTGAAAATTGGGCATACAGTAAAAAGTAACGTGCATTAATGCAACGCCCAAATGCCTTGGCTAATTGCAGCGCCCCCAAGGGTTCAAAGGACAACACATTTCTTGTGCATCCTCACATCCGAAACGCCAAAGCTCATTTTTACTAGTTGCAGCGACCCCTAGGTCAAAGGGCACCAAATTATATGTGTGCCCTCACAATGGAGTCCCTGTAACAAGTTTTGTTTTGATACAGAAAGTGTCGCTGAGATATGAGCTAACTTCCTGTAACTCTAGCGCCCCCCTAGTGGTCAAAAGACACCAAATATATTGTGCATGCTAAGGATGGGGTCCTAAGTCCATATACCAAGTTTGGTTTCGACACGTGAAAGCATTGCTGAGATGTGAGCCTACTTCCTGTTTGGCGGCTTCGGATCGGACAAAATTTGTGACCTGTGAAACTTGAGTTTCGCTTTCATTAAAAAAAAACATGACGATACATAGGAAATGTCCATATATGGATCACATAGTGTCATAAAGGATAAACAGAGCTTTCCAACGGTACTACACATGATATGTTTCGGATCACGGTTGCGGTAGTGCATGCAAGGTTAGAATGCTAACTTTTGATGAATTTAGGAGAAATGTACAGGCGTGAGTAAACACAATGTAATGAAAATAAACACCTAGACACCTAAGGTGACTAGGTGAAATAAACACATAGACACCTAAACACCCAGTAGTGTGACAGAATGCTAATGTAGCAAACTAGCCCAAAATCTCAAAATTGGCCAGTGCATGAAAAAACAATGTTTTCACCTGCCGTGTCTCGCCTTTAGAAGAACAATAGTGTGTTGCTTTCAGCTAATGAGAAAACGTAAGAATAACAATAGTGTGCCGCTTTCAGCAAGTACACTAATAATAGGAAAACGTAGAATCACAATGGGACTTCGCAGCTTCGCTGGAAATGGACCTACTACATCAGAATACTCTGTAAATATTTTACACATATTCAGGAAGCTACTTTGCTGTTAAGTGAGTGATGTGTTTACAAAAGGATAGTCTCATTCTAAGGATTCTAAGTGGTACTGCATTAAAGACACTGTTTTTAGGGCATAAGAAAATACCACATTATGATGATAATACATGAAATAAAAGAAATAAAAACATTAAAAATTGATTTAGCATCAACCTGATATTAATATTCTTCTAGCTTCTACATCTTTGTGTAGGCTACTGATAAATAAAGTACCAAGCAATGGCCCCTGGCTTTTGATACCAAGGCAGTTAAATGACACATTGCAATTTACAATATGTGTGAGTTCAGGGGCATACTGCAAGTTCAAGTTTGTGTGACATCAATAAAGAAAATAGAAACAAAATGCTGTACAGCCTCAAGTATGAATGAAGTCACATTAACAGAAGGTTCGAAATGGAATGACACAGTCCTATATATACAGTCTATGGGTTGGACTAACAGAAGTTTACCGTTCCCTAAAGGTGATTTTATGGTTTGACAATAATAAGCATTAAGACCTCAAGTAAACGTTTTGGGGACCACTAGATGTATGAAGCAGCTGTCTGCATGGTGGCTCATAGACACATTTCTCTCTCTAAGGCTGGTTACATCATGAAGTCATTGTCCATTTCAAGCCTCAAGCTTTTAAGTGTATATGCTTTGAAATAAACTACATATATGCATTTTCACATGTATGTGAAGTAGGGGGACAAGCAATATGTTTGCAATTTACTAATCTTACTAGATTTAGTCATATAATTGACTATTATTTCACTATTGCCCCATACAATTTTCACTTACCACACTGAGGGCTTCCAACATAGGCTTTTCTTGTCACAGTTTGACTGACAGCAGCAGGTCTATGCTGCTCTTATTTAAACTCTGTGAAACTCTAGCAGTGTTGTGATACTGAAGCTACTATTGGCATCATACGTTGAAATGGAAACTATTAGTTTCATCTTGAATTTTAAAAGCTTTGTATGGGCATACTTCAATGTGAATTGAATTTAGGGTTGCCAACTTTCTGATATGAGAATGGGGGCAGGGGGTATTGATATAACCTATGTGTGGTGTGTGTGTGTGTATTGCAAGATGTGCGTATATGATGTATAATGTATTGTTTTAATAAGTAGTGCATCATTTTACAAAATTGTGGGCAATAAAAATAAAAAAAGGAAAAAAAATTCTTGCAATGACGCCTCCAGGGCTCTGTATTGAAGTAATGTAGTCTACTAGCCTACTCATTTTCTATCTGGTGCAAAACAAGAATAATTTCGATGCAAAAACATTTAATAAAGAAACTGTCTGTAGCTGTAGAGTGTGTTGTCATGGTTGTGTAGCAACGGGTTTGCGGGTGTTCCTGGTAGTGGGTTTAGGAATAGCAGACTGAGAGTTTGGTACCAGTGAACACGTGAAGTAAAGAGTGGCATCTTCAACCTAGCCTGTTGCTTGTTGAGTTATTACGCGCTCATCTACATGGTGTCAGAATGGAGCAAGGACTCTGACGGATAGACCCCCTAATCTTTGAAGAAAACGTCGCGGAAAACTGGATCAAGCTTAAAAAAGAATGGCAACTTGACTTATGACTTATTTTTTCATTTGTTGGATTATCTTTCTTGGGATTTGGATTACTATTTGCATTATATAGGAACAAAGACTGAGTTAAAACGAACTGAATTAACGACTTGACGGGGAATACAAACGGACTGAGATTAATATGCAGCCTGCTCTATATGAAGGCCCTTTCTTCTTTTCTCACACCATCTAGCGAATAAATAACACGATTAATAGTACAAACGGTGTTGGTGATCTTTTTAATTTGTTGTAATACATTGAATTGTTACATGTCCTCAGAGGTCAAGGTCTAGTTCACTCCAGGGCACTGAAGGTTAAGGCATACTCAAACACTTTACATTGCATGTATTTCATTTAAATTAGTGTCCATCTACAGAAAACTAACAAAACATCAAACAGAACAAGAAAAGTAACAAAAAACGAATAGACAGTACACCTTTCATAAAGTCTTTTCCTAGAAATTTTACTGTTGAATATAGGTCATGACCAGAAATCTATACCATACAGAACAAGTCTCTTTAACAGGGTCTGAAAAAGATAAATGCTGTTTTTGAGTACTACCTTGACCTTTAATATGTTCCCTCAAAATATATAGAATGTAAATAATAAGGTAAATAGAAAAGGATTTAGAGTAAGAACACCAATTTCCAGCCTGTTGCATCACATGCAATTCATTAATGTTACAACTGTTCAGGGACTGGATGTGACATCTGAAATATTTCAACAAAATGGGCAATGTTTACAATAGCTGATGGGGCCTGCCATGTGTTATTATTAAAATATTTAAAAAGCTGTGTGAGATTTTATGAAAATAGAATCAAACTGGTTTCTAAGTAATCTTCTGAATCACTGAATTTATTTGCGGGAATTTGGCTGTCTTCAATAACTGAGTCTTGTGTTTTTCTCTGATGCTGATTCTGAACTATTTTTGTTGTTTTGTCTTTGCATGTCGCCATGGATGAGGATCCATCTGCTTGAAGAACCGCCTGTAGGCCATCATAGAACCTGAATTGGAAACCAATGGATAGCAATTTTCAATCATCTGAGAAGACACATTTGAAAGAAACAATACATTATAGATTTGATGAAGGGAGAAAATACCTTTTTATTCTGGTGACATTCTCTGCCATTTTCTGATTAGCAGTCTGCACTAGGAAGTGGATGTAGTTCTCATTCACCAAGATCTCCCCCTTGTGGCTAAGTGGAACTTCAAGACAGTGGGTACTGCGAACAGCCTTTGGATATGAAAGATCAACACATTTAACAGACAAAATTAGAAACAACTTTGAAGAGGTAACACAGAGGAATTAATACACTCGCAACACTGGTTCTAACAAACAACAAACCAGGGCATAAGCCTAAATTGTATACTAGGGCCTTTGGCGCTTTCCAGAGTGAACCATTACCTAGTTTAAGTGTTTCTGACCAAGTACAATAGTGATCAAAATATCTTTATGCAATGCTCTTTGTGGTGTACATGAACCCACGGTCCACTTCTACTAAATTAGGGCCTGGTATCATTTGATTCTGCATCTTCATTCCATTTTCCGTTTGAGTGGGAGTTAGTCTTCATAAGTTAGTAGTCCTCTTGACTGCTGCATTGTTCGCCAATGTATCTAGCCTAATGTACCTTGCCCTATGAAAGGTTTTCTAAGTCTTGTTACGTGGTTTCAAAGCTAGAACATTTTTTGTCACATCCAGCAAATATCTCACAATCCACTAGCTGTCTGTCCCTGTATACAAGCACGGGAGGGAGGGGAATACTTAGATAGATAGATAGATAGATAGATAGATACTTTATTGATCCCCATGGGGAAATTCAAGGGTCTCAGTAGCATACAGACATCACACACAACATGCACTTACAGCAGAAATGGTAAACATAAGTATAAGTATAAACATATAACTAAACTCCACTGTACAATAAAGACAGTAGAAGATAAGAAAGATAAGAAAACTAACAAAACTAAATACTAAATACACTATATAAATTAAATTAAATTAAGAAAGTCCAATGTGCTTGAGGGTAATCAAGCATAAGACGCTTGTAATGACAGGGCCGGGACTGGTAAGGTGCTAAAGGGAGTGAGTGTCATGGTGAAGGTGCAAAAAGTAGTTCAACCATAGTCCTTTAGTTATGTGTGCATGGCAAGGTGCTCAAGAGAGTGTCATGGTGAAGGTGCAAAAAGTAGTCCAACATTAGTCCATAACAGTGCAACAGTGCAATAATAAGGTCTAGAGACCAACATAAATAATATGGACAAATAGGAGAGTAAAGTATAATGTAGACAAGGTAAAATAAAAAACTATTTCAGTGCAAGAACAGGTTGAGGTAATAGGGTTATAGCCATTCATTCATTCACTTAAAACGTCAACAGAAGTGGCGTCACCCAACTGTGCTTAGAGGACCTTTAAAGTAAAGCCATATACTTTTTATTGATTTCCCCACAATCTTACAATAGCTTTTAAGAGGTTTATCATCAAGCAATGCAGTGCTTTGATATCACAATCATTAATGTAACTTTCTCCTAAAGTCTACTGACTGATATGCATGACTAGGATATATCCACATAATCATAAAATCACTGAAAGTATAGGCTCACCCAGCAATTTCCATACCATTATGATTTTGCCTCTCTTTCCAATTGACATGCCGGAGTTTCTGAAGCCAGAATTTACTGCCACAGAGTGCTGCAAAACAATACACAAGTGTACATAAAAAAGGGTTTGTTTCTAGAAAGGCCAAAAGGTCTTTTGTCTCCACCCTTCTCCTGAATCTGATTATTGGCCTGCTAATTGCTTCACCTGTGCCTCATTGTGTTCATTAAGAGCCACTTTCTGTAAGATTTAGGCATGTTGTGGTACATCACCCCTTTATTTTCCATTCAAACATTTTTTAGAATGGGACAGCACAACAAGGACAAACACTTTTTAGTCTTTGGAACCATTTAAAACTAAATTGTGGAGGTTTTCAAATTAATGTTGTATCAGAGGGTAAATAATAATAATAATAATAAAAAAATAATCTCAAGACAGAACCAGATGATGATTTGAGTGGAAGCTCAGAGTACGTATATCATTGACATCACCTGTTTTTATTGTGAAAAATAAAGTGAAACAATTAGAGTGCTTTTATGGAGCCCATCATGCAAGACACCATGATGGAGAAGTCTAACAAATAAAGCAGAGTTGTATAAATGTGCTGGGAGGTGCAGGGAAACTACAAAGTAGTACACAGAGTTTCAATAAAAGGAGTGGCCCTTGTTAACTTTCAGATACTGTAACTGAAAGGTTACCTGACTCTCCTCAGTTGACCGTGATGATATGATGCAAAAGGCACCTACTATGTCAACGATTAATGGAGGTTATAGAATGGTGACCCAAAAGATTTGAATGGTAAAGTCCTGAATTGTAACCTGTTTCAATTTTCCGCCCAGCCCCACGGCACTTTAAAAGTGTTTACAATATTACTCTTGTCTTGTCTGGCCATCTATCTGAGCCTGAAAAAGTTTCAATAGAAAAAAGGGGTCATAACATGTATCATAACATGAATGAATCTTACATACACCGTGTTTCAAATTATTATGCAAATTGGATTTAAGTGTCATTAACATTTTTTTTATTTTATTTAGTTTTTTCAATTAAACTCATGGATGGTATTGTGTCTCAGGACTCAGGACTACTATTCGGCCACCCCTTAACAATACTCACAAGCAGAAATGGTTGCAGTGGGCTCAAGAATACATGAAGACTAATTTTCAAATAGTTTTGTTTACGGTAGAGTGTCGTGCAACCCTAGATGGTCCAGATGGATGGAGTAATGGATGGCTGGTGAATGGCCACCATGTCCCAACGAGGCCGAGACGTCAGCAAGGAGGTGGCGGAGTCATGTTTTGGGCCGGAATCATGGGGAGAGAGCTGGTAGGCCCCTTTAAGTCCCTGACGATGTGAAAATGACCTCGGCAAAGTATGTAGAGTTTCTGACTGACCACTTTCTTCCGTGGTACAAAAAGAAGAACTGTGCCTTCCGTAGCAAAAATCATCTTTATGTATGACAATGCACCCTCTCATGCTGCAAAGAATACCTCTGCTATAGGCATAAAAGGAGGGAAACTCATGGTGTGGCCACCATCTTCCCCTGACCTCAACCCTATTGAGAACCTTTGGAGCATCATCAAGCAAAAGATCTATGAGGGTGGGAGGCAGTTCACATCCAAGCAGCAGCTCTGGGAGACTATTCTGACAGCTCTGGGAGGCTATTTATGCAAAGACATTAAAGCAGAAACTTAAAGCACAAGTTCAATGGATGCAAGAATTGTGAAGGTGATATCAATGAAGGGGTCATATGTTAACATGTAACTTGGCCTGTTAAGATGTTTTTGATTGAAATAACTTTTGAATTAATTTATATCACCTCCTAATGCTGCAAATTCAACAAATGGCCATTTTTAGTTCTTTACAATCTATAAAATGTCTTGAAACTCTGTTGTGCATAATAATTTGGAAGAGTGCATTTTGAGTTTTTTATTTTTGAAAACAAAATACTGTTATCATTAGTTGGTTTGTTCAATATGATGACTTGAAAATTATACTGACTGTTTTTTGCATCAACTATTTAGGAAAATCTGAGAAAAACGCAATTTGCATAATAATTTGGAACGCAGTGTAAAGTGGTTCTTAATAAACACATCAAGGAACAGGGGAAACAATAGGCTACGTGGACAAAAGGATCTTCAGGTAGCGGTGGAGCGTTAACTGTGTTGTAATGGCATCTTCTGTTATATTCGGCTCCTGCCATTGAATATCTTGTTTGCTCAACACTAACAACTTTAACAAACACATAAATCCTTCTTTATCATAACGTGCTGATTCATTAATTGCAACGCCCAACCGGGTCCATGTAGACACTACCGGTACATTAACAATAGGTGCAGGTTCAAGCACACCTGGGGGGTATTCCATCAACCTCAAGTCTCGCTAATTTTAGTGAGGTTAACGTGAATCCCAGCTTGGTAACTATGGGAATTTATGCCACAGAATTAACCTGGTCCGTAGCAGGTTAACTTTCAAGCTAAATTAAGCCGTGTTGCAAAAAAACCCAATCAGTCGGAAAACGAGTCCAAAAAGATGTTTTCGTCACCTGTAGCCTACAACTTCAAAAATAGAAGTAAAATGTTTTGTTCCGACAGGGTCACCAAGCATGGATTTACACACTCACTAGCTCCAAAGAATTTCTGAAGATTATGCGACTTAAAATGTTTTCACTTGACATGCGTGTGGTTCTAGGAATCTTGCTACTCTGTGTCATTTACGTTCTGTGATGGTGTAATGCATAGCGAGACAGCATAGGAAAGTGCATGTTCACAGGTTCGCTTCCCATGCGAAGTATTTAGGCTACATAGCATATTACTTTGAAAATGGCATTTTTAGTTATACTCTTTAATAAAAGACATGTCCTACTGGTGATAAAGGGCCATGCACATTTTGTAGGCTGTTCAGTGACAGTATTAGTGCTATTTTTGGCTGAAGAATGTGAATGAGAAAAAATGCACAAAAAATGAATGTTATCATTCACATCATACAAATGCCAAGGCATTTCACTGGCGTTATGGATGTGACAAAAAGTAAATTTTCCGTGGAATTGCCCTATACTATTTATTCATTCACTCGTTTTGTTCAAGAGTGAAGACAATCAAACTCGCAATGATTTCAAACCATTAGCATTGTTGTTTTAAATGTATGCTTTCATTATTCTCCAATTTCTGTAGGCAACTATCTATTTTTTTCTCTCGATGTTAAATTAGATGACTTTCGACAAAAATCCTGTAGATGGCGCGCTTGCAAATCAAACAGAAATTGTCTAGTATTGTCTTAATTTTACAACATATATTCTTTTTTGGTCAACTTTTCTACCTCGTGCACGAGCAGAGATGAAGCTGACCTAAACCGCGCTTGAATAAACGAGGCCAAGATGCCACTAACTTTAGTTAATGGAATGGCTTCAGCCCCAAGTGAAAGTCTACGCTAGTTCAAGCCAGGCTATTTCTGTTAAGCACCGCCTTCATTAGCGAGGTTGATGGAATACCCCCCTGGCTCCACCAGAAACAAACAACATCACAGAGAGCCTTTTGTGCATGTAGTCTTTGACCAGACCAATAATCAGATTCAGGTGAAGGGTGGAGACAGAGACATAAGGAACAGAAACACATAGCTATATAAACACAACAGCATATGGTATAAGTAAACAAGGCCAAAAACAACCTTGAAAAAGAAAACAATCACCCTGCCATGAAAACCATAAGTAATGATATCTCGGCAACAAACGAAAACCAAAGACCACACTTTCTGGACATGATGAGTAAATTACAAACTAACTTTTTTTTTCATTTTCGGCAAACAAAGTATCTACATAAAACGTAGAGCTGGAAAAGAGATTTAAAACTACATGAAAGCCATTTCTCTGTGACTAAAATGGCATTCATTTTGTTTCAACTATGCCTATTCCCTTTACCAATTTTCATGAGGCTGTCAGGTTTTCCCAGCATAAGCTACATGGAGGTCTGTTTTGTTAAATGTTTACGCATCTGATAGATAGGTGAACTTACCAGTAGTTTAGCACTTTCTATATCCTTGCACTGCACATGAAGTACAAATGGCTCAAACTTGAAAACAGCATTTCCACTTGCCTTCTGTAACCCCAAAACCTGTGACAGATAAACTAACTGTAAGTAGGCTACCATCGGATACCAACATTCTGTTGGTATCTTTCTTTATATGTCTTTAACACACTCATGGTTCTCTTCATATTGTATGAATCTTTCGCCTTTTACTAAAGATTTCCGTGGAAAGGACCACTATGATGGGGGCAGCCGTGGCCTACTGGTTAGCGCTTTAGACTTGTAACTGGAAGGTTGCCGGTTTCGAACCCCGACAAGTAGGAACGGCTGAAGTGCCCTTGAGCAAGGCACCTAACCCCTCACTGCTCCCCGAGCGCCGCTGTAGCAGGCAGCTCACTGCGTCGGGATTAGTGTGTGTGCTTCACCTCACTGTGTGTTCACTGTGTGCTGAGTGTGTTTCACTAATTCACGGATTGGGATAAATGCAGAGACCAAATTTCCCTCACTGGATCAAAAGAGTATACTTATATATACTTATACACAAGATAATGTTACAGACCACACTTGGTGGTGCAAAATATCGGAGTTTTGGTTGATTTGACCATCAGTTAACTTTGAAACATTCACCTTATTTTGGATAGACAATAGCAATATTTCATAGGAGTGAATAATGTCAAAAAATCCAGACTGGAGTAACTCAACATAGGCACCTCCGATATGTTTAGTGTTCTAAAGATGTCAAATATTTTTGTACATAATTTGTGTGAAAAGAATTATCTTATTATTATTTCACTTACCACGTCTGCCACTTTGCATTTCTGGTGTGTAACAAACAACCAAGAGCAATTCTGTTTCTGCACTCTCGAGCACTCTGAAAGCTTTTCAAAGAAAACTAATATAAGTTGGCAGTAAAAGCACAAATAACTTTAGCTGCAAAAGAGTAAATATTAGGTAAAGCATAAAGTAAAAAATAGTAAGGAAGTAGGTCTAAGTAGCCCAAGTCTTTATATAGTGCAAATCAGAGCCCTAAAGAGATATCTATATCTATCTATAAGGCTCTGGTGCAGAGTGTAACCCGAAATGCTCCACACGCAGTCAGTCATTAAGGCAATTTTTTTTTTTTTTAAAGTGAAAACAGACTGTTAGGATAGGTTGGGGTCATATGGTAGGGATATTACTGACTTTCAGGCAAGGCTTCAGTGATGTCACTTGGTTAAATTGCCACCTGACCTTTCGAGGAATCGGTTTTAAGATGCAACTAGTTTGGAGTCTCAGCTTGAGCTCAGGCCTGTTGACACATGCCATACAGAGACTGGCGTTTTGGGATGTGATTTGGACTAACCACCACATAGAATAAAACTGAACTGTAGCCTACAAGAACCAACACTTGGGCTAGCATAGTATGGCTGGTATAGGAGCACCGGGCCGGGAGTGCGAAGATGCCGCAGGTATCTGACCACTCTCTGATGCTCCTGCCAAGCTGACATACACACACGCACACACAACAGTTAGGACCTTCTTCCAAGTTTGTGCACCACACGCTGGCTTGTAGGGTATCTCTTAGGTCTTTCTGTGTTTGTTTTCTGTTTGTGTTACAAGTTGCGGGAGGCTTTTATTTTAATTTATCATACCCTAGACAGCTGAGAGCTTGGGCCTGCACCCTGTCCTAACACAGACAAAAAACAAGATGCCAGATGGAGCGGCCTGACTCGCAAGTGTACCCGTAACAGACATTAACCCATGTAAGTTGTTCATATATTTGTTAATGTTCCCAGGTCTGGTGGACCCACCAAATTATTAGGCTTTTAAATCAATGCAGCCATAATAAGTAAAAATACTTAGGCTATCAGATGTTTACTTTAGATCAAATACCAATGATATAAACATCATTTATGGTTCATATTTGCCAATTACCCCTGTGAGATCACATTTATGATCATATGAATAATTTTCATTCATTTTTTGCATTATTTCCTAGGGTTACTGATGCTTATTTCTTAGAACTTAGTCAGAATAGGTGCATGAAATGCACTTGCAGCAGATGCAAGTGGGAACAGCAGATGCAGAAAGACAACATTCCCACACACACACATAGAGCCTGTTTATTAGACATTCTCTGGTAATACGATTTTGTTCACGAGTGGTGGCACGGTTCGACACGTGATCGTTTGACACCAATACGGTAGCTGCTTTTTGTCAACAGAATGGCAAGATGGCTGCCCCCGTGGTTAGATTCAACGTTATCGATAAAGAGGAAAACACGAAAATCCTCTAAAGTGGGTCTAATGGATTCCAAACAGTGCATAGGCCTTACAGCGCCGGTACAACACAACGCCGGGGGAAAAGCGGCCGCATTGAGAGCCACTTCCAAGTAGCCCATTACACGGATCCAGTAGACCCGAACACCCAAATACATGCCTGTGTGTGTAGCAAACATTGAAATCGGGTCCCACAGACACAAACACCTAACAAGGGTTAAGGCATAAACTAATAAATGAACGAATAACAAAAAAGTTAAATACGCTATATTGTTTTTCTTACCCCATCAATTAGAATAATTCTTCCCGAACAAGAGCTTGTGGTGAAGTAGTTTGAAGAATCGTTTATAAGGCAGACAACCGGATAAATTTCGTCGTCAATGTTCCCTTTCTTGCTAAAATCAACTTTGCTGAAACATTGCCTCTTCCATTGCTTAAATGCATTTTCGTGGTCCATATCGATAACTGGACAACATGAATATAGTTAGAAAATATCTAAACAGCCTCTCTAAAATTAAGAGATGTGAAGTCGTTGTTGCAGCATGTTGATTCCGGGAGGATTGTCAATATACTTAATTCGATGCCGCGCTGCGCAGATATGGCTGAGCATGCTGGACTCACAAACAACTTTGACGAGATTTGGAAAAGATTCTTAAAATATTGGAGTCTTTTAACGAATGCCTCCCATTCAAGCTTTACTCAAACGACTACAATCTTTCAAGAGTCTTTCCCAAATCTTGTCAGTTGTTTGTGTAAGGAGCCCCTTAGCTAAATTAATGTTTGCATTGTGCAAAAGTCCAGCGTGCGTTCAGCCAGGTCTGCGCAGGGTTGCATGAAGTTGAATTAGCCTATTGCTGGTTCAACTTCTGGACAGAGTTAATAGGCTACCAAAATAAAAGGCATGTGCACGCTCTACCACAACCACTATGGCCACAAAGGGTAATGTAACTTCGGACTACAATAAGAATCAATCACCTCTCAGTTTATAATGTGATTGTAATTTTGACCAAGTTTTAAATATAAGTCAAGTGAATTGCAATGAGAAGGTCTTGGGTTCAAACCTCACCTTACACACATATTCATTATTCTGAACCTCAGGCATCTATGTGGTAACCTGACAATAGCCAGATGAATGTCGTTCCGCTTAGCTCCGCCTAGCTTCACTCACATCCATCTGGGACCTCTTCCATTGAGAGTGATTTCTGCAACCGACTTTATGGTTCAACCAATCAGGACGCAGGGCGGGAGTTTCATAGATGTGACATAGCGTAGAAGCGACTGTGAGACTGTTATCAGCGTCACGGGTTGGCTTCAATGTGAGTGGTTGAAGTAGCACGTCAATAGATGACGGACAAGTGGCTTATTCAATCATATGCAAGCATTTTTTGATTAGGCCCAGCCTTCTGAAGCAACACTTCAATGGATCGGTTCCAGATGGATGAGTGGAGCTAGGTGGAGCGAAATTCATCTGGCTATTGTCAGGTTATCTATGTGGCACAGTGGTTAACATATTTAAGCAATAAACCCCAAGTTTATGGATTGCAGCATAACACTCAATCATTTATGTAAGGGCAAGGCATGAAATTGGCACCCGCCCACACGGCAAATGCGGGTAACTTTTGTGATTGGCGGGTGAAACTGTCCATTTACCTGCCACGTTGGCGGGTAGCCAATAAGACAACACAACACTGAGCAAGGAGATGCACTGTCGGGATTGGCGTATGTGGGCAAATTAAGCTGAAGCACTGAACCACTTTGAACAGTTGATTCGAAAATGGGATTATTTGATTCGAGAATTCGATTATTCATTACTCGAAGCTTCAGTAACAGCAACCTCTCCTGGTGAAAAGCCAAGACTGCATCTAAATTATTCCGGCTAGATAGTGGACAGGAAGCTTTACTAGTGAAATAATGGGATATCATTGTTTTTACAAATAAAGATTGATCCGGAGCAATCAGAATAAAGTTTCCCTTTGTCTCTCTTACATTGTAGTAAAAATAAATCGATACGAACAACTATGTCACAGTAGACTAAAGGCTACGCACCAAATGCAATGTTGTGCATTACGGCTCCTACACACAGTTGCGTTCCGTCAACGCATTCCAGTGGGTGTTCCCGACGGTAGCTATGCAAATGACTTGAAGTAAAACCGTAATGTGATTGGTTGGTGCCGTCCGTAGATTGGCTTGATTGGCCGGTGCCGTCTGTCGGTGCAGCAACAGCTGAACTTCTCAACGCGAGCGATGGGAGAAACGCGGCGCGACGGACCCACAATTCAGTTCGGCAACGGATGACGTGAGCCAATGTAAAGTGAATGGGATGCGTCTCCAGCAACGCAACGCACGCAGCTGTGTGTAGGAGCCGTTAGCCTAAAGTGTTTATGCTTTGAGCGCGCTACAATTCAGACTAGAAACAAGGCCGTGCCAGTTGCAGTAGCAGCACAATCGGTTTGCGAGGCGGTGGCGCTGCGAACCACTCAGGTGATTCATTCAGAGAATAAGCTCTGACGTCATATGTCACGTGATTTTTCCGTACCAAAGCAACCTTCGGAGCAGTGGTTCAAATGGAATTGTAGTTAATGGTTTGAAGCACGTATCGAAGCTTCAGTGTCAGACAGTGCCATCACTACTTCCTACCAATACCTGATGCACCACAGATACACAGCGACACCCTGTGCAATAAAGGGACATGACACTTCAACCGTAGCAACATGTTTGGCTGCTACAGTGCATGTAGGAGCAAATGACATTTACAAAGAGCAGCTGTATGTCCGAGAAGATTTCAAGGAATTTTTTTCTGTCCTACAGTATATAAGCTTGGAATACAAATTTTCATCAGTGGTCCACTCCCAGCCGAGGGAAGCTTTGTTTTTACAAGACTTTTTAGTTTAAACACCTGGCTCGCAAAAACATGCTTTTCCGGTGGAATGAACTTTATTGACAATTTTAACCTTTTCTGGAATCTCAGATAATATTTCAGACCAAGTAGCACAGAACTCATCTGGATTGGAGCCAAAATCTTAACTGAAAACTATCGCCTCTCTCTGCACCACCCAGCATTTTTTCTGCCAACCTTGAACAGACCCTCTGATAAGCTGTAGGGCCAAATGACAATCACCCGGTAGCCCCCCCCGAAATAAAGACCTGGGAGGAACATGTCCGCTCAACAATGCCCAGCCACATCCACTGGAACAAATGAGCTTGAAGGGATAAGCTATGCTGGAGTGCTGCAGAAATCTATATCACCAAGGCTACCAATGCTGCGGAGACGCTGTCAGGAAAGAAGAGTTATGCTGACATACCAGTGTCTGATAACAACATGGACACTGCTGGAATGACTGTGGAAAGTGAACTACCTAAGCAGTCAAATGGAACTGTGAACATATGGAAGCAACACTGCACCCCAACTCCCCTGTATACCCATCACCATCTCCACCCCAACATTATGTCACTCCCTGCAAGTATGCAGAGACTAATGCCAATAACCAAGCAGCCTTTTAACAGCCCAATACCATCCGCAGATCCCTGGCAGGCTGTGTTATATCAGCCCGAAACCTTCAACTGTGTTCCCAACCTTTACAGCACCAAAAAAGTTGAAGAATCTTTTCATATTCTCAGCCGGCACATAACATGGAATGTGCAGTGGACAATACTGACAACAACAACAGGGATCAAATCACCAACTCTGATTGCAATATGGTTGTTTGATATTGTTGAGGTCCCTGCAATAGAAATGGTTGATAACTGGCAGTAGTTTTGAGAATATGCCGGGACCCAGTAGGCCCATGACATTCTCTATTCCTGTATTGATTAGCAATAGAACGAGTCAAGAGCATCGACAGGGTAAACCGGTCAAATCTCCTACCTGTACCACAACTAGTGATGGCCAAATGAAGCTTTGGTGAACCTCCAGTGTGAACCCAGCGACACTAGCTGAAAAGCAAAAAGATGGCCGCCACACATACGTTTTTCAACATAAAAGACCTTAGCAAACCAATATTTTTGGTTGCATATACTGTTTTGGGTAAGGACTTTTATGTTGAAAAATCTACATGTGGCAGCCATATTGGATTTTTTCATTAGTGTTGCTAGCTTCACACTGCTGTGGTTTAGTGGTTCACCAAAGCTTCATTTGTCCATCACTAACCACAACAACCACAAAATTCCCCCCGCTCATATTACCTCAACACTTAGAGTAAAACTAGCACTTCTGAATATAAGATCTCTTTCAAACAAATAATTTTTAGTCAATGATTTTATCTGCACACACAACCTCGATTTTCTACTTTTAACTGAGCATGGTTAGATCAAGTAAACAACGCAACTGTTTATTGCTATTGCTCCATTAAAATACAAAAGATTTAAGGAGAAGCAGAAAGCACCATGGAAACAAAATACAGTGGTACAAATCCTAAAAAGAGAATGTAAGAAGACCGAAAGAAAATGGCGCAAATACAAACTTCAGATCCTGAAATCCATAAAGACATATGCTCTGCATGTATAATTTTGAAATAAAGCAAAGCAAGACGGTCTTTCTTTTCAAATATCATCAGTAGAAGTACAAATAACTCTCGCATACTATTTTCAACTGTGGAGACGTTAACAAACCCCCCTCACAATTAGCACCTGAACTTGTCTCAGCTAATAAATGCAATGAGTTTGCATCTTTTTTCAAAGGCAAAATTGATAAAATCAGACTGAACATATCTTCACAACAACTTACAGTACTCAACATCTGGAACTTCCAGCCTCAAGGGAAGGGGAACTTAACTTGTTGTCAGAGTTTAGTTTGATAGACTATGAAGCTCTTGTAAATACTGTACAGGACCTCAACTCTTCCATGTGGCTTAGACACTCTACCTACCAGTTTTTTAGATCTGTTCTTCACCTCATAGCAGACGCGCTTCACATTGTAAATGTATCATTATTGTCTGGCACATTTCCTAAGTCCCTGATAAATTATTGAAAAATAGTCTCTAATCAACTAACAACCTTCCTAACATCCAATGGGTATTTTGATTACTTTACTTAAATTTAAACAACCACATGAAAGCACTAAATCAGCTTTTTACCACCTCAAAAACATTGCCAAACTTAGAGGGCTAATGTCAAAACACGATCTATAAAAACTTATTCATGCATCTCCATAGGGTTGACTAACTGCAATGGGCTTTTCACAGGCCTTCCTAAAAAGACTATCAAACAGCTTCATATGATACAAAATGCAGCGGCTAGGGTTCTCACAAAAATAATTGACCACATTACTCCTATACTTAAGTCCCTGCATTGGCTTCCAGTAGTAGCCAACGGTGGGTTTCCACACAGCGAAACACCTCGCGAATTTCGAGTGTTTAAACTAACATAGTGGTCTATTTAGTGGTGTATGTGCCCTGACTAAGTTTATGTGGCATATAAACCGCAATTCGTGTTGATACAAGTACCAATGTCGAAACATTTTATACAAATTTTCGTGTAACAGCTCAGGTAGTCTCCGGCATCTTGGTCAGACTTTTTTGTAACTCCCGCCTCCAAACACAAACATGCGGACCTGATTGGTTCTCGAATAGTCCTCATTTAAATAAAGTTAAACTTTCGCCAAACTTTGTTTCGCCTGCCTCGGCGATTCGCTCTCATTTCGCCTGTCCCCTGTCTCCAACTGAAAGAACTTGTTCACTGTTTTTATTTTCACCAAGATTGGCTGAAGGAAGTTCATGTAAAGTATGTTTGCTTGATCACTGTACATTTTGCTCAACAGCTCAACAGTGTTCTGCACTGGCTGCAAGACTGAAGTCCAGCTTCAGTGCAGTGTCAGCTACACCTTAACCAACGAGTAGTGGACGGTGACAGTACTTTTAGTGGGCACGCTTCATCATTTAGAGTTTCGTAGAGAGTTTTGTAGTCAGTTTGATGTTTGGCTGAGTGAGAAAGCCAGTTGTAGGTTTCTCTTATCATATAGTCTATATTGCTAGGGAGTTGAGCCATGGCCTTGTTTGCCACTATATCCAATGAATGACAGACGCACCTTATAAGGTTTAGATCGGGCTGTTTTTCTTTGAGTAAAGTGTACATGTTGTGATTTTTTCCTACCATAACACTCGCTCCATCTGTGATGCCCCTGGCATTTGCGCATGTCACTTCAACTAACCCCAGGTAAGAGCTGATGAATTTGCCATGTTTTAGTGACCGGTATTTAATGCATATGCACAGCAGTTTATTGACAGATGTATCGGTGGTCTCATCCAAGTAAAGGGAGAATGAGGACTCACCGATATCGTCCTTTAACTCATATCTGAAGTGAGGGGCCAGCACTGATTTAACTCACATTTGAAGTGAGGGGCCGATATTGTCCTTTAACTCACATCTGAAGTGAGGGGCCAGCACTGATTTAACTCACATTTGAAGTGAGGGGCCGATATTGTCCTTTAACTCACATCTGAAGTGAGGGGCCAGCACTGATTTAACTCACATCTGAAGTGAGGGGCCGATATCGTCCTTTAACGCACATCTGAAGTGAGGGGCCAGCACTGATTTAACTTACATCTGAAGTGAGGGGCCGATATCGTCCTTTAACGCACATCTGAAGTGAGGGGCCAGCACTGATTTTATGATGGCCGTGCACTTGGTGCGGTGCATTTTGAATTCTCCAAATTCCTCCTCTAGGATATCTGACAGGTCGTCCACGGCATTGATTGACATGTGGCAGGCCACGTACAGTGGGCAGTGCTTTGACTTGGCCAGCTTCACTCGCGGTCCGCGCGTGGGATCACGCGGTATCACGCGACTTTAATTTGTATTTTTCCAGTGAGACGCTGCAACAACCCAAACAACCGGTAGATGGCTCAAGTGAGCAGGGTGTCTCGTAAAAAGAAATGGAGCCTGGAAAACCCTACACAGACTTCACTACAGACTTTAGCAGACTGGTTTAGAAATAATGTAATAGCCAGAAATATGCCTGCCCTAATAAAGAAATATTTGGTTAACTTAACTGAATCCCGTTTGCAGCTGTAGAGACGCAGGACAAATTAAACATTCTGGTTTTCTCCGAGTGCAACGTTGATAGACAGACATCATTTGGACAAAATATAGAGTATTAACCTCCGTTGCTCAGCCAAATACCTTCCTGTTACGTCCTGTTATCACGGAGTTACAGGCGATAAACGATTTTTGATGGTCACAAGTTTACTTCATTAGGGACTGTTCGTTATTTATTTAAGGGTTATTTATTTAAGGGGCTACCGGAGGAGTTTTGGGAGCATTAGTCCAAAAAGACGTGACCCTCCCTCGCCAGCAATACATTTTTCTATGACCCTCCAAAGTGATTATGAAAAATCACTGTCAACTTTTTTCCGGTTTATCGCCTACTGTATTTGAACGTTTTCACATATTTGGCCATAAGCCGCTTATCATAGGCTATCACGAAACCAAACTACAAAGGCTAACACTTTAACAGGGGAATTAATTGGGCATGAATCATGCTGAAC
Organism: Alosa alosa; assembly: GCF_017589495.1. Taxonomy (NCBI): domain Eukaryota; kingdom Metazoa; phylum Chordata; class Actinopteri; order Clupeiformes; family Clupeidae; genus Alosa; species Alosa alosa. The sequence goes on along the minus strand of NC_063189.1, from coordinate 49,985,367 downwards.
GCTATTTCGCTACCTTAGAATAATAAGGTTCTGTCTGCTTTTGAGTAGGTACAACCGGACGATTGAAACGGGGCTAATGAAACATTCCGGTTTTCTCCGAAAAGTGCAACGATGATAGACAGTTTGGACAAAACATGGAGCATATTAACCTCCGCTTGCTCAGCCAAATGCCTTCTGTTACGCCCTGGTATCACGGAGTTACGTTTATAAACGATTTTTGATGGTCACAAGTTTACTTCATTAGCGGTTTATTTTTTTGGATTATTAAAGAGTGTTTTTCATTTAAAGGTTTGACTTCGTGCTTATTCAGTAGAGCATTTAGTGCTCTCCCCAATCCCAGACGCTCACATTGCATGTTTGTTTGTAATAAATGCAACCGCCAGATAGGCTATGCATTTGACAATGAGTTGTTAACAGAACCAATATAGCCCAGCAGCAGTCTAAGGACTGATCGCTATTTATTGAAGGGGCCACCGGAGGAATTTTGAGTGCTTCAGTTGGAAGTTGCATGACCCTCTCTTGTCTGCTAGAAATTGTTCAATGACCCTCCGACAGAATTGTTAAAAAGACATGACCCTCCCCTGCCAATTGTCTTCCCGCCAGGCCACAGCCACACACTTTGTGATAACGTTCTTAAATCAATCTTTCCCGTGGAGCTTGCATGCTACCAGTCCTTCCTTTTCAAATGTGTTGCCTGTTTGCACAATTTCACAAATAATCATATGTGATTAATAGTATGACAAAAAATCCCTGTGCACGGGGACCAAAACAATGCATGCCAACTTTTTCCGTGTTTATCACGTGATTTTAACTTTCCCCGCTGTCTTGCCGTTTTAATGTTTTCCCCGTAGAATATCCCATATTTGAATACTCTCAAAACAGCCCAGCCATCGGGCCTGTCTCTGTGTTGCCCTGTTGCTACCCCTTGCCCTTCCAACGAAAACAGATGTCTTCAAATCATCGTTTTCCCTTGCTTGAAGGCTTAACTTAGAGTGATGTTAACCTATTTAAGTTTAACGGCGCGATTGTCGTGGAGAGCACGATTCATTGGCTTTGCATGTTCGGCCTTATAGCCCACGCGGCGCACCTGAGGCTACTCAGCTGCAAGAGAAATAATTTCCCCTGTTTGTATGTTCACTGCAGGTTGGCCTACCATAACTTACCAACTCTGCACTGTAGACTGGCTATTTATATTTTTCTGTGAAATAAGCAAATGTATTTGTTCAACTTTATGAAGCAGAATTACGCATAGGGTACTTGGAACATAATACATTTGACAAAGGACAGATGAATGTTGCTAGTGACAAAATATTAACTTTCAGTGTTTTACGATGTCTTTGTCATGGGGAAGTGTTTTTCCCCATGCATTTATTCTAGGTTACTGTCAGTGACTGCCGTGAGAGAAGCGGGTTCTGTGTTTCGTTCATGTCAGTGACTGACGCGAGAGAAGCGGGGTCTGTGTTGTGTTGTGTTGCGTTGCCTTGCGTTAATTTATTTTCATTGGGCATACCGTGCCGTGCCGTCCACAGCTCTTCAGTTCTGACAAAGCCAAAATTACTCCTTTTGAAACAATGAGTGCAGGAAGCGCGTTTGCATGGTTATATTGCTTGACGGGGGTCCCAAGCAGCTTTCAGCTTTCAGCCATAAGGCTACTTTGAGAACATTTCAATTCACCCGACACTAATATTCAAAATGTTGAAAACTATTTCGGCATAGCCTATAAAGCAGTTTAATTAAATGGAATGTTAGTTGTAAACAAACGAGCTACTTGGCGAGGCTTGGCCTCACAGATGCGCTCGTGCCTTAGATGGCAGGAAAAATCTTCACGATATGCCTATTAACTAACCACCCGATTCACGTTGGCTGGGGGGAAGGGGGGCCATCAGACAATTGTGCCCAGTTAATCCGGCCCTTCCCCCAAAAAATCACACCTTCCCACCTCTGACAGCTTAAAAGAAGTCAAGAGGACTCCTTACTCACAGACCTATTCACAAACCTGCGGTTTTGAAATCCTATGCAGCTACAGGAGCTTCCAATCATGAGGAAGCAATTTTGCATTGTAGGCATAACTAACATGCAATAACGCCAACAACAACCAAAACTAGGCTAATCATTGTCAACATGTAAATTAAATGTAACATTAGTGTGAATCAAATTAAAATGTTCTCTTTGAAAACGTAGGCATAGTAACAGAATAATTTAATAATGTTACAAAGATACTACATCAATCCGTGATGTTTCATTGGGCTACTAGGCTATTTGTTTTGCCTGGATTCATTTAGGCTAGGCCTTTTATTCAGGGGCCAGATTCACAAAGAATTTTAAGGCTAAAAGTAGCTCCTAACTGGCTTAATTTAGGAGCAACTCCTAAAAATAATGGGCGTGTCACTCCTAACTTTAGGACTCCTAATTTTTTCACAAAAAAGTAATTCACGAAGCATTTTAGACCTAAATGTAGCACCTAAGTCTGGGACAGCTTAAGTCGAGAGGACTCCTAACTCACTAAGACCTATTCATAAACAGCTTTTTGTGGCATTTTACGCTATGCATGTTTTGAAATAGCCTATGCTAACAGGAGCTTCCAATCGCAAGGGAAAAATTTTGCATTCATAAAAGGGATGCAATAACGCCACCAACAACAACCAAAACTACTCATTGTTTAGGAGTTGTCTGAAAGGCTTTGTGAATAACTTTTAAGAGAAAACTCCAATCTAAAATCTTTATGCGATTTAGGAGTAGCCTACTCCTAGTAGTAAGATAAAAGCCTTTTGTGAATAGCCTACGGCCCCAGTTATTCATCATCTTCCGGCCCTTGTGTAGCGACGATTCTGAGACCTGTCACTCATCATCGTAAGGGAGGTGTTTGGAATCATGCCCGCGTTACAATCATCAGCCAATCAGCCAATCAAGGTGGTCACGCTTGCCCATTTACCCAAATTAATGGTCAATATTACTGATGATCATTGTTATTTAAGAACATGCAGTGTGCGTGGGGTACCAAAACATCTTGCTCGTAAAAAGTATCATAACTCACATTCTGGCAGGTCTGTTATTTACTGTAGGCTGCGCAAAACCACATGCCTTTATTTTGGGCAAGCCTGCATTCATTCATTCATTCAACCTTTATTTATTCTCGAGGGTCATTGAGGGAAGCCCTCATTTTCAATGAAGCCGAAATTACAGAAGCCGAAGCAAAAGCTCCACAAACAAGACAACATTCGAGGCCTTCTGTTGAAGAATTTTATATAAAGCCTGGGCGCTGACAGTAATCCTCCTGCCCCTGATAGGCCTACCACAGCTGTGGATAGTGTGGAGTGTTCAAGTAATAACACAATCCAATGTGTGTCTCAATTGTCCCCCGCTGACCACCTCACACATTTCTCTAGATTTTGCAACGAACTTACATGACACAATGCCATAAAATATGCCAGTTTTAGGACACAGAATAATGTTTGTAATGATACCAGGTAGGCCAGGTATTGTCGAAGGTGCATGGTGAAGTGAAATTTTACTTTGGAAAACAAACATTTGCCGATATCATTGCCGATCATCAGAATATTGCAACAGATTCTGTGTTCTGGACTGTAGGTAACTTGTTAAGCCAGTGGTTCTCAAACTTTTATTTCATTCCCCACTTTGATCAAGGGGCATGACTGATGATAGTGGAGATAACGTGTTATCCCGAGGCTTTTGCAAGTCAGCATCTTCGACGGTAGTCTATTAAAAATATAAGTTTTCGATGTCCCAAACGGAGAGCCATACTTTATTGTTTTTAACGATCTCTATGCTACTCACAAAAATGTAGGCATGGGGACATGATGAAGTAGGTTATCCAACTGTCGCGGTGTTAAATTATTGTGATTACGAGCCAGTGGTTTTCAAACATTATGCGGACTCGACATCTAACTAAATGCAACAGGCTCATATCGCCCTCGCGATTCGCAAAATGAGGACCAGTGTTTTGTCAAATTGCAAATAGCTATTCGCTTTTAACTATTTTTTTTACAAAAAAAGCACTTCATACTATCTTAATCTTGGAATATGGGGAGGGAAGTGGCGCGCCTGCAGTCAGCCAAATATGAATGTAATTCTGGCATAAAGCAGATGTAATTGTTTATTGTACAGAAAAATAAAAATGACATGTCAGCAGTCAATTGACTACATTGCAGTCAAGAAGTAGGGCAAATTAATTTACTAAACCAAAACGTGGGTCATAGTTGTCTAAGCCTCTATTGGCGTAGCCTGTTAAAAACGCCACCAGATAGTATTAAATCGGCAACAACATTGTTTTCTGCAGAAGCCTACCCAAGGCTACAGATTCATTCTGAACAGTTATTTCTCTACTGGCTCAATTATCACACCACTGTTTTGATTTTATGTGAAGTTGCGCTAACCCCAACACTGACAATAAATTAGACAGCAAATTTCGATTTTCGTAGTCAAGCCTTAAGCCATACCCACGTAGCCTAAATCGAGGTAATGTTTAATTATGCATGATTTATTTTGTTATTGAATTCGTAGGCTGGGATTACTCTCGGCAACAATTATGTAAGGGACGGCAGGCAGAGCGATGTACAGTGGCAGAGCGACGCACAGTGGCTGAAAGTGGTACTAAAGCTTCACGCAGCTTCACGCCGCGTAATGCGCGAATGAAGTGGTCATTTGAAAGCGATGCCCACTGTATGTTGCGAGAAGTTCCCTTGTCTTCTGATCATTACTGATGTCACCCTCTCCAGAGCATGTTGGCCTAGTGAACGACCTAATGCTAACATTTACACTCGGGAGACAGTGTCTCGTGTGTCTCTTCATTTCAGCGTGGTCTTTGAGATCTCTTAGTTGAGCTCGTATCTTGCTCCTGCAGTACTTGCACTGTGCCTTGGACGGATCTTGCGCGACAAATGCGATCCATGCTTTTAAAGCTTCATCAGCCTCCCACTCCTTTCTGTAGTGCTTTTTATATTTACCCTACTTCGACATTGCTCTAAATCGATCTAGCTTTTAGAAATGGGTAGCATGGCGGTAGAATATAGAACAATGGCAGAACATTCTGAAATGTATCATTTTTATTTTATCTGACTTAGGCCGCTGCCCGCCTTTACAAATGTCTTGCTGCCCATGTTTGTAGGGTGTGATCGCTACATTATAAACCTAAAATTAGAACAACATTTTAATTGTATTTGATCAAATGTATGATTGGTGCGAAAACAAAAACCTCCCAATCTCGTTAAAAAAGTAGCCCATATTTTATCTGCCCGCCTAAGGCTTTTTCTCTCCGCCCGACGTAGCCCAATCTGGAAAAGTGAGTCGACGGCGCATGCGTTTGGACTTCCGTGTTTCGTGTTTTGCTCCGAAGAAGACAAGGCGGTTTGTTTAATGCGATATTTAATTAAATTGGTGGTTGTGCATAAACTGAGTTGTGAATGGGTCTGAATTTAGATTGATAGGATGGAGGAGGGTGGTGGAGAGGATGAAGGGATGAGTGGGAGCGAGTCATGGAGTGTATATACTCAGAGTCAGGGACATGGTGGAGGAGGCAAAGGGAGAACAACAACCAAGAGGGCACTTGAAGTGGAGGAAAACGATACAAGAGTTGTAAGAAGGAAAGTGACAGAAGAGGACGGGTATAAGGTTGTGATAAAATTTAAAGAGGGTAGTAATATACAGGACGTAAGTCTCTCTGCCTTAACGAGTGGAGTAAAAAAATCAGTGGGTGAAGTAGAATTGGCAAAAGTGCTACGCGATGGCAGGTTGTTGATTAAGTGTAAGGACATAGGACAACGAGATAAGGCTATGCAAGTACAAACAATCTGTAAAAAGGAAGTGAGTGAAGTGAGAATGTTTGGCAAACACCGGAGAGCGAGGGATGTAATATCAGGAATCCCTTTTGGTGAGAAGTTAGAGGAACTTAAAAAGATTATTAAGGGAGGAACTGTAGTTGAGATTAATCGTCTTAAAATGACGAAGAATGGTGAGAAAGTTGACAGTACCTCAGTACTCCTGGAATTTCAGGAAGGGGTGCTGCCATCTAAAGTGATGATAGGGTTTATGAGTTTTAGTGTGAGGGAGTATATTCCTCCACCCGTAAGATGCTACAAGTGTCAGAGATATGGACATATTGCAAGAGTGTGTAAAGGAAAGCAAAGATGTGGAAAGTGTGGTGGAGATCATGAGTATGGAAAGTGTGGAGTTTGTGCTGAGAGGAAGTGTTGTAATTGTGGTGGGGATCACACAGCAGCTAGGAGTCTTATTGCAAATGGCCAAGAACTTAAAGGTTTTATTGAAGATTTAAATGATAAGCCCGATATTGTATGCATCCAGGAGACTTAGCTTAAGTCTATTTTAGACTTTGTGATAAAGGGGTATATAAGTTTAAGAAGGGATAGATTAGAGGGAAATGGTGGAGGGTGTGCTATTTTTCTAAGACAAGGGTTACAATATAGAGAGTTAAGGAGGGGAAATGAGTGGGAGTTTATTGCAGTGGAGGTATGGACAAGTAAGGGAAGTGTTAAAATAATTAACTTTTATAATCCATGTAAGCAACTGGAAATTGGGCACTTGGAAGAAATTTGGGGTGAGTTAAATGGGGAAGTTATTTGGTGTGGAGATTTTAATGCACATAGCATATTATGTTAAGGATGAAGTTAAGGATGACAGTAATGGGAGCATTGTTGAGGAATTTATGGAAGAGAAAAAGCTAGTGTGTTTACATGTAAATGATGGAACTGGTACAAGGATAGATGTAGCAAGGGGGACAGAGTCTACAGTAGACATTACACTAGCTTCAATAGCAATAGCTAGGAAGTGTAGGTGGGAGGTAATGAGAGAAAGTACTATGGGAAGTGATCATTCTCCTATACTAATTCAAACAGAAATGGAATTGACTGTGGAAAAGGTAGTGAGGGAGGGGAGATGGAGGTTGGAAGAGGCTGACTGGGAGAAGTTTAGAGAAATCAGTGAGTGTTCTTTGATGTGGATCAGAGATGATCAAGAAGTTGAGGAGTTAAATACAGAGATAAGTACTATAATTCAGGCAGCAATAGAGGCTATTCCAAAGTCTAAACCCACAAAGTTGTGTAAAATTGTGCCATGGTGGTCAAAAGAATGTGGTGAGGTAATACGGAAAAGAAATAGAGCTTTTAAAGAGTTGAAGAAGACACATAATTTTCAAAATCTAGTTGAATATAAGAGACTACAGGCAATAGTGAGGCAAACAATTAGGAGATATAAAAAGAATATTGGAAAAGGTTTTGTGACTCAATTGGAAGGTCAACACCAGTGGAGAAAGTATGGGGAACTATAAAGAGAATGAGAGGCTGTGGGAAAGAGTTTGGTTACCCAGTAATGAAGGATGGCCAACATAGTGTGACTAGTAGTGAAGCTAAAGCGGAGCTAATAGCAAAGACACTAGTAAAAGTACATAGTTCTGACAATTTAAGTCAAGAGGAAAGAAGAGGAAGGGAGGATACTATTGCAAGATATGGGAGTATCAGTCAGGAAGGTGATGGTGAAGATGGTAGTGCGTTAAATAGGTTATTTACAATAGCTGAACTTAATAATGCCTCAAGGAAGCTGGGTAAATCAACTCCAGGAAGGGATAGTATCTGTTATGTGATAAAGGGAAAGAGATGTTGCTAAATTTGTACAATAAGGTATGGATAGAAGGCACTATTCCAAGAAGTTGGAAGGAGTCTATAATTATACCCATAAGGAAGCCAGGGAAAGATCCAACAGTTCCAGAAAGTTATAGACCGATTGCTTTGACCTCTCAGATGGGGAAAACTATGGAAAGGATGGTCAATGATAGAATGGTATACTACCTGGAGACTAGAGGTCTGATCAAAAATTATCAGAGTGGGTTTAGAAGAGGAAGAGGAACAATGGATCCTATGGTGTGTTTGGAGTATGACGTAAGGAGAGCTCAGACAAATAAAGAGACAGTATTAGTGGTGTTCTTTGATATTGAAAAGGCTTATGATATGCTGTGGAAGAAGGGGCTGCTTATCAAGTTAAAACTAATGGGAATAAAAGGAAGAGTTTTTAGCTGGTGTAAGGATTTCTTTACAGAAAGGGAAATAGCAGTTAAAATTAATGAAGTATTAGGTAGTTATTATGAAGTAGAGAATGGCACTCGTCAAGGGAGCATCATTAGTCCTTTGTTTTTTTCAATAATGATTAATGATGTGTTTAAAGATGTTGGATGCTCAGTCGATGTAGCTCTGTTTGCCGATGATGGTGCTATGTAGAAGAAGAGTAGAAATGTTGAATATGTTGTTAATAAAATGCAACAAGCAATTAGTAATATTGAAAGATGGGCATTTGAATGGGGATTTAGATTCTCAGTGGATACATCAAAGACCATGTTTTTTTACAAGAAAGAAAATAAATCCAGATGTAAAACTTAGGATATATGGATCAGAATTAGAACGAGTAGACTTCTTTAGGTATTTAGGTCTGTGGTATGACAAGACGCTTACATGGGCAATTCATGTCCAAAAAGTAGTGGAAAAGTGTAAGAAGGTCTTAAATGTTATGCGTTGTTTGAGGGGAGTAGAGTGGGGTGCAAGCAGACCAGCTATGAAAACTATTTATATAGGATTAATGAGGTCAGTGTTGGATTATGGATGTTTTATATATGGGTCTGCTTCTGCAACTCAGTTAAGTAAACTGGATGCAATACAATATCAGGCTTTGAGATTATGTAGTGGGGCATATAAGACTACTCCAGTGGCTGCAATCCAGTTAGAGATGGGAGAGATGCCTCTTAAGCTAAGAAGAGAGCAGTTGGCCCTTGTTTACTGGGCAAACCTGAAGGGCCACAAAGATGACCATCCTTGTCAGAGGGTTCTAATGCCCTGCCAAGAGAAGGGAAAAGAACAAAGTTCATGTTTTGGTTGGACAATAGGAAATGTTGCAAGAGAAATGGAAATTACAACACTAAGTAAGTCCAACAGTGTAGCATATTCAAGTGTTCCTCCATGGATGTTTAAAGAAGTAGCAATAGATTTAGCATTATTGGAAGAAAGGGAGAGTGGAGTTACTATTAATAATTATGCATTTGAAATATGTCAGAGAAAAGTATGGAAATAATATTCATGTGTACACAGATGCATCAAAAATAAACAAGAGAGTAGGAGTTGCATATGCAATTCCCGAATTACAGTTGGTAAAGGCTAAGAGAGTTAGTGATGATCTTGCTGTACAGTATATACAGCTGAATTAATTGCAATATGGTTGGCGTTATTATGGGTGGAGGAGTATAGATCTAAAAGTGTAGCAATATGGTCTGACTCAAGTTCAGCTTTATTAAGAATAAGGAATGTACATTCTGAATCCAGGCAGGATATTATATATGAGCTAGTGCATTTGGTAAATAGGTTAACCAATTCAGGAGTTTAGCGTCCTTCTGGGGTGGGTTCCAGCCCATGTAGGAGTAGTGGGGAATGAAGTGGCAGACAAGTATGCTAAACAGGCAACAAAACAAGATAGCATAGGTTTTCAGGTACAATATAGCAAAGCTGAAATTAAAAACATGATTAAAGCTAAGAATAAGGAAATATGGCAATATTTATGGGATAATGAAGGTACAGGCAGGCATCTGTATTCAATTCAAAAGAATGTAGGATGGAGTAGGAGTACCAGCAGAAGCAAACAGGAGGAGGATATTGTGTCAAGAATGAGGTATGGGCATACAGGGTTGAACAGCACACTAGTTTTAATGAGAAAGCATGCTGATGGTTACTGTGAGTGTGGCAATCAAGAAACCGTAGAACATGTCATAGTACAGTGTCCTAAATTCCAACAGGAACGACAGACACTTATAGAGCAGCTAGCACAAGAAAAAATAAGTCTGGACATAACAGATTTACTGCAAAGAAATTCTGGGGAACAATGTTTTAGATGTGTTTTTCAATACTTGAAAACAACAGGTTTATTCCATAGAATTCAGAGGGATGTAGTATTCAGACCCACTCCTATTCAGAAGGTGGCGGTAATGCACCTAAAAGCTGTTTGCCAACCGCCAAAGAAAAAAGAAAAATAAGAAGAAGAGCCCAATCTGGCAACACTGCTGGGCACTCACCGTTGGCAGTGCTCAGTCCGAGGGGCGGGATAATCGGTTGTCTTTAAAATTCCCTCTGCACGCAATACGACAGCGCTACAACTCATGAGTCCCATGCATTTTCCCACCAGTGGAGCTAGTTGGCTAGTTCAAACTTTTGCCAACTTTAAAAAAGCTTAACTCGTGTCACGCTGTTCGCCAACAGCAACATCCATCTTCTTTGTTTTCAAGTATCAGGGAATTCAAGCCAAACCGTTGCAACTCAATCATAATGTTAAGCCCGCCTCTATACACAATGTGATTGGTCCTATCGAAGTTAGGAAGTAGGAGAGAGACTAGATATTTACGGTATTTTGAGTGACATTTCATTGACATCACAAGATAAAAAATGTGATTGGCATTTTAATAAAATGAATCTGTTGAATTGATTGATGCCTTCATAATAATGCCTTCATGTGATTAATTTAATATCCCCTTCTTCCGGGCAGGGGGAGTGAGTGAGAGGGCAAGTGAGAATCTTGAACACAAAAGAATGGGGGGAAAAAGAACTTTTATTTTGACGACTGTGTCGATGGGTAAAGGGAAGCGGGGCAAAATAACAGGTGACGGTGTTTGTTGATATGTGTGAAGCTAAAGCGTTCCTTTAAACGTCTCTGATTGAAGTCAGCCATCTAACGTAATATTAGTTGCCGCTATAATCCACATTTTGTCGTTAGATTCAGGACATCTTGTGTATTTAGAACTACGTAAACATTAACTACATTATTAGACCAAGAACAAGGCTAACGTGAGAAGTTATAACGTTATAATATACCTTAAAGGGGGGAGAGAGTCATTGTTATGAACGACTTACCATAACTAACAGATTCAAGTATTGTAACTTAACGTTAACGCTAACTTTAACTTAGCCTAGAACTTAGTTTGGTCTTAATCCGACGCAGATAACTTTAGACATCATTCTGAGTTTAATTGTAGATAACGTTACGTTAATGAACGTTCCCAGGTGATCCTGAAGCCAAGTTTCAAAGGTAAGTGACAAGTAACGTTAACTTCACTTAACGTTATGACCTTTCGAGACCAGCTAACGTTAATGTAACATTAACTGTCAACCTAAAGCTAACGATAGCCTACTCAGCATTCAAATGAATTGACCAAACTAAGGTTAACGTAATGCACCTAACTGTTACAGTGCACAATTGCTGTAAGTCAACGTTAACTCTTAACGTTAAACATAAATCTCATCATCGATTAACGTTATTAGCCATATTGCTGTCATAAATCACTAACACTGGCTGACTTTCCTGTGTCTTCCTGCTAAATGAACTGAACTAACTAAATGTTTCTATCGTTTGTTTAATAACAACTGTAAGGTCATCCAACCCGCCAACTAGCCTATGATATGTCATTTGAACCGCTGTTGCTTTATAGTGAGTGCCAAGGCGAATTCTAAAAATAGTCATGCATTGGGACTGTAACGTAGATGCAGGGTTCCCACTCTACTTCAAGTGTAAAATTCCATGACTTTGAGGTGACTTTCCCTGACAAAAACCCTTAATTTCCATGACATGTAATGAGATAAGATTTCAGAGCAGCCATGAATCTTTCAAGAATCTTTGACTTTTTTGTAGCGGAATATGAATAAATGATCATTGAATAAACAAAGTTGGGTTAACCATCACCACTCAAACAAACAGCAAATCTAATAACCAGATATACACAAATTCTGCATGGAAATAATTATATTTGTATTAATGTTTTGCCAAGTATATTCTAAACTGCTACAACAAAATTCCCTGATATTCCATGACTTTGCCCCAAATATGATCAAATTCCCTTACTTTCCGTGTCTGTAATAGACATAGACTGTATATATAGAACTGGACAGTGTGTCGTCTGTTAAGAGTGATGCGAGCGTTAGTCCAGAGCCCCCTGGTGGCTGGCTGCAGTACAACGTGTAACTCCGCCCATCCCCATGTATTTCAATGGCCAAGTAGACAACTTTCCGTGTCACTTTTCTCACCTAAAACTATTTTTGTATCAACAACTTTTTATTCGAAAAAATAGTTTTCAAGATGCTTCAATACACACAATTTTTCTTTTCTCGCTGAAATTATTTTTTTTATTGTTATATTAGCAAATCTAAAAAGGGCGTGTTTACACCTATGATTGACAACTGGCTGGCTGCAGACACGCGGCGCTTTGTCCATTATGTTTTACCGTCTAGGCTGCAGACACTACCACGTCATCGCTCACTTATTTTAACGACACCTGATTTCGACACATAATCTAACCTAAATAAGTGTTGCTGTTATGATCATTAGGCTATATCTTATCACAGTCTGACTAAATACATATTGATAGTCATACATTGTGTAGTTGTTTGTAAGAGACATCGTTGTTAGTTGTTACAGATTCTTTGTGAAAAAAGATATGTGCTGTTCTTTCGTAGATGCTAAGTATATTAGCTCATAGCATGCTACATCATGCTAGCATTAGCCAGTTGATAGGTAAAGTAAAATGGCTCTGCTATATTGATCCGAAGTGACGTTAGCCATAGTCACCATAATTTACAGTCCTACTTGTTTCAAATGGTTTAATGTAACCAGTGATTGCCGCCATCATCGTTGCAACTTCATTTGAATACACTTTGTCACTGGAGAAGGCGATGTTAAGTTTCATTAACGTTAACTCTTGCTTAGTTTTGCGAATGGCAATAAACGCCACCTAGCCTGCTAGGTCGACAACCTCGGTATGCCCATTTATGAATCAGCCCAACAAATAACTTTACTTGTGTTTTAGTGAAGACATTATTGGACCATAGCTTAACGTGAGGTAGGATTCAAAGTTACAAATGGACAATTTGCTTAGTATGCTCATAACAGCGGTATCTGAAAATGCTGAGTTAAGGTATCGTTGTTACCTGCGATTGCACTGCTGGAGAAGCATTTTGCATTGGTATGATTTGATCAGGTCTTGCCAGTGATGTGTAAATCCTCCCATAGACGTACCCCATTTCAAAATAATACGTCTAAATTGAAAACTGTGACAACTCATTGATAGGCTCTCTCAATATGTCTGTAATCGTATGCCTCTACCACAGGCTTGCTAGTCTTTCACCAGAGAGGGTGCTCCATTATAAATCAAAAATGTAATACTGCAGCCTTCATGTCAGCTGTAAAAATATGAGAACATGGACCTACTACATCAGGATACTCTGTAAACATTTTACACATGGTAAGACTACATTAAGGAGAATATCAATAATAAAAAATGTCAAATTAATCAACAGCCTATAATGAAAATAAAACAGTACTACTGCATACAAACCATAATGTATAAGAAGTGCTTAAAAGACCAAAAACTATCACAAGAACGAAGAGCACTGGGCAACTCATTCCACTAAAATGGAACCACTGAGGAAAAGAGTCTTGAATTTGACCTAGCGTTTAAGACTGAAGCTCATCAGAAGACCGCAGTGAGTGGTTGGGGATGTATATCTTGATCATTGAATTAAAATAACAAGGAGCAGATCCAGTCAGTATCCTATAGGCCAAAGTGAGAGATTTAAATTGAATTCTGGCTACTGTAGGGAGCCAATGGAGAGTAACTAGGAGAGGAGTTACGATGTGTCCTCTTTGGCTGATTGAAGACCAGTCATGTTACAGCATTCTGAATGATATATCACACAAAAGAAATACAATAAAAACATTCAATATTGATTTAGTATCAACAAATAATTATTTTAGTAACATCTACATCTTTGTGTAGGCTACAGTTAAATACTAAGCAATGGCCTCTGACTTAAATACCAAGGCAGTTAAATGATCGTGGTATAGTATAGTCTACGTGATACACAGGACTACACAGTAAACCCATTTAAAAAGCATCATCATCTCAGTATACCCATTTAAAATAGGCAAGGAAACGTATTTAATAACATTTGGGGTTGCTCACAGTATACCCACCACTACAACTAACTAACTAACTAGACTACACCACTGGTTAAATGGCGCATTGCAATTTACAATTTGTGTGAGTTCAGGGGCATACAGAAAGTTGAAGTTTGGGTGACATCAATAAAGAAAATAGAAACAAAGGGATGTGTACAGCCTCAAGTATGAATGATGTCACATTAACAGAAGGTTCAGAGCAGCGGCAGACTTTTCTTGGTGCCACGCAAGTTATTGAAAGTCATGTGTTTTCAGAACGTAGTGGAGCTGTGCCATGTCCCATGTATAAGGGGCTTCAGGTTGATCCAGTGACGGTGGGTGATGATGTCAGGGAGATGGATGTCAGGGGACTTGGAGAAAGGGGGAGGACATGCCACCTCAGACCACTCCAGCCAAACCACTTCACATAGGCATTCCCTTGCTTGCAGACTAATGTAGATCATGGAGACCACCTTGCCGCCACCTCCAGTACATTCAGCCATCACCCATATCTTACCTGCAAAAAAGGAAAGTTACAATAAAGTTAGTCAGACAATTTTACAACATTACAAAGCATCTAATCAGGCACTCAACACCACTAGTAATACCAATTAATTAAATATGTGTGTGCAATAAACTTCACAGCCTACCTAATGTTAACTACACATTTAAATATGCGGTGTGAATGTTATTAACTTGCGTCAGCTTGAAAAATAACGTTATCAGTATGACTGATCATGGACGTTAGATGACAAACTAAGGTCTTTCTCAAATGTTCACCGATATCCCTGGGAAGTGACTGGTTCTTGGCGTAGTGTTTAATGCAGGCGTTTCATTTATCGATCATTCACTTATGCGGTCTACAACTACCGACCTACCGATCTATTTTTTTACAGTCTATGCTACCGACCTACCATCACAGAAGTAGCTCTAACAGAGGTGTCTGTCGTTAACGTTAGAAAAAATGCAATGCTGGCAAAATGGCTAGTAGTTACATTAACATGACGGGTTGATGAGGTCCATACTTCACATTACGTTAACGTTAACTTGCGTTGCTTTATCACATCATACCGTTGCTTTATCACATCATATACTGTACTGACTGTCTAGTGTTATTAATCCCCATGTACAGTCAATGGTTACTCCATGTTGAGATGGCATACATTGAGATATTTGAAAACAGCAACAACTAATAAAACCAAGTATATCATGCATCGACTGTTACGGGAGCTGTGTGCTAATCTTCACTTCAACGACTAACTTAGCCTCCCGTTAATGGTAACGTTAATGTAGCTGCTAACGTTAGCATCTAATTCGCTGTCCGTATTTCTGTTGTTAGCTCATTAGTATTCACCATACTAAATTGTCACAGTCTATAATCAACATAATAAGCTCTCTTAGATGTATTTAAGAACACCAATAGACAAAAAAAAAAAAAATGTTTCAGTTGATACGCAACACTTACCAGACAAGAACAACCCGATTGTTGTTTGTACTGTTTAGCTAACTCACAGCCGCAAAATTCATCCAGCCAGCTAGCCTTCGGCGCCGAGTCGACCTGCGTTGTGGAAAGGAGAAGGGGGCGGGTTTCACTTGACAAGGGCGTGTTTAACTTCGCTGAGTGGCAACTGAGTGGGGCGTGCCTGACCGCGACTCCTCTTCACTGCGCGTGCTTCGACTTTTGCTGCGCAGCCGCACTTCAAATTGGCTCCAAATTTTCCAAGATGGCGTCGCCTCGGCGGCTTCAATTCCATAGAACACTGTAGAATGCAGCCACACTGTCCAGTTCTATATACAGTCTATGGTAATAGACTTTATCAAAATTCCATGATATCCCAGAAATTCCATGACCTTCTGGGAACTCTGTAGTTGTGATGCCTTTGTGGCATAAGTTTGACCAGTTACACAGTTGGCTGAACAAAATCTTGCTGATAAGCGGGTATTCCATAGCCTAGAAATCTAGACGTGCCCAGGCTAGTCTAGCATCTCTCCGCTAGCTTGCGAGTTGGAAAAATTAAACTTCGATAGAGCCAATCACATCGTGTATAGAGTCTTTATGCGGGCCTAACACAATGATTGATGGCAGAGTTGAAACGGTTTGGCTTGAATTCCCTGCTACTTGAAAACAAAGAAGATGGATGTTGCTGTTGGCGAACAGCGTGACACGAGTTAAAGCTTTTTTTTAAGTTGGCAAAAAGTAACTCATGAGTTGTAGCGCTATCCTATTGCGTGCAGAGGCAATTTGAAAGACAACCGATTATCCCGCCTCTCGGCACTGCGAATGATAAGTCCCCAGACCCTACATTTTAATGTGGGTCTGGCTCGTCAGGCTAGTAAAGTAAAGTATACTTTATTGTCCCCAAGGGGAAATTTGTCTTGGGCTTCACGATCACTGCATCACACCCACTCATACATAGGCAATGGTATGCTAGGTATTCCAGTTAGTCTGGTGAGCATGTTGACTGGTGAGGATTGCTTGTTTCAGAGTTGCCAACTATTTAGAGGTGCTCTAAGCGATGTTGCGCGGTTTCTAAACAATTTTTTTTGTCATATACAGCAAACATCACCTCACCATCCGCTAGTTGCCTGTAGTGTTGTCACGATACCAAAATTATGACTTCGATACGATACCTGCCATAAATATCACGATGCTCGATACTAAAACGATACTATGGCGAAATCTTAAGATATCTGGAGAAGAAAGGACTCATACCTCCTCCAAGTGTATGGAGTCATTTGTGTTGAATTCGGTGCACTTTTGTAGTGTGCAGGTCAATTCTGGGTTCTAAACTTCTTAACTTCCTACATAATTTTTTTTTTTCATAGTCAGTAAAATAGTAGGCCTACTTTGTGTGATTAAGTCCTTTATTGTTTGTTATAGTTAATTTACATTGTGTTGTGTTTTGGCAATAAAGTAGCTTTAAACAGCCAAACTAGGCTAGATCAAGGTCAGTGTTAAAATTACTGCATGCAAATCACTGAATGCTATGCAGAGAGGACTAATCCTTAGGCCATCTGATGTACAGTATAGGCTACCCTAGGCCTTCTCGTGTTCATGGGATTTCTTTGACAGTTGCTCTGTGTACCTGATGGCTTGCCTTCACTATTCGCGATGTATCCGGAATAGTTGCAGATTTCACTGCACCTTTTGTTTTATCCACAAGGCCTAGAAGAACTGTCGGCAAAGAACTATGTTGACGTTGGCTGCGCACTCACTCACTCACTCAGAGCTGCCTACTTGACACGCCCACTTGCCTAGATGCGTGCAAGGAGCAGTGAGAGCAGCAGTTCACACAGACAGAACTTTATTATTTTAATAAAGTATCGATTCTAAAAACGTCTGAAATCGTATCGTTTTTTGCGTGAAGGCATCGTGATCCCTTTTTAGTATCGATACACCGTGCAACACTAGTTGCCTGTGCACTGGAATACACTGGAAAAAAAGCAAAGTGGTCTCTGTGGACAGTCCAGGCTCCAAAACGCCAACAAATCCAGCCAATTATGGATGAGATGCGCGTTTAGGAGAGTTTCAAAATGCACGGGAGGGAGGAAGGGGGAGGGAGAAACGTTAGCGAGCAGTTTGTAAACGGAGTGCATTACCACCACCATCTGCTGGACTGAGGTGTAATGGCAAGTGTACCCTTTAGCCTCATATTAGGGGTTTGCACAGCGTGTCATCAGATCTGGACATCGCCATATTGGAGATACTCGCCTCATTAGAAAGCATTAGGCACTAAAGTAAATCCCTAACATCGTCAAGGAAAATGGTTAATTATTGTCGTGTTTTAGGTTGTACCAATAGGTCAGACTGAGAAAAACATTTGGTGTAGGTATCGACTTCCAAAAGTTATTAAAAAAACCAGGGAGAAGGGACAATAATGCCAGAAGTTATCAGAGGAAGGGGGGCGCTTGTGGTTGAACTTGGTACTTCGTCTCCCTCACCCAACTCAGATGGATCTGCGCTGCCAATAATCCGTAATTTCTCGAAATATTGCGCCTTTTCTTGTGGTCCAAGGCCTGCCCTATATGCCTTTGCATCTTAGACGCATTTTGATGAGCTTTTCTGTTGTTTAGACACGGCTACAATCACGTAAGATATCCAAAGTGCATAATACTCCATTGTACTTCATTCACTGAGTATCGCCAATATGGCCGCGCGTGCTGGGTTACCGTAGTTACCGGCCAGAACGTGACGTCGGTGCAAACCCCTAATTGGCCGCCGGGTGAATAAGGCGAATTCGAACTACTTAATGAACTACATAATCAATGTTCGTGGCGGCCATATTGTTGACATGCATAGATAGGCAGCGCCAGTAGCCAATACATAGATAGGGCCAATATGCGACAGCGCCAATATTATCGCTGTAGTTTATTTTTTTCTACAAAATTCAACACAATGGTAGGGGAGAACTGGTACAATTGACCCTTTGTTAAGTCCCCCCCCTTAGTTACTGTTGCTAGTCCGACAACCTCGGACTGGAGTTAACTAGAACTTCAATGTTAGGTATCTATCTTTACCTAATCTTATCTAGACTCTTTAAGTCTGTCTGTAAAAGTTACACCCCAAGAGACTCTTTTGGAGAGCCATGGACCTGATTTCATTTAGATTCCGTCGAAAGACTCCAGTATGACATGGACACACATAAAAAATCATATAGCTTTGTTGGGTGACAAACTTAGACGGGAAGCGACTGTGATTCACTGATATTAATATTAGCTGTGCTAGATAGACTTGCATACTACATGGACACTGGGTCATGTCGTGTAAGGAACATGATACTGCAAATAAACGGAAACAAAGCCTACATTGCAGAGCCACTTCAACTTTTAATTTATGGTGAATAAATGTTACACTGCTGTGCACAGCCCTATGCTTTTCTGACGTGATGATGCTAGCACATTAGCAGTGGTTAGCTAACTATGCTACCGTTACTTATGTACAAGTCTCTTCCAAGTGACAATCATATTATACACAATGCTGGCAATGCTGAGAACAATAAACATCCTTGTTTATCTTACTTACATTGAGTTAGCTGTGTGGCTTAATCTATGTGGTGGTGGAGCACTGTTTCGTTATGGTTTGCTAAGGAGTAAGTTAACCCTTTGCTTAAAATAGGGGAGAGCTGGAAGGAAAGGTTTTAATCTAATTTAACATGGTTACAGAAAGCATAATCAAGATTGAAATTATTCTGTGTATCAGTGTTGCCTTAGACAACACATGGCTGCTGGATATCTGAATTTCCGCTGCAGGGATGAATAAAAGTATCTATATATATATATATATATATATATATATATATATATATATATATATATATATATATATATATATATGGACCATAGTCCCCAAAGGGCACAACGGTGGAAGCCAGGAATTGAACCCACAAGTTCTCTTGCTACTGCAAGTTAGCCCAGCTCTAGGGCTGTGATAAACGAACATTCCATTTTTGGTGCTGGATGACCTCACACAAAAAACCTTATTTCTTGATACATACCATCAATGGGATACATCACTGTAATCAGAAGGGTCAGTTTTATCACATGATGTAAAATACATATGGTAATGTTGATATAGTAATGAACAGTCTTTTAAAAATCCTCTCCAAATGTATACCGAAATTCGTTAAAATTGAATTTCATTCACATAAAAATGAATTTTCATTATATTTCTATACGGGATAGTGAAAAATATAGAGTGTATGATATGTTCAGCAAGTTGTGGGCTATTTAACAACTTCCTTATATAAATTAGTGTAATATGAAAATGATATAAATCTATAAAATGTATTATTTATGAAAAGCTAGGAATACAATCAACTTCAACATCACTCAAAAATCAATGTGTTCTAAACATTTGAAAGTGGATTACATAGAACAAGCCTGTTGAGAATAAACACATACACACATATACACACAAACTCACACACACACATAGAGGAGGATAGGGAAAGGTGGGGTGGGGAACCTGAATGTTAAACACAGAAGACCTATGACTCATAACGAAACGCATCCCCTTCTGTAGAATGCCAAATCTGACAGCAATTTTGTTTACCCAAAAAAACAGTCACCTACCGCTAAACTCCAGGCCATACAAGCTACTTGAGTGTAGGCGAGGCTGAAATTTTGAAGGAAATGCCTGCCAGCTGTTGTGATAGATTTTCGCCAAAGTCTTTCTGTCTGTAGCTACTAGGGTTGCAAAGGGGCGGAAAACTTCCGGTAAATTTCCGGAAACTTACCATGGGAACTTAAGCTGGGGAATTTTGGAAATATTCCAAATTGGAAACTTTAATGGAATTAAAGGAAATTATGGGAATTAATTAGAATTTACGGGAATAAACATGGAATTTTAGGTAATTCATACAAACTGTTTCATATACAAACATTAACATTTTGTTTCGTAATAAGCAATATGATTTGTATGTTTGGATTTTTGCTTAGCTTAGCATAAAAAGCTAGCTAGCATGCTAGCGGGAATCCCATTCTCTGCCTATGGTTTACTAGTCAACCAGCAACACTGAACTGCCCAAGATACACTACACCACTCCACAACAAAATCTGATTGGTTGGAACATTTTTTCCCCATACATGCATATGAATGCACCATAGATTTCCTTTATGTATAGCAGCCTATGCCGATTGCTGTGTGCATGTGATTGATTATGTGCAGGGTAGAAATTTGACTGAAATTGCATTAAATCGCATTGTTTTAACTAATATTATGCTGCACGATGGGGTTTTGTCCACTACATTTAAGTTCCCTGTTATAAACTAACTTGCCATATTTAAAATTCCCAGTTTATTCCCATTAATTCCAGTTTATTCCTGTTAATTCCCATATATTCCCGTTAATTCCCATGGAAAGTTTCCAACTTTGAAAATTCCTGGAATTTTGCAACCCTAGTAGCTACCAAACCTAGGTTCAACACCAGATTCTGCATTGCCAAACTTGAAATTAGGGCTGCACGATATTAGGAAAACATGCGATATGCGATAACATTATTGAGTACTGCGATAACGATATAACTTGCGATATTTAAATATTTAATGTTTTTCTCCAACCTCATACGCTACGCATCCCACGTTATTAGGCTACTGGCATGTCGAGTGCAGCGGAAAGTGAAAGTAAGGGGTTGCGATCACACTGTCCAACGAAGTAGGCTAAACAACTTTTACAAATAACGAATCCTGATTACCTCTCTGCTGCTGTCTGGGGCTTTTGCTAAATGCAAATCATGAAATACAAGCCTTACAGTGAAAGACAGATATCTTCTGATCCTATAACGAAAGAAATTGTTTATTTTAACACAGTGGAGAAGGACGCATTTGGCGCTGTGTTTGTAACACGTCATCCTTAATAAAACCAAAATATTTCCATAGAACAGACATGCTTTTCCTTTTAGTCACCAATTCCTCTTCACCCAAGCGTAGCCTACCTCGCTCGACTCACTATCTTCAGCCATCACGACATTAGCTCCCGCCTCAACACCTAAAACACCACACACCTAAACTGGTAGGGGACGGGCTTCTAGGGCAGCATGACCGCATCGGTTTGGTAAAATATGTTGACATTCAGAATGTGAATACACCATAGACTGTATGGAATGCGCACGGCACAGAAAATGTATCGAAATTTATCGAAAATTAAGTAATCTTTGCGGTATGTCCATCGCAAATGTTGATATCGCGATAACGATAGATTTTATATCGTGCAGCCCTACTTGAAATAATAAGAAACTACTGACAACGGCAATGTCAATGGAGAAAAAGTGTACACAATATGTATTTCTTTGGTCAATGCTCCCTTATCCCTTCAGAGACTTGGTTCCCCATGTCAATGATCAATCCTAGAAAACTGTGAAACTCTTCTGGGGTCTCTTCTCTTCGTCCCCTTCGTGCCCCTGCACTGTGTGTTTGCATACGACGGCCTACTAAGCACAACCTCCCACCCGTTCCGGTTGGTAAAACCACATATGCCTGGGACAACAACATATAAAAAACAACATAACAAGTCTATTTCACAGTGTTTTAGTGGCAGTCCACACCACCCTACGCACGCCACCTAAATCTATACCTTCTTCCTCCATCCTCACATGGTCTTCAACATTGTGAGCGCAAGCTCATCAGCAGTCAGCTACCTCTTCAGGCTGAGGTCTGTGTAGGTCATCCTCCATCTGAAACAACAGTAAAATCATACAAATGTAATACCTTTATTAATTTAAAAAATAAAATCACAAAACTACAGATGCGTGCGTGTGTGCACATACATACACAAGAAGAGGTAGCCTAAATTATTGAAGCATGTAGTATGAAAAGTAATTTTATTACACATAGGTTTAGCTACCCTAAATCTGATTGCCTGGCTGGCATTAAGATAAAGACAGATTACATTTCTCCTAGTAACTAACTGCTGAAATGCAATAATGACATTTCTGATATAATATGTGATTTCACATCATGTTTTCTATAACTACATATTGAGAAGAGTAGAATATCAAGTCATGCAATAAGTTAATTAGCACTACATTTCTGACAGAATCCGTGATTTCACATCTTGTTTTCTACAACTACATATTGAGTGGAGTAAAAATATCACTCAACTTATTTCATGTAAGAGAACGCAACTTAAAAACGCGGCGCCCATTGATTTATTCAGCTTTGGTATGCTATACTGACTTGCCAATATAATGCTGACCTAACAAGCAAATTGGTACTAGAAAACAAACTTACTTATAGGTTATATACTAACAGGTTTTTAAATGAAATTGTCAAATGAAAATAACTGATATCAAAAGCAAACGAGAATACTGCAAGCAGTTCAGAGTAATGCAGCTAGCTAAAGTTACATGACGATGCACTTAGCCCCTTATGCCATAATGTTGACGCTGATGAGAAAGCATACAACTGTCAAATAACATGATTTTATGACTACAAATTGAGATTAACCATAACTAGAAACGATGTAAAAACATATATTACCTCAGTTTATCCAGCTGTGTGGTTTCCAGTCGAGGTAAAATCCAACAAAGTGCAGGTGGCATCTGGCGGTCCATATCAAAATGTACGAATGAAGTGAAAAGTTGTTTTCACGACTCATCTTCAAGTATCCACATTACATTTCGCGCCATAAACCCCTTAACCAATCATATCAAATTGAAGCTTATGTTGTCAGCATTACGGGGAAGATTTCAGAAATAAAATCAGTCATTTGTGATTTTAGATGATTGGTCATCGTTAAAATTTTAACGAAATTAGAACAGTCGGGCTTGTAAGGGTTAAACGATTAATCTAGCAATTATTTTTTCGATGCATCGATTCATTTTTTCAGTTCGATTTGTTTATTGCTGTTAAGATTCCAAAATAAAAGACTATACAAGTGCAAAGTAATGCATTCTTGGTCAGAGGTAGCATTCAATAAAGTTCAGTAGTGTTTGTCTAATTGAGTGCCTGTCATTTTAAGACGTTCGTGTGGGAATCCTTGCAATTAACATTAACACAGTTAAAAGGCTGCTGATGTGTGGATGCAATTCATAACGTAGTTAGTTCAAATAACGGTTCGTACTTCTCCTTTGGACAAGCACTTTTGAGTCTTGGAAAACACTTTTCCATTTACATCGGGATTTTGCAAACAGTCAATAAAATGAACCCTGCAACGAATAAGCAGCTGCTAGTAAGCATGCTAAACTTGACACCCAAACAGTATTCTAATGTTAGCTTTAAGATACTGCTTGATTGCATACTGTAACTTAACTTAGTTTAGTCTCCTCAATGTACTATGTTGTGATAAGACCTTAGCAGAGTTTACTTTAACTTTCATTCAGCAGTTTTAATGCTGCAAATTTGCGCAGCATGGTCACGATGCTAAGCGGATGCTAAGCGGCTTTAATAGCAATTTAGCCCACTGTGTTCTATGCAGTGCTTCTATGTGGCAACAACAATCCTTCAACAATTGTGAATATTTTGTTAAATGCACATGCAGAGGAGGAGCAGCTGGCTCGTTACGAGAGAGAGCGGGCGGGGCGAGGAAAGGCTGTGTGAGTGCAAATGCAAATGCACTGTATTGTTATTCCACGGGCTTCTTCCGACTTATTACAGTGCATGCAAATGCACTGTATTGTTATTCCACGGGCTTCTTCCGACTTATTACAGTGCATGAAAATGCACTGTACTGTTCTTCCTAGGCAACTTCTTCTACTTCTTCTTCTTCTTCTTCTTCTTATTCCGCTTACCACTTTTTCCGTACGCAATTTCTCTTGAACAGTTTAACTTAGAAACTTCATTCAAACTTTGTAGCGTAGGTCTTCAAACAGATCGGGTTGGTATGACTTTTCAACTTTGAAACTTTTATACTTTTTAAACTATTAAAGAAAAACTTTTTAAAAATCCCCATAGACTTAACATTGCCGACATTGCATACGGCCGTTAAGCAATTAGAATCCTATGGCAGGTGTTCAGGCCACCTGGATCAACTGCCAGTCTCAGGATTTAAGCATACAAACTGGCCCTATTAAGACTACACATCCTGTTCAACTGCTTCCTCTGCCAAAAACTGTTTCAAAATAAAAGTCCTCACTACAATATTTCACTATTAAACAATTTAACCCTTTAAACTACTGAACTTTTTAACTGTTCAGCCATTGTAACTGTTACTTGTCATCGACTATGACTCCTACCCACTGTAGCTAGTTAGCATAGCATGTTACTGCTAAAACTGCTAAAAATGAGTAGCTAAGTTAGCTAAGTAACATGGTTAGCATAGTTAGCATGTTAGCATGCTAGTTAGCATTTTTAGCAAAACGGCTAAAAATGATTAGCTAAGTTAGCTAAGTAACATGGTTCACATAGTTGGCATGTTAGCGTTGTTAGCATGCTAGTTAGCATAACTGTTAAAAATGATTAGCTAGGTTAGCTAAGTCACATGGTTAACATAGTTAGCATGTTAACATGCTAGTTAACATAGTTAGCATAACTACTAAAATGATAAGCTAGGTTAGCTAAGTTACATGGTTAACATAGTTAGTATGTTAGCATTGCTAACATAGTTGGCATGTTTAGCAAAACTGCTAGAAAACATTAGTTAAGTTAGCTAAGTAGCATTGCTAGCATAGTTGGCATGTTTAGCAAAACTGTTAGAAAACATTAGTAAAGTTAGCTAAGTAGCATTGCTAGCATAGTTGGCATGTTTAACAAAACTGTTAGAAAACATTAGCTAAGTAACATGGTTAGCATGTTAGCTTTGCTAATACTGCTATAAAACATTAGCTAAGTAACATGGTTAGCATAGTTAAAAATCTTAGCATAACTGCTAGCAAACATTAGAGCCATTCCAACTTTCAGTTATCGTCAAATATCTACCTATACACAGCCATTAAACTATTTGAATATCAACATTCATTAAACTTCCAGTCTGTCAACAACTTTTAAACTATTTACCTTCAACTTTTAAACAGTCTACTTTTAAACTATCTATTAACCCTCTATACCCCAGTGGAATTCTACAACAATGCCCCAGATTCCTGGGAATTCTAAGAGAAAAGGGCATTTTGAGAAACATTTCAAATAACCAAGAATAACTAAAAATCTAATGAAAAGTGTCAATTGTAAGTTTCTTTCAGTTTAAAGATTAGAAATTGCTCTTTCAAATGATATATGATCCATTAAAAATTATATATTCATGTTTCCCATAGACGGCCATAGGCCTACTCACTTACAGTCTCAAAGTTTTTCACTAAGAAAAAGTTATAAATATGGTTCACATATTTCTGTATTAGAAGCTGGGAAACAAGATACTATATGAGTACTGATTTCATTGAAATAGACTGGCATATCTTGCACTTATTTGGGATTTAGCTGGACAGTGAGCCTTACAGCTAAAAAATGATGAGGATATGAACTAACGTAGGCCATGAAGCATAGCGCATGAAATCGTGACTCATTTGATAAACATGTCACCAACAACAGGGACTGTTAATCCTGACATGGATTTACGTTTTTGTTTTATATGCACATCATGTTATATAATTTATCTAAACTTGATCAGTTGATGATAATGAACCTGTTGCACTCGTTCACTAACCTTCAACCTATCCTGTGCTAACATTACAAGTCTCAGACTAACGTTAACGTTACATCAGGGAAGGTAGCAAATTAGCAGGCTTTTTTGTAATCACGAAGATGACGAGACATTGGCCTACTTGTATACAAATACATTTTCCTGACATCCATAAGCAGAAAACACAACGGTGGTTCCCACTTTGGTTATTAGTCAACAAAAACTCATTTAGAGAGACATGCATAAGTAGTAGTTTGCAATAACTATCTGTAAGTGGGATAACAATAATGTTAGCTTTACTGTACATGCCAGAAAGGGGTAATGTTAATGTTATGTGTTAAGATATAACTGCAAATAAACCTGGCATGGGTTTATCATAAACTTTATTGTTAATTAGGCCATGACCCATCATTGAATTATGCCTATATTTTGCTGGTGCTAGCTAAACTCAAACTGACTTTCACAGTGACAGCCATACGATTTTTTTTATGCCAGAGAGGCAGCTAAGTCAGTCATGACAAACGGGAGGATGCTAACGTTAAATTTATTACACTTTCATGTTTTTATTTTGTCATTTTCTTACATCAATATGATCGTCACTTACATCAAAACATGGTGGATGCACATCAATACCGACGCTTGTTAGAAGCCATAACTCCAGAGCCACCGTAAGTCCTCAGCCGGTCAGTCAACAGACTAAACTCAAAAATACCGGAGAAATGTCAATAGCGACCTAGCCATTTAAGTGTGTCAAAATAAAAGTCTGGTGTTTATTTATCCACTAACGCTGTATTATTTCATGTATGAAGGTTATACTGTAGCAGATGTCTCTTTAAGAATTGCGGCCGGCCGCGGCCGTTACAGGAGAATACAGAACGGCCGTCGACGGCCGCTACGGGGTATAGAGGGTTAAACTATCATTAAACTATCTATTAAACTAGCTGCCTATCAACAACTTTTAAACTATCTACTGTCTATCAACAACTTTTAAACTATCTACATTCAGCTTTTAAACAGTCTACTTTTAAACTATCAACTTTTATTAAGCTATGCAACCACCATGTCTATCCTAGCATCACCGTAGTAACCATCTCTGTATTATCTGTTTTAACTATACATGATATTTTACATCACAACTTTAGCATTTTCATGCACTGGTAATTCCTTGGAATTGCATTTCTAGTTATTATTATTCTTCCAGGCCCTAATTTGGCTTGAACCGCTTATCATAGAAACTTGGTTCAAATTTCGTCATGTAGCTCTTGCTCTAAATTTTCATTCTATGACTTTTCATATTTCTACGACTTTTACTTTTTGACATTTTAAATAAAAACTAAACTTAAAATCTCCATAGACTTAACATGGCTTTATGACATCATAATAGGCTATTAAGGAAATGGAATGCAATCAACTGCACCTGTGCTCTCTCACGGACTGCCTGCAGCAACTTGAATGGAACCTCTTCTCTGTGTCCCTCTCCATTCAACTGAATAGCTCACTTCTCATCCCAACTTTCTTTCACTTCTTTTTCTTCACTTTCCCCCATTTTCTCTATCCCTCTCTCTATTTCTTCCAATTTCAATAACTTTTAACTATTCTTACTTTTTATTTACTATTTACACATTTTAAAGCATGGTAACCACCCTAGCAACAGCCTAGCAACCACTTGTATACCATAGCAACCACTATCATTATCCTAGCAACAGCCTAGCAACCACCTTAAATATCCTAGCAACAACCTAGCAACCACTTTCATAGTATAGCAACCACTAAAATTACCCTAGCAACAGCCTAGCAACCACCTTAAGCTCCTTAACCACCAGCTCCTTAACCACCAGCTCCTTAACCACCAGCTCCTTAACCACCAGCTCCTTAACCACCAGCTCCTTAACCACCAGCTCCTTAACCACCAGCTCCTTAACCACCAGCTCCTTAACCACCAGCTCCTTAACCACCAGCTCCTTAACCACCAGCTCCTTAACCACCAGCTCCTTAACCACCAGCTCCTTAACCACCAGCTCCTTAACCACCAGCTCCTTAACCACCAGCTCCTTAACCACCAGCTCCTTAACCACCAGCTCCTTAACCACCAGCTCCTTAACCACCAGCTCCTTAACCACCAGCTCCTTAACCACCAGCTCCTTAACCACCAGCTCCTTAACCACCAGCTCCTTAACCACCAGCTCCTTAACCACCAGCTCCTTAACCACCAGCTCCTTAACCACCAGCTCCTTAACCACCAGCTCCTTAACCACCAGCTCCTTAACCACCAGCTCCTTAACCACCAGCTCCTTAACCACCAGCTCCTTAACCACCAGCTCCTTAACCACCAGCTCCTTAACCACCAGCTCCTTAACCACCAGCTCCTTAACCACCAGCTCCTTAACCACCAGCTCCTTAACCACCAGCTCCTTAACCACCAGCTCCTTAACCACCAGCTCCTTAACCACCAGCTCCTTAACCACCAGCTCCTTAACCACCAGCTCCTTAACCACCAGCTCCTTAACCACCAGCTCCTTAACCACCAGCTCCTTAACCACCAGCTCCTTAACCACCAGCTCCTTAACCACCAGCTCCTTAACCACCAGCTCCTTAACCACCAGCTCCTTAACCACCAGCTCCTTAACCACCAGCTCCTTAACCACCAGCTCCTTAACCACCAGCTCCTTAACCACCAGCTCCTTAACCACCAGCTCCTTAACCACCAGCTCCTTAACCACCAGCTCCTTAACCACCAGCTCCTTAACCACCAGCTCCTTAACCACCAGCTCCTTAACCACCAGCTCCTTAACCACCAGCTCCTTAACCACCAGCTCCTTAACCACCAGCTCCTTAACCACCAGCTCCTTAACCACCAGCTCCTTAACCACCAGCTCCTTAACCACCAGCTCCTTAACCACCAGCTCCTTAACCACCAGCTCCTTAACCACCAGCTCCTTAACCACCAGCTCCTTAACCACCAGCTCCTTAACCACCAGCTCCTTAACCACCAGCTCCTTAACCACCAGCTCCTTAACCACCAGCTCCTTAACCACCAGCTCCTTAACCACCAGCTCCTTAACCACCAGCTCCTTAACCACCAGCTCCTTAACCACCAGCTCCTTAACCACCAGCTCCTTAACCACCAGCTCCTTAACCACCAGCTCCTTAACCACCAGCTCCTTAACCACCAGCTCCTTAACCACCAGCTCCTTAACCACCAGCTCCTTAACCACCAGCTCCTTAACCACCAGCTCCTTAACCACCAGCTCCTTAACCACCAGCTCCTTAACCACCAGCTCCTTAACCACCAGCTCCTTAACCACCACCAGCCCTACCCAGCTCCTTAACCACCAGCTCCTTAACCACTACACTAACACCACCCCTAGACTGTAGTTCCTTCTGCTGTTACTAATCACATCAAATTAAAAAAGGAGTGTGAGTCAGGCAGATTCCTGCTTTGCGTTAGCAGTCTGCAAAACACTATACACAGGAGCCAAGAAGGGAGTACTTTGCTCCTGTCTGGACAAATACAATATGTTATTGTGACACTGTAGGCTAAAAATATAGTTTTGGTCAAAAAATTAGATGTGTGTCAGGCCCATTATTGGCGCATTGGTGTCTTGCTTGGCTGAATGTCCTTCACTGCCATAGAATTGCATCAAAATGGTAGGGTACGGCATAACAATAAATGTTCTGTAGATTGGCAGCCATTGTTATCGCTGTGAATGTATTATTATCTGCATGAATTTACTGTTTTGCATAGACGCCCTCGCCCCAACTTATATGGGTCTGTGTTATGAGTAGTGTTGATCATTTTTATTGAGCGAAATCTGTAAGATCAAAGCAGACAAAGTTTTTTTTCTTTTTTTGGGAACCAAAAGCTGCTTGGTCTTTACGGTGTATTTAGACTGCTTGTTGTTTTGACTGCTTGTATTTGTCTATTCTTATTTGTATCATGATTTTAAAGAGCTTGCATCAGTGAGTATGTAAGGAAGAATGGCTGACTTTGAGGCCTATCAGGAGTATCAAAGAATTGAGGACTTTGAAGACTCCCCACCAGGAGAAGAGGATTTACTTGTGCATGTTCCTGAAGGCCTGAGAGGTACACTCCTGGTGCTGATGATCATTAAATCACAACCTCTGCACACATTTGAACTTTTTTTGAACTTGTTACTAAATAATACTTATCTTTCTCACAGATTCATGGCATCACATCGAGAATCTGGACATTTTTTTCACACGGATATCCTTTCCAAGGCCAGTCATTTACTGGTTCTGAATAAAGGGTTCACCAGGGTATTAGTCCTTACAATTGAGGTCATAACACTGCATGTTTTAAAGGAGAAATCCGGCCGATTTTTACATGGATCTTTTGAGTCTGTTAAGAGGCAAAAAAGCACCTTTAGATGATGCCCCCTGACCTACCATTGTAGCTCACTGGGAGCACTGTTAGCTGCGGCTACTTCTGTTCAGTAGCACCAATTTTGATAATTTCCTATCGACACTACTCAACGAAGTCTATTGATCAAGAACCATGTAAAAATCATCCGGATTTCTCCTTTAAGGGTAGTTATTTTGTTTTGCTAGCTTATCCTTAGTCAACCAATGTTTTGGAAGTGCATGTTTTGGATGTGTCTGAACAGAACTCTCTCTCTCTCTCTCTCTCTCTCACACACACACACACACTTGTCACACATGACCTTTGAAGTCTTTGTGTCAGTTACAGGCATTTAATCACCATGTGTGACAAAGAAAAAATCTTTGTCATTCTTTGATTTTATCAGTATTTACAGTGCACCTGTAAAGTTTTCATACCAGACAAGTTTTCCACAATTTGTTATGTTTCAGACTTAAAATGGATTCAATGAATTTTTTTTCCTCATAAATCTATACACAATACTCCAATATCCACAAAATACAGGTGTTTGGAGTGTTTTGTTCATTTATAAATAATAAAAGACTGAAATATTCCATTTACACAAGTATTCAGACCTTTTGTTATGACGCTTGCAATTGAGCTCTGGTGCATCCTACTTTTATCAATGGTTTTTGAGATGCTTCTACATCTTAATTGGAGTCCACCTGTGCCTAAATGAATTCATTTAGGTTTAGGACATTATTAGGAGAGGCACACATCTTATATCTTACACATCTTAATATAAGGTCTCACAGTTGATGGTGTATGTCAGAGTGAAAACCAAGCCAAGAGGTCAAGAGAATTGTCCGTAGACCTGCGAGACAGGATTGTGTCAAGACATTTGTGAAGGATACAAGAACATTTCTGCAGCATTGAAAGTGCCCAAGAGCATGGTAGCCTCAATCATTCTCAAATGGAAAAGTTTGGATGAGATGAGTCTGAAACATAACAAAATGTGGAAAACTTGAAAGGGTCTGAACTTTCCCAGTGCATTGTAGAAAAAGTCATAAGTTGGTACATCCATGAGGCAGAGTTCACATTGCACACGCAAATCGCTGCACTATGAAACACATTATTTTTAATGGCTTGCTTGCACAACAACTGGTCTGCCACTGCTGAGCAAAGCGCAGCGCAAGCGGCATTTTGCCGCTCTTGCGTGTACCGCGGTCGAAGTTCAACCATGTTGAACTTTGACCTCGGTGCACTGTAAATCATAGGAATTTTGTGCTGAGCCCGGCAGCAAGCACAACAAAAATCTTTGGGACATTACTTCAACCAAGAGCAACCTAGCGGTGAGTGAAGCGTATGCCGTGTGTAATGTGATTAAATGTGATTTGCCTTGTATTTCTGCTTTTCCTTAACATGACCTCACATATATCACTTTCACCAGAAAAATGGCTTCGCCTGTATGATGCTCTCTGAATTCTTTGAACTAATGTGAGTGTAAAGCCCTTTTGTCTTAAAGATGCTATATGCAAGAATATTGGTTTAAAGTGTTTAAATATTAATGAAAATATAACCAGAACCAGTAAGAAAGGACACAATTGTGACAGTTTTTTTTATTTTTATATAGTATATTTTTTGGGCTTTTTTGGACAGGACAGTGAAGAGTGACAGTAAGTAAGTGGGAGAGAGAGATGGGGTGGGAATCGGGAAATGACCGTAGGTCGCATCCGAACCTGGGTCCCAATGGGCACTCAGACCCGCACACGGTACGGGCGCTGCAGCCTGCCGCACCACAACGCCCCCCACAATTGTGACAAAAGTTTGTCTATCTAGCATACCGCTTAGTGCGTGTCACCTAGGGTCGTCTGCAAATTTCACTACTTGGCAACTTTTTTTTTTTTTGTGATCAAATTTTTATTTGAGAAGTTGCACATCAAGTACAAAAATATAAATTCGAGTGGGCAAGACAAATATGAAGTCATTAATTAGCACAAATGTAAGCATTCAAATTCAAAATAAAGTATAATACAACTTGAAGACTTAAAGAAAACAAAACAGCACCTACCCACCCAACCCATTCAAAACTCAAAGTAATACCCAACTAACACAACAAATAACATACAACATGTAATACAGATACAAAGATAAATAAATGTAAAAAAAATACCAAGACAAATGATAAATGAAAAGGCAGTCCCATGCACTCCTGCCTGTATGCAAGGGAATGCATCCAAAACAATGTCATACACACATACAAGAATAGTGACATAGACAGACAAAACACACACACAACCACTTCAGGGAAAGGAAGTTATTCCAGTCAACAATACAAGGGGTAACAACAACAGGAACTAAAAAGTTACCTCAATAAGCCTTTTAAAGATTCTGCAGTTGTCTGCCAAGTGCATAGAGTTTTTTCTGTGGCACCGTGAATACGGGCAGTTGATAATTCCATATAAACCACGTCCAAGAAGGTCAGGATCCATTGTCTAACATTAAGCGTCTGTGAGGGTTTCCATCTCGTAACAACTAGCTTTTTCGCAGCTGTCAGACCAGCTAGAAAGATGCGCTTGTTTAGCCTAGATGTGTTTAGCTCTGATAAGTCATTTAACATCAGAACAGGCAAGGTCGCTGACACTGGTTCACCCACTAGATCTGACAGCGTTGAAGCGACCTCATTCCAGAACTGTGCCACTGGTGGGCATTCCCACATCATATGCAAAAATGTCCCAGGACACTTCTAGTTCTATGTATGAAGTTAAAATGTATCTGCTGATGGTTAGGGTTACGTGACGCCTCCTTTATACTTTCCCAAACATCCTCCCAGTCAAACTCTGGATCCAGAGCAGGATAATCCTGTCTCCATACTCTGTCTAAAGGCATTGCAGGACATGAGGATTCTAAAATAAACTTGTAAAACATAGATACCCTGCCCTTGGTTCCATTTTGCACTGAAATCAATTTACCTAGGGGTGAATGGGCAATGGTTGCTGCCAAGGAACTCCATAAGCTTTCATAGCTGATCTGATCTGTAAGTAAAAAAAGAAAGAGGAGCCTGGTAGATTGAATGTGGCTCTAATATCCTGAAAAGAACCTAAGGTGGTGTTAGTGTATAGATCTTTTAAATAACGGATACCTTTATCCCTCCAATGTGATGGAGAAATAGGTCTCCCCCCCCCAATCAGCAACCCTTTGTTTTGGAATAGAGGGGAAAGTGTATGCCACTTAAAGGAAATCTTACATTCTTTTTCTACTAAGCGCCATGTTCGAATCATGGTTTGTCTATCTGAGACAGAAAAGAGGACATCCTCTAAACTCCATGGTTGTACCATTTTTTCCTCTAACCCACGCCAAGATACTGGTGTGTTAGCATCCCTCCATGTAATAATAGGACGAAGCACAAAGGACCAATAATAATATTTAAAATAAGGTACCGCTAAACCACCATCTCCTCTACTTCTCTGCAATATATAAAATAAATAGTTTTTTGTTCCAGATAAACTGTCAGAATGTAATTTCTTCCAAAAATCTGTGGGGGCAGAGCGGAATCATTGAGCTGACAAAATTCATTCTTGGCAAAATGTTAATCTTTACAATGGCAATTCGGGCCTGAAGTGAGGCAGGCAGAATAGTCCACCTATCCATATCACTCTTAACGTTTTTGTTTATTTCCAAAAAATTATGAGTTGTGGTACGATGTAGAGAAGGAAAAATCTGAATTCCAAGATATTTAAAGTGCTGGACAACAGGGACCTTAGCGGGAGAAGGCAGTGATTTTGCAGTGGCATTCAAAGGAAGAAGAGCAGATTTGGACCAATTGATTTTAAATCCAGAGTAAGCACCAAACTCCTCACAAACCGATAACAAATTTGGTATAGACTGGTTTGGGTTTTCCACAAAAACTAAAATATCGTCTGCAAAAAGAGCTACTTTATGTTCTGTATTTTAAATGGAAATGGGTTTTATGGAGGCAGATTGTCGTATCATTTGCGCCAAGGGCTCGAGTGAAAGAGCGAAGGGCTCAAGGGACAGCCCTGTCTTGATGACCTAGTGACAGGGAATGCAGTGGAGAATAATTGCCCGGTTAGAACTTGAGCTGAGGGGCTAGAGTATACACCTGAATCATATGAATGAACCCTTTGCCAAATCCCATAATTTCCAATACAGACCATAAAAAGGCCCACTCCAGCCTATCAAAGGCCTTCATGGCATCAATGGACAGTACACCTATTGGAACTTTTACATCTGTCACAGCATCAATAACGTGAAGAAGTCGCCTAACATCAGAGGCAAGTCTGGAACCAGTCTGATCGCACTGAACCAGAAGTGGCATAAACTTTTCAATGCGCCGTGCAAGTAGCTTAGCATAGATTTTTAGGTCTGCGTTTAGTAGACTCAGAGGTCTGTAGCTAGCACAGTCTGTGGGGTCTTTTCCTTTCTTTAAGAGAAGTGAAATAAGAGCTGTAATCTCTTGTAAAACCACCATTCTCAATTGATGCCATGATCATATCTAAAAGTAGAGGACCTAATTTTTCCCAAAATGTAACATAAAACTCCATCCAACCCAGGGGATTTGTTAGACTGCATAGACAATGCTGCCCTTTCCAGCTTTTCTAATGTTAAAGGGTTGTCAAGGCTCAAAGAATCTTCTGCTGACAAAGATGGTAAATCTAGCTGTTTAAGGTAGTTCTGAGATCCATTTTCATCTAGTTGCCCCTCAGACTGATATAAAGTAGAATAAAAATCTCTAAAAGTTACATTAATCTGTTTGGGTTCTGTTGTAATAAGTAAATTTGCAGATCTAATGGAGGGGATGTCTGCAAAGTGTTCATTAGATCTAATTTCCATAGCCAGTAAATGACTGGGTCTGGATGCATGAAAATAGTACCTTTGGCTAGTTCTGTGCAATAGAAATTCGGATTGCTGTTTCAAAATGTCATTAATTTCTTTTTTGACAAGATCACGTTTAGTCTCTATGTCTAAAGAGTAATTACTTTGCAAAAGAAAATCCAGTCTAGAAAATTCCGCTTCAAGGATTTGTAATTTGGCGGATTTTGTTTTACGCAAATTGGAACTTAAAAAGTGTAACATTGTTTCTGATAAAGCCTTTCACTGCATCCCATAATACCCTAGAGTCATCTACTGAGCCCACATTAAAAGAAAGGAACTCGTCCAACCCAGACAGAAATTGCGCTTTAAACGCCTCATTCAAAGTCAAAGTCAAAGTCAAAGTCAGCTTTATTGTCAATTTCTTCACATGTTCCAGACATACAAAGAGATCGAAATTACGTTTCTCACTATCCCACGGTGAAGACAAGACATATTTTACCAATTTTTTCTTTAGTAACGAAGTGTTAAAACGCCACCTAGTGGCGCGTTTGGACAAGCGTTTCAGAGTAGCGCGACAGAAGACACCTTTGTGGTCTGACAGAGCAATGGGAAGCAACATAATTGCATCAATCCTCTGAAAAAGACGAGGGGATGAAAAAAGAAAATCTATTCTAGAAAATGATTTGTGCCTATGAGAGAAGAAAGAATAATCTTTAAGGGTCGGATTCATTGATCGCCAAACATCTACAAGACTTAGGCTCTGTGCCCAAGATCGTAGAGCAGCAGTGGCCAACTCTTGATCCCTTGAGGCTCTTGGATGGGAGCGATCCAGAGCAACATCCCACACAGCATTCATGTCAGCACCGACTACTATTGAATACTCCGTCAGTTCTAGCATATGACGCGTTAAACTATCATAAAAATCTTTCTTGTATTTGTTCGGAGCATAAACCGAGACAAAAGCGACTTTCAGTCCATAAAGCTCTGCTTTGACAATTGCCATTCTGCCTACAGTGTCTGCCCTGACGTCCAGAACCTTAATCGGAAGATTACGTCTAGCTACTACTGCCACTCCCCTAGTTTTCGCATTGACTGATGAAGATGCAATGACATGGTAGAATTTATTAGCCAGGCGCTTAGAATCATGGCTTAACAAATGCGTTTCCTGTAGAAGGGCGATGTCAATTTTCCTACGGCGAAGCAATGACAACACACTAGCCCGCTTATGCGGTGCATTTAAACCGCCAGCATTCCATACGAAAACAGACAGTTCACCCATTATCGTATCGGTAAAATCTCATGACAAAACAGGGAAATAGAAAACATTGGCAGCAACCGAAGACAACAATCCCGTGGAAAATGAGATAAATAGACAACGGCCCTGACGTGGTATACATGTTTTACAATATGCCTAATAGCATATTGTAAAATATCCCCTGAAGACGAAGACAATAAACAAGGGAGACAAACACTGACAAAAAACACAAGACAATACGCATAAAATAAACTAGGCAGGCAAACAAAATAGTTATAAGCTGATCCGTGATCAAGCGTGGATATGGGGCAGCAACATCTAAAAGCTCAACCCAATGACTTGTGTCTAAACTTATCAAACTGTAAAGTTAACTGTGTATCACTATGTCAATCCGCAAAATATGTGTTAAGTTAAGCAAACAGCATAAAATACAGAATAATGCAACAATGCACGTACAAAATGAAGGGCTATCCTTACTCCTCACCTCTGATATCAGGGTCAGACAAGTCCGACCAGTCTATTAATAATGATGGTCCAAAAACTGAAAAGATCGTAGCCAACCATAGTGTCCATTCAGAAGTAAAAAGGAAAAATCCAAAAAGAAAATGTTGTGTTCTCGGAATCGTCAGAAAAAACCGAGAAAGCAAGGATCCAAACAGTTCAAAAGACCAATTTTCAACTGCAGCCAGGTTTAGCTAAATTATCGATAAGCGCTAGCTATAACATGGTTACAGCTAGCAAATGCTAGCATATAGGTTAGCTAGCTCAAATAAACCAAACCACCATACAGTCCAGGTGATGTAGCATCCTTGAACAAAACATAACAAATGGAGAGGTGAGGATAGTAGTCTAGCCCCTGCTTCATCTGCAATTACTCCTCATCAGCCTCCGTCTCCAACTGAACGTCTTGGGGTAGATTATTCGTAGTGCCGGTCGCAATGTCCGGCAGGGAATTGACATAATCCTCAGCGTCGTTAGGAGAGAGGAACGACTCCGTTTGTCCACCGGTAGGGTAGCGTAGGGAGAAGTCAATTCCTTTAGCTCTAGCCAGGGCTTGAAAACAAAATAATTTTTCAAACGTTCCGTTCCGAACGGTTCAGGTAGGCCTATGTTTAACGTTTTCGTTCTTGCATGCGTTCTGCCACCAACATATCGGTCCTGAACCGGTTCGGAACGCAAAATATCGTTCGTTCTTAAAGTTCCGGCAGTGTTTGGCGGGCCTATCAAGTCTATTTTTGTGGACTTTAGAATAGACGTACTCATTATTACTCAATTTCCAAATCAGTTTCAGTAGCCTACGCTACGAGCTGGCCTAACATCCGAAGTGGCAGACGGATAGGTTACATTACAACAGCAAGACAAAATATACACATTTGGACCAAATGTCCATTTATTTATTTTTTTTTTTTCAAACTGCAGAAATCAAATTATTAGGCTGTTCGCCTACAATCAAACGAGTAGAACACTTAGGATATGCTTTTGTGAAATTTTATAAAATATATAGAGAACGAAAAAAAACATTATTAACCGGTTTTGTGGATTTCAGAATAACGTTTCTGTTCCGGAACAGTTGAAGACCATTTTGTTTTCGTTTCCGTTTCCGCTCCTCGTAAAATTCCGTAAAATTCCGTTCGTTTTCGTTTTTCGTTTTCGTTCCTTGAACCGGTTCGGAGCCCTGGCTCTAGCTGTATCCATGCCTTTAGAGAATGCCTGGCGTCTCTTGAGGGTGTAGGCGCTGTAATCAGGGGAAAAGCGAATCTTCCGTCCGTTCACTGTAACAGGTGACTTCCTCGCTGCCCTCAGGATGCGTTGATGGGTGGTAAAGCGGAGAACATTAAAAATCATGGTACGGGG
Organism: Alosa alosa; assembly: GCF_017589495.1. Lineage (NCBI taxonomy): Eukaryota > Metazoa > Chordata > Actinopteri > Clupeiformes > Clupeidae > Alosa > Alosa alosa. The sequence continues at coordinate 49,947,048 of NC_063189.1, read as the reverse complement.
ACCGGCGCTTTTGTTATCGTCACTGTATATCCGATGTGCTCTCATGATTTCCCCATGCATATCTCCCAAACTGGGGAACCACTGTGGTAGGGAATTTTCCAAAAATTGCACTGCATTCGATCCCTTCAGTCCTTCAGCTAAGCCGATGACACGGAGGTTGCATCTCCTGTTGCAGTCCTCCATGTCTGCTAGCTTGAGTTGCATCTGCTCAAGTATGGACTCATGGTTGCTTAGCATAGCACCATTATGTCTAACATCGGAGCTAATATTCCCCATTTCTGCCTTCACCTTTCCAATACTTCCTTTCAAAGTTGTCAAATCTCCCTGTATAGCAGACAATTTCTCTTCCGTATCTTTCCCAATTTGTTCGAGTTGGTCAAAACGTGCTTCAAGAAAACCACGTTGCTTTTCTAGGACGAGGTCCGCGATAGCTTCCACATCTGCACGTGTGTTCTTTTTTGTAGAAGAATAAAACTGTGCCTTGGGGAGAACCTGTATTTGTTGTGATTTTTCCTGACTTTATGTTCAATTTGACAGATTGGGTTTTGTTCTCTAAAAAATGTAAAATAAATAAACTGAAAACCCATGATATGTGGTTGAATAGTATTAAAGGCTGAACTATAATATAAAATGTTGACGCAACGCCCACTAGTGTCCTGGTGTAATATGGTCCAATAGCATCTTCTTCTGTCCCCCTTCCTTTCTGGTATGCAAACTGGCAGGTATCAAGATATTTCTCTATTTTTTCTCACACTTTCATGACGACCGAGGTGAGGGCCACCGGTCTCAGGTCATTCATACACTCCACTGCTTTCTTTTTAGGTACCGGTATAATACAGGACTCCTTCCATAAATCAGGCAAAACATTAGCAGAAAAACAATAATTAAACAAAGTAGAGAAGATACTGGCTAACTGAAAAGCACAGCTGTAAGCCCATCAGGACCTGCCGCTTTGGTGGCCTTCAACTTTCTAAACATATTATACACCTCATGCTCATTAGTTTGTAGGGTATATCTCCTTCTGGGGTGCTGGTTAACTGCTCTCTAAGACTAGTGTTACACCCCACCTTACGTGGCCCTTTAGGGGTGAACAAAAACCCTCTACTAACCCCAAATCCTAATAAATATCAATAACACCTTTTAAAATGTACCCAACCAGTGGGATTTATTACGTAAGGGATAATGCCCGACGAGGTGTCCATTATCAGAAATAAATGGACGACGCAGAGATGTGAACCGTCCGACGCTTCCGCAAAGTCCATTTATTTCTGATAATGGACGCATCGAAGGGCATTATCCCGTTTATACCATGGTCACTTACGAATGGGTACTATTAAGGCTGTATGTTTACACATACAGTAGGTGAATCAAAAGATTGGTCAGTTAACAGAGCATATGACAGATCAGAAAAACAAAAGAAAAGCCTCACGCTTCCTTACTAAGGTATACAGCAGCTTACCTCACTCCTGAGAAAAGAAAAAGTAGTGAAGTCTTCCGGTCCACTTCTTAACTCTGCACTTACTAAACCTGAGCTACAAAAATGCAGAAAACATGTAACCACCACCAGTATGAAAGACATAGACAAACATACATTAGTCCCACCTTGGAACTTCACAAATTGCAAAAACAAATGTACTGAAGGCTATATACTTATAACAGGTCAGACCAAAATCCCAGTCCATCAAACAAAGTGGACTAATGCCAATTAAACACTTGTCTGGCATTCAACATTACTAAGGCATACTGTAATGGCCATATGAATGAGACAAGCCTCCAGTAAACTTTAACTAAACTTTAAATAAACTTTAAACTTTAAACTTTAAATAAAACTTAAACAATCTGGGACTGCTGCTGACAAAAAAGGTGTTAACTAGGGCCAAGGTGGTTCAAACAAGATCTTACAAAAGATGGGCCAATTAACCCTCTAACCGCCCATGTCGCAATATTGCGACAAGCGTCATTAATGAATAAAACAGACGAGAGACGCGAGAAACACACGAAGAAGACGTGCATTTCCTCCATAACGCGGAAGCGATGCAGGCCTTAGTTTTGCACAAATTGAAGCAGAAATACACCAAATGTTGAAAAAGAAATTCACGTGTGATGAAGTCTTGGGTCTGTTATTCACCTATTCTGATTCTGAAGGAGAATATCTGCCTTTTGGAGAATATGATCGATCGTCTATTGACTGATTGTCACCGAGCGTCTGTGAATGGAGGTGCGTCTTTTTCGACAGTGTCCACTAAGCATACCATGCTTATTTCGACCCTCTGCCCAACATAGCTGGAGGTGCCAGTGACAGTAGTGATGATAGTGTCCGTAATGGACGTGGTATAGACAGCAGGGGTTGTAGAAATAGGGCTCTGAAGAACTTCAAAGTCACCCGCAATATGGAACTGATTTGACCAGGCTACTTTATTGTATAGTAGCATAGGGTTTGTGATTATAGTAATAGTTTACTATTGTTGGTTTACATGAGACTGTTTTCCTGTTAATTTGTTATGTCGGTGAAATCACAAAAAAAGAAAGTAAAACTGCTCAAATATGTTCAACATCTAGTATTTACTGAAATGTGCATAATTCACGGTGGTTGCCATCCAGTGACGTCATAATATGCAAATTAGATGAGTAAATTTACCCCCTTCATAAACTTCTGGTCATACTCAATGATTTTCACATTTACGGTAGGACTTTATCTCTGACCACTTGAAAGCCATGGCCTTTTGAAATTTTGATATAAAAAATCCAATTTATATTTTTTAAACCCTGGCGGCTAAAGGGTTAAGGTGCTGCCACTGGATTTAAATTGAGCAGCCAAACAAGTAGCCATACAAGTGGTTGCCACTCCCACTAGACAAAATGGCTACCTACCATGAGATGAACAGAACAAAATCAAACGAAACAAACATTACTACATTCTTGTAACACATACAGCAACAAAGGTGACCAATACAGAAGTGGAATGCAACAGTCACAACCAAAAGGGTCAACACAAGTAGACCAACTACAATTGCTGCCACAGCAACACACAAAGACCCAACCAAAGTGATCTGCCACTACCACAACAAAATGGACATCATGTGGCCTTCAACCACATCTACAAGTTACTGTGATGTGTGTGTGTATATATATATATATATATATATATATATATATAGCCCCTCAGATTGGGAGACAAGCTCTTGCAGATGGTTGTGGACGCTCACCTGGTAACCTGGATTACAGATTACCTGACGGAGCGACCACAGTTAGATCAGACTGAAGAACTGTCTCTCTGACACTGTGATCTGCAGCACCGAGCCACAGGGAACTGTGCTCTCTCCAGTCCTGTTCACCCTGTACACATCTGACTTCAGCTACAACACCGAGTCATGCCACATGCAGAAGTTTTCTGATGATACTGCAATTGTGGGGTGTATCAGGAACGGGCAGGAGGAGGAGTACAGGAGCCTGGTGGAGGACTTTGTGCAATGGTGCAAACTCAATCATCTTCAACTTAACACTTCAAAGACCAAGGAGATGGTGGTGGATTTCCGCAGGTCTAAGCCCACTCTGCTACCAGTCCACATTGATGGGGTCAATGTGGAGGTGGTTAGCACCTACAAGTATCTGGGTCTCCACCTGGACAATAAACTGGACTGGTCAGCCAACACTGATGCACTCTACAAGAAAGGGCAGAGCAGGCTGTACTTCCTGAGGAGACTGCGGTCCTTTAATGTGTGCAGTAAGCTCCTCAGGATTGGACAATGAGTGTCACCCACTCCACAGCACTGTTGTTAAGCAGAAGAGCCTGATCAGCTGGAGACTTCGCTCACTGCCTAGCACAACTGACAGACTGAGAAAGTCATTTGTCCCCAGGGCCATTGAACTGTTCAATGCCTCACTTAAGGGAAGAGGAGAGAGACTTCTCTGCATAGTCTGTCTGCCTCTTCACCCCCTCCATGTTTGGTACTGTCTGTCCACTAGCCACTTGTACCACTGTCTTTATGCCTCACTGTTTGCGTGCTATATTAGCACATCAGCACATATGCATACCCCCCCCTCCATGCCACAGCGGAACTGTGGCCACACTTATACATTTTCTTAAATAGTTAAATATATAGACTTTACTTTACTTTATTTCTGCATTGTTGCACTGTTGACTTACTCATTTGCACTATCACCATGACCACTATCACCATTGCACTACCACCATGACACTCATTCACACAGAGCACCTTAGAGCACCTTACCATACCTTACTATGCACAGAGAATCACAGGCTCAGTCCCTGCCTCAGTCATTGCAAGCGCCTCTGATTTATTAATCACCACTATGTGGATACTGTTGAATTGATTTAGATTAAGTGTTAGTATAATTTGTATTTTTGTAATTTGTATTTTAGTATATTTTTATATATTGTATTAAGTGTTAGTATAATTTGTATTTTAGTATATTTAGCATATTCTTTATCTTCTACTGTCCTCACTGCTTAGTTGTGTTTTTATATTATATACTTTAATTAGTCTTTCTGCTGTTAAAGAATGTGTTTGTGTTGTATGTATGCTGCTGCTGAAACCTTGAATTTTCCCTGGGGATCAATAAAGTATCTATCTATCTATCTATCTATCTATCTATCTATCTATCTATCTATCTATCTAATATAATAATAATATAATAATATTTATTTATACAGCACTTTTCAAGCATTGAACACAAAGTGCTTACAGACAAACATGAAGAGAATTTTTTCTATGCACAAAGTGCAGCAAAAGTGCTTCACACACAAGACCTAAACAAACAAATAACAAAAATGCCTAACGGAGCGGTGTAATCGCCAGCGTACCTGTCACACGTGAAACATACAACATATGAAACATTCAAGACGGATAACAAACAAAAACAAATAATAAAATAAATAATTAAGACATTTTAAAAAGAAAACTCATGTTAACTTAGTAGTCCAGTTGGTTGGATCTAGTTAAGCGGCTGAATAGTCCAAGGGCAATGATGAAGGCGCACAGCTGTGTCCAACCCGGAGGATTTAACGTTTTCCTGGCAGTCTGGAGAGCACTGGAAGCAATGAACAGTCTGAAGTCGTAGGTGATCCTACAGATCAGCAACTCGGTGAACATTGACAGCGACCGTTTGTTGTTCAGTGAGATCGCCAGAGTTCTTTAAACTTCCTTCTAACGTTAACATTAGCCTACTCAATCCAGACTCCAGGCAGCAGAGCATGGCAGCTCGCAGGTCAATCCAGTGGTCGCGCAGCGAGAAATCCCTTTCCGGCGCGCTAGGCGCTCACGGATGGAGTACACCAGAGGCCCAGGACAAAAACCAACGCCAACGTTAGCCATGGCTAGGTCCTCAGCACTTAACGTCACAGCATCAACAGACTTGTCAGCAAATAAAGGACTAAGAATAACACAAAAACTACCCAAAAATAACACAAATAAAGAGAGAATACATTTAACTAGACAAAAAATACAAAAAAAATAAACAGAACATTACATAAAATTACGAACATTACATAAAAACTAACAAAAACATGATGCCAGACGGAGCGGCGCGTCTCGCCAGCGTCCCCGTAACCTAACAACGGATGTGTATAGGGAACCAGTAACACAAAGTGACTGGACAAAATTGGGAAGCCACACCCACTAAACAAAGATCCACTGATCTGTGGAGTGACTGTATCCCACACAAAGGTCACAAAACCATTAATTAGCTGTGACTAGACAAACAAAAACAGTAACACAAGTGACCTAACCAAAAGTGGACTGCACAACCACGACACAAAATGGGCCACAGTGTAGTCAACCCCTACACCAAAAATGTTGGCAACTTACACCTAACGGTGTGTTTCCACACACCGACATTTCGCGTCGCTCTTATTGAGGTTGAATAGATACGAAATTCGCTCTGGTTGGGCGAAATAAAAGCGAATCGCCGAGGCAGGCGAAACAAAGTTGGCCAAAGTTTAACTTTATTTAAATGAGGGCCATTCGAGAACCAATCAGGTCCGCCCGCGTCTTTGTGTTTGGAGGCGGGAGTTACAAAAAAGTCTGACCAAGATGGCGGAGACTACCTGAGCTGTAACACGAAAATTTGTATGCGATTCAAATGTTTCTACACGAACATTGGCACTTGTATCAACACGAATTGTGGTTTATATGCTACACGAACTTAGTCAGAGTACATACACCACTAAATAGACCACTATATATGTTAGTTTAAGGACTCAATCATAGCTTTTTAGCTAGCTGACAGGCGAAATGCTAGTATTTTAGGACATCGGATTGCATTGTAAACCTAGCTAGACAGCTAGGCTACATGCTGCAACACAGGTATGAAATATATTATGTCTTATGACCTTGTTGTTTCTATGAACATGAATTGTTGTTTATAGGCAACATCAACTTAGTCGAGGCATAATGACCCCTGGATATCTTCATTAAGTACTTAAACGTTTGAACTAGCTGATTAGCGTAATTAGCTCGCTTGCCACCACTGGCTAGACACTGCAGTCAAAAGGTTAGCGGTTTCACCGTCACGCCCCCGAGGCGAAATTTCGCTGGCCGAAAGTTGCGAGGTGTTTCGCTGTGTGGAAACCCACCATAAGCTGCAACCAACTAGTGACCCAACAAATGTGGAGTTCAGTTACCACAAGGTCACACAAGTCTATCACAGCTACACAAACTTACATAGACATTACCTAATCTCATGGATGGTTAATTTCCAGCGAGCCCCCATTTGTTACACCCCGGGTTCATATCCCGGACGAGCCCCCATTTGTTACACCCCACCTTTATGTGGCCCTTTAGGGGTGAACAAAAACCCACCACTGACCCCAAATCCTAATAAATATCAGTAACACCTTTTAAAATGTACCCAACAAGTGGGATTTATTACATGAAGATAAACCATAATAAAACACTACATAGACATGACACAAAGTCTAGCACATGAGGCAGTACTATTGCACATTTTATTAATGTATTAAGCACTGTTCCTTCATTAATATTGGAAATTTGCCTAATTTATAAAGTTATAACAGATATATAGATCTAGGCAAGATGTACAGTATAACCAGACTTAAGGGCTCATGCAAAGGTGAGAGAAACACTTCTAACATTCAAGAGGATATCAGAGATGTTCTCATGAAGGCCTGTGACCACGATCATGACAGTGATGCTATGCATTTGGTGAGAGCAGCACAAGTGGTGCGCAAAGAGATTTTTGATTCTATGTTTCACTTTGACGACTCATTCCATCCCAGTAGTCAGAATTATTCTGTCCCACCATCACTTTTTGCATTGATGTCTATGATCTTCGATGCAGCAAACATCAAACACCAAGCTCAACACAGACCACCATGGCTACAAACATTTCAAAGAAACACCCAGCAATCCTGAAAGAATTCCATGCTGGGAGGTTCGTTGTGCATAAGACATGCAACAAGTTCTCAGCCATTGTAATAGACCAGTGTCATGAACAGAACAATGCACTCATCAAAGGATCTGGTGGACCAGTTAGACTAACAGAGAATCCCGGGACACTGCGACGCTGGATGGTGGCTTGGCCCGGCCCTGAAATTGCCAGAATAATTATTGAATTTGAAAATGGAAGGTCACCACAACCTGAAAACCATCACCAGCATAGAGCAGCACAGGAAGCGTGTTAGGTCCCTCATAACAGTGATTGAGGAGATGGGTAACCCATTTCTTGAAGAGAGCCAAGATTTGCTGGTCCTTGATACCAATGACCTCAAACTGCATGGGAGACATGGAAATCTTCCACAGAAGTTACTGAAGCTTTCTATGAGCTCATGCAATTGAAGAATGATCAGAGTGAACTGCTGGAGCGCTTTATAGTGCTAATGTATAGGACAAGTGACATCATGGTGAATAAAGCCAGAAAACCTGTTTGCAAAGAAATCTAGAGCTTTAGAGAACATCCCACCCACAAAGGCTGCACTTGAGCAACATATTAAGCGGGCCAAACCATAATGCATAAGAAAGACTTAATAAACTAATGTTGAACAGATATGCCTTTAGACCCCTCTTGAAAGACCCAAAACTATCTCAGGAACAGAGAGCACTGGGCAACTCATTCCACTAACAAGGAACCACTGAGGAAAAGAGTCTTGAATTTGACCTAGCGTTTATGTCTGGTCGACACATCATCAGAAGTCAGGAACAGATGTATATAAACTTAGTTGTGCAGTGTTGACATCATGAATATAAACGTTCTTTTTACAACTATCAATCCAGTTGCTACAGCTTTCATATCCATTATATGCATAGTAAACATATAAAGTCCAAGAACCACAACCATATATGGTGAAGATAAAATCAATCCCAGGAGGAAGTACACAGACACATAATGCAAGTAAGCATTGAGTGCCCAACTTTGTGACACCTCCAAGTGGGCAGGTCAAAACTAATTGAGAAAGTAATCAATTTTGCATTGAACCCGGAAAGGAGATTTGTCTACTCTCTAAAATATTCTATATATTTTAATAATGGTATTCTCCTTAATGGTAATCTTTAGACTGGAAAATCCAGACCCTGATAATCTAGAAACTGGCCCAACTCGAGGGGCGGCACCAAGCATGCATTTGAAAATCTTACTGCACGCAATTGGATAACACTACGACCAATGTTTACTGACTAATTCCGGACTTCGACGCAATTGGATAACACTAGGGATCGACCGATATGGATTTTTTAGTGCCGATACCGATTTTTTCCCATCAGCCTTAGCCTGCTTTAATTTTGCTCCCTCAATTTACGTAATAGAAATGACACATAATTACACAAATGATGATAACAAATGTTATAAGTCTCAATTTAAAAAAGGAACATTTATTGAACTTATGGATGGGTGCACTGGATATGGTTAACTGTGCAAAATGCTTTTATCAACATCTTACAACACAGCCTTGATGATGCATTGCTTGCTGACTATAAGACATAATTCAGGTCATCACAAAATGTCCTTTGTCAACACATTTAAATAATTTAAGAAAACAATAAGCCTGAAAAGTAGCTATTGAAATAAAGTGCTTGATTTGTAATTTAAGACTGCATGGTTTCAATTTTTCTATGTTCTGTATTTTTTTAAAAGCTCAGAACATAAATCAGCAGAAGAAAATAATGTGGTGTCAGATGTTTCTGTTCTAAACGGCATTAACGTCAAATGGTATAAAACATATATCTCTCAAAGTTTTAAAATCTCTCCTTCAGGTAGCGCAGCACTCTCATAAGCTGTGATGCACACACAAACTTCTGTTTGGTAGCTGACGAACCACCATTGAAATGGATTGATAATGATAACGTTAGCAAACGGCTCTAAACAAGTAAGGCATAAACACAGTATGTCTGGTACATGGTAAACGTTAACACGAATTAATAGTCAACTACATATAACACGTCTCATTATTAAAGTTCTGATATCACTGCGATGGCAACTCCGCCCAGCTCGAAGGGAGGGGGGGAGGGAGACGCACACACCACACGCGTCCAAAACTCAGCCAGGTGGTCGCTGAATAAAACTCCCACAAATATCACGGAACACCGGCGGCATTACTTAATCATATGATTGACCAGTGTTCGTAACAGCTACCGCTACCGCATACATACGGATAGCCTACAACTTAGCTATTTGCAGCTCCCTAAATAGGCCTACAACGGCAAGCAGTTTTATAGAAGAGGCATTCAGGGAGGGAGACACACACACACACACACACACACACCCCCACGCGTCCAACACTCAGCCAGGTGGTCGCTGAATAAAACTCCCACAAATACCACAGAACAACGTTGACATTAGGCCTACTTAATCAAATGACCGGTGTTTGTAATAGCTACAGCATGCATGGATAGCCTAGCCTACAACTTAGCTATTTGCAGCTCCCTAAATACAATGGCAAGCAGTTCTATAAATGAGGCATTAAGCATTAAATAAAGTAGCCTACCTATCTATCATTCACGTTTTCCATTTGGACCCACATACTTGCTTCCACCTTCAAAGTGTATGGCAATATTTCAGCTAAGTCAAACAGTTAAAAGATGCTTTGAAAGTTTAAAGTTCACTGTTGTCTTGAAGAGCAGGCTTTCAGCACTCTGCTTTTGGGGGAGGGGCAGTCTCCACGTGAATTGCAGCGTCTCCAGCAACACAGAGCTGCCTGGACGCCTGTATGTAAATAATGCGGGGGAAAAAACTAACGAACGCAGCCACTTATCGGCGGATGCCGATACACGTAAGAAACGTAAATATTGGCCCAATATATCGGCCGGCCGATATATCGGTCGATCCCTAGATAACACTATGACCAATGTTTACTGACTGATTCGTTGCAGCGCTGCCGTCATTTGTTTAGCTCGCCTCTGGCCCGCCTATATCAGATACACCGATGTGATTGGTTACACAAAATGCAAATGGTAAAAGTAACGTGCATCATTACTCATTGCCGGAGTCTCTTGCAGAGAGAATTCAAATTATGCTCTTGTGAGAACTCTGGATTTCCAGGGTAGGTAATCCTGACAATTCTCTGAAACTCTTACACACTAATTTTGTTCTACCTCATACAAATCCAAAAAAGCCACAATAAACAGTAATGAGAAACATTATAAACAGGAAATTAGCATTTACCCATAATCCCTAACTGCTTTGTATCAACTGTGCCACTAGTTTATGGGACAATAACACTGATTTCTAAGTTATTTGAACAATAGTCGTGAATCATAGTCAACTTCAGACATCAGACAGGATGGCAGCCATTCTAGAACACTCTTCCAGAGGCCTCCCATGGCTGTTATGAACTGATCCATTGTGGCTGCAAAAGGGTGTACTATGCGTTGCAGGTGCAAGAAGGCTGCCTTCAAGTGCACTGATCTTTGCTCTTGCTCAGGAGACTGGACACAGCCAATAGAGACATGACATTAAAAAAGGAAAACATTGTTGAGACAAATACTTGTGTTTTTTTGAAAGGGGTCCTTATTAAATTGCTCTTTATCATATTATTTACTATCTACCATTCCACTATGTATCTATCTATCTATAGGCATAGCAGTATAGGCCTAAAGGTGAAAAAATAAATCACATTTCTATGTGATTAGAATGTTGCCAGTTAAAGGTTCCATTTGATACTGTCATAATGAATTTAAGCAACCAGTTTGAATGGCAGTTAATGTAAGTTCTAGATCTTCACAGTAGAATTCTGGAATGATTTGTAAAAATATTTTACTCCTCAAAGATGTGTATATTATACAGCAAATATCTAGTCCCAGATGTCAGATCTGAAGTGGCTCCACGTCTGAAATTAAACCTTAGGGGGTGAAGATTATATGGTGAAACTTTAATGCTTTAGTCATAAAATGCACAATTGTTTTGCTTATCAGCCTAACTATATAGTTCTCTTTATTAATTAAGTTCTTTATGGACCATTTTCAAATTACTCTTTGTTCCCCCTAGCAGAGGCTTTTCTCTTTTCCCATATTAACCTTCTAATCTCATCATTCATCCAGGGTTTACAATTTGCATACAGCTTGACCCTTTTATGTGGGACAACCACATCAGTACACAAATTTAAGTATCCGCAAACAGACTCAGTAAATTCATTAATGTCCTTTGCAGTGTTCTCAAAAATCGCCCAGTCGTTGGTCATCTTTTTCACTGTGATCTTTCTCATTTTCTGTCTCTGTACCAGCGGGATGTATTTGGGGCATAACGGCACCAAGTTATGGTCGGCTTTGCCTAAACTTGGCAACTTTGGGACACATAGGCATCCTTGACTTTGGTGTAACAGTGGTTGAGGATTGTATGTAATAGTATGACCCACTGGTCTTTACTGCGCAATGATTAAAGTCCCCAGTTATCATAACAAATGCATCCGGTGACGCTGATTCGATCCTGTGCACGGCCTCCTGTATTTTCTCAGCCGCTTCCTTAGAAGCATTCTTGTGCGGCACATACACCGCCACCAGGATCACGTGTGAAAATTCGTGAGGGATGTAATATGGGCGTATGTTGACAGTCAGTATTTCGATGTTTGGAGAGCATGTATGGGATTTTAAACCCAATGTGGTCCTTGAGCCAAAAAGTTTGCCCACTCCTGTGCTAAAATGTAGGCCTATTGTCATAGTCAGTGACCTTGCCAACCCACAAATGCAAATAATAGCAGCCTAATATGATGAACATTTACTTTTTTCTTTTATTTACCACAAAGCCTGGTATAATACAGCCTAAACCATGTTGACATTAAGTGAAGTATCCGTAGCTTAATCTAAATAGGCAGTCGTTTTATATGTCGTCTTCCAGAAATGCTTAACCAACATGAACGCGCAAGGATGCCCGTGTCCAACTCTAAACTCGCGCATGAGCGGTCATCTACCAATCAGCATGTAAAAACTGGTGCCGGAAGTTGCAACGGCCAAATGCCATGCTAATTGACTGAAGCTAACCCTCCTTGCTAGGTTGGCACAGTGGTGGTTTCAAAGTTGTTGCTAGGTTAATTGCGATGGTTGCTAGGGTGTTGCTGTGGTTGCTATGCCAAGTAAAACGGTTGCTATGCTGGTTGCTAGAATAATCATGTTGGTTGCTAGGTTGAGTTGTTGCTATGGTAACTGAGATGGCTGCTATGATGTTGTTAGGGTAGATATGGTGGATATCTCAACATCAAGGTCAAAGGGGGCACCAAGACCGCCTGAGTCAGACACCTTTAACAAACTAATACAAGTGTTAGCAATTTAGGGTGAATAATCAGATATCCAGTATAGAAACTATGAGATATTTCACCAAGATATTGTTTGTAGAATCTTCAACCTCTTGACTGCTTCCGTAAGATGCTGAATACAACCTTTTCCCTCCTATGCAGACAGCTGCTGTTTGTGGTCACATTCACAACCTTTCTCTTCAACTGTGTTGAGTATGATATCCTTTTTGGTAATCGGGCAGTTAACCACACGGGACCCAGTGTCAACCCTCTGGACAGGAGTAAGGTTACACTGCCAGATGCCATCTTGCCCAGTCATCAGTGCTTCGAGAGGTTAGTTCAATTACTTTTTACATTACTTTTACATTACATTACACTCCTTATTGCATGTTCACAATATTATTAGGACCTTTGGCTTGTCTTTGTAATAGCAGGGCAGACAGAAACTGAGGTGTCCTAGGTTGTCCTCGGCCCTTGGATAAGTACTACATTGTATCAGCTGACTTATTTAACTTTCCTGCAATTCAACAGAACCGTAATTCTCCTGAATGCAAAATTCCTGTATAATAGTTGACGGGCATCCCTCTTTTGTTACTAGCCCTTTATAGGTATAGGTCTAATTGAGTGCCTGTCACTTTAAGACGTTCGTAAGGGGACACAGTTAAAGGCTGCTGATGTGTGTGGATGCAATTCATAACGTTTAGAGATGCACAGATATGGAATTTTAGGGCCGATAACGATAACCAATATTTATTGGTTTGTTGTGGCCGATACCGATACGATAACCGATAATATTACTCTTTTGTGAAAAGTGATTTGGGGAAAGCATTTAATAAGCATAATTTTATTGCAGTAATTTTACCTACCACCAAATGATGGACAGAACTCATAATAGTCCTCAATAGTACGGCAGTCAACAACATAACAGTAGCCTAGCCCTACAGTATGTGTGGCTCCTTTAAGTGAGCCTGACGTCAGTGAATTGCGGGTGAGTGGCTAGAGAGTTTGAATCGTTTTCATTTAGGACTAAACGCTCATAAACGGCTCAGCTTGGAATAAGCTACAGTATTAACGTTTTTCATGTGACGTATTCTAGGTTCTATAGCTTTGTTTACATCCACCTGGTAGGCAAGGGACAAGTTGAACCCATTGAACATCGTTGTCTGCAGCTGTAACAGCCAATCGAAATTGGTGGCGAAGCCGCCAAACAGGAAGTGAGCTCATATCTCAGCAACCCTTCCATGTATCATAACCAAACTTACTACATATATTCATGACCCCATTAGGAGGACGCTCAAAACATTTGGTGACCTTTGACCTGTAGGTGGTGCTGCAATTAGCAATATTGCATTTTGATGTGTAGTTGCTGATGTGTTTTATCAATCTTTTATTTTTTGATGTGAAACTGATGACGACATGTTCCATCCAGTTAATTCTAATGCGTGCGTGCAAGAGCAGGGCAGGACGGGCTGGGACGGGCTGGGGTGATTAGGTGGGGGGGGGCTGACTGGCGGAGGCGGTGGCAATACTCAGCCCTGTTTCAGCCCTGTTGATCCCGGGTGTCTGCTGAGTTCTATCTTCTCACCGTGGCTACTCCGGCCTATTCTGCTTGGCCCCCTCATTGCTGCTTGCAGCTATATTTGATATTAAAATTTCAATTTTGAAGCTATTTGTAAAGTGTAGCCTATGCAACCCGACTGTTGTAGGCTTGCCTACCACTCTCTGCAGTGCCTTGCCTACCACTCTAGTTGTAAACAAACGGTCACATGACATTATGACGTAGGTGCAAAACCTTAATAGCGACCAAATCAGAGTTTGTGAGGGAAACTTTTTTAACTGCGGGTAACTGAATAAAGCTGCAACTCCTCAGACTGTATCTTATATCCGTCTACTCTGTTGCGCACAACCTGCTGCAGCAGAAATGAAAGACGTTGCCCCGAAGGTTTTAATAACTTATAATACTAATACAAAATCCAAGCTAAAGTAATGCAAATATAATACTAAAACACAACTTAGAACTAGGCCTACTTATGTACTCGTCCCACTAACGAGTTTGTTTATTTGTTTCCCCGACCAGCGCGGTAAAGTGCAAACACACCAGCACAAGATGGCTCTAGATAGGGCTGAGCTCTGTTAAGGTTAAATGGCGGATCATTCACGAGAGGATTTTGAGATGCACAGATTCCCAAATGAACGCATATCCACAGATTTTGTTAGAGTGGTGAAATACATTCACACCGCTGACATTATATTGAGGAAAAAGTGTAGCCAACCACGCTCAAGTAGGCTAGCTCAGTGTAGCCAGACGGACCTTATGTAGGCCTATATTAGGACTTATATTGGCGCAAATTATCGGCCAGAATTCTGTTATCGGACCGATAATAATATTTTCATTTTTTCACTTATCGGCTAATAATATATCGGCCTTGGAGTCTTGGAAAACACTTTTCCATTTACATCGGGATTTTGTAAACATTCATTGACCGAGTCAATAAAATGAGCCCTGCGTGAGTAACGAAATTGACAAGCAGCTGTAAGTAAGCATGCTAAACTCGACATCCAAACCGTATTCTAATGTTAGCTTTGAGATACTGCTTGATTGCACAGCTTAACTTTAGTTTAATCTCCTCAATGTTGTAATAAGACCTTAGCAGAGTTTGCTTTAATGCTGCAGTTTTGAACAAATTTGCGCAGCATTGTCACGATGCTAAGCGGATTTAATAGCAATTTAGCCATAGACAGTAAAATAATTTAGCCCACCGTCTTTTATGCAATGCTTCCTTGTGGCACAAACAACAATCCTTTAACAATCGTTAATGTTTTGTTAAATCCACATGCAGAGGAGGGGCAGCAGGCTCGTTACGAGAGAGAGCAGGGCGGGGCAAGGAAAGGCTGCGTGCGTAAAAAGCACAGCTCAATGAAAGAATTGATCTTATCTTTAATTTAAATAGTACAACATAGAACATTAATGTGTGACGGCCGGTTTTGATTTTGTGGCGTCCTGCCAGAAATTAGTCAACTTATGGGAAACACTGTAAGGTTAATTAAACATTATTCAAGTAGGACTGGTTAAGTAAGTTGCATCATCCTAATTGTACTTTTATAGCATATTTAAAGAAATGGACAGAAAACTTTTTGACCGAAAACATTAGTGGTTAAGTTTTGCAATTCCATCAGTTATTATGATTTTGTTGGTAGGCTGTTTGATGCATATCTGACGAATTTCCTCTGCTAAATAACTTCAACCAGGTCAGCTATATTTCTGAACTGAAGTTGGATGAAAATATAGCCTATATTTTGAATAGCCGCCATTTCTATTACAATTGTGATGTACAGAATTGTCATGATTTTAACAACAGAATGTATAAGAAAGTGATGTAGTGATGAAACCTTAAAATTAACATGTTTTTTTGTGCCAACAGTGGTATTTTTGCAAATCTTCCTACTTGTCTAGTTGCTGCTCAGTGTAGTAACTAATAATGTTTTAAATAGCAATCATGTTAGCAAGCTATCATTTAATAGAAATGACATTTTTGCAATTAAGAATTTAAGGGCTCTATTTTAACGATCTGAATTGCACAGTCTGAACCGTATGGTCTAAATACACTTAGGGGGTGGCCAGTCCAAAATAGCTTTCTTGACGGCGTAAAAACGTTAGCATTGTTCAAAAGGGTTGTTCATATGTTTCGTAATCAGTCATGGATGTGTTTTTTGTGCGTAACATCCATTAAACAAATTACAGTGACATCTGTCATTCCCTTTAAGTGTAAGGAGTACAACATCAAATAGCGATTTATTATTTTAACAGTCATCTGAAGGAATCTGCTGACATGTGTATATAACACCAGGAATCCACTAAACCTTGCTTTACTAAAACGTGTGTGACTAGCAGAGTATAGCCTACATGTACCTGCACTCATAAGCAACAACATTAATTGATACATCTTGTCACAGCCTCCCCCAGAATGAGCATCAGGTGGCTGAAAAGCAGTCATTTCCAACCTATTCAACTGCTGCATCTGCTTTGCACTGCTTTAAGTCTGATTATAACTTCACCATAGGGTAGCCTACACACAATTAGCCCTTACGGCAATGGCTATATTTTGGATATATTTAGGTTACATAATATAATGTCACTCGGACAGATCGATTGAATTTCTTTTTTTTTTACTCAGCCGACAGTCCTGCATTAACCTGCATTGACAA
Organism: Alosa alosa; assembly: GCF_017589495.1. Taxonomy (NCBI): domain Eukaryota; kingdom Metazoa; phylum Chordata; class Actinopteri; order Clupeiformes; family Clupeidae; genus Alosa; species Alosa alosa. The sequence continues at coordinate 49,930,145 of NC_063189.1, read as the reverse complement.
CATTGAAGCTACATAGCCTAAACGAATGCTATAGGTTCAATTTTTGAACTATCTGCTTTGCTTGTGAATTAAGTTGTAGCCTACTTTCCTTAGTTCAATGTTCTTGTTGAAAGATGCTGGCAAACGTGTCCCTTTTTTCCCTGTCATCATGTCATTGCTCTCATTTCGTTGACTTTCTTGTTGTAATTTCACCTGAAGTTGCTGCACCTTCCAATGAGCGTTGTCTGAGCTGTTAGATCTATAGAACATCTACTTCCTTGTAATAAAAATAAAAAAACGGACTATTTTACGTTGACATTGCAAATGGAAAAAATTCTAGTTCTAACCGCAAAACACCAGGTAGTACCAGGCCTAGATGCAACAGGAAAAAACGAAAACTGTAAACAGGCAGTATAATGAGAGCTACCTTGCTTTTGGCTTTACCCAGTCAGGTAATAGCACTTGCCCACAACCCGAGTGCGTCATCTGCCGGGAGAAATTGGCTAATTCTAACATGGTGCCAAGTAAGCTGAAGAGGCATTTAGAAATGAAACATCCTCACTTGAAAGACACAGACGTGTCCTTTTTCAGACGATCAATGGACCACAATCAAAGGCAACAGGACCTTATGACGAACTGTGTGAAGCTGTATGATGCAGCGCAGGAGGAGTTACTTAGTCGCTGAACTTATCGCAAAGCAGAAAATACCTCACACTATTGCAGAGACCTGATCTTGCCAGCATGTCGGAAAATCGCAGGAGTGCTGCTGGGCTACAGGAGAGGAGATAACTACCTAAGGGAGAAAAATCTGTCTTGAAGGATGTGTTCCAGTGTGTGCATAGACGGCGCTGACGCAATGAAGGGGAGAGTGAAAGGATTTGAATCTAGAGTGAAAACACAACATCCCAATGTGAAAATAAACCACTGCATTTTCCACAGTGAAGCTCTAGTTGCCAAAGCCTTGCCTCCTGAGTTGTCAGAGGTGTTAGGCCAGGCCGTGAAGTTTGACTTTATATGAGCTACAAGAAGAACTTGTAGAATTTTAAAAGCAGCATGATGTGCCACACAAGGGGCAGTTATCTGATGAGATATGGTGCGCCAAGCTCGCCTATCTAGCCGACATATTCGCTCATCTGAACAAGCTAAACACAAAGATGCAGGGCAGAAATGTTCTTGGATTCATGGCAAAGTTGGATCTTTGGCAAGAAGCTTTGCGTGAAGGCTGCATGGAAATGTTCCCTCTGGCCACGATAGTGCTAGGCCAACAAGGAGGTCGATAAGGCCTAGGCCAACACGCAGTTATCGCCTCACACTTGCAATCCTTGCGAGAGAGGTTTGAGCGCTACTTTCCTGTTACTGATGTAGAAGAGCACGACTGGATATGTGACCCATTCAACTTGATGTCTTCCACAAAGAAGCTCACGTTTAAAGAAAAGGAGGAGTGTGCACAGCGCCGAATGGACACATTAAAACTGCAGTTTGGACAGGTGGCTCTTCATGTATTCTGGCTATCTGCAGCAGTTGAATACCCCATCATCTCCAGGCATGCTATTCCTGAACTTTTACATTTCCCCACCACCTACCTATACGACATTGCATTCTCCTCGCTCGCCTACATGAAAAACAACAGAAGAGCGCGCCTCTCAGTAGAGCATGACTTGCGGGTGGCCCTCTCATCAATCTCACCGAGAATTAAAAAACTCTACGCTAATCACCAGGCTCAAGTCAGTGAGTCTGTGTTGATTTCTAATAATCTATTATTCATTTTAAATATATCCTATTGCTGTAGGCTTATTCCAAGTGTTTTGGTTTGGCTATTAGGCTAAATTTCTAGGGGTGTGAATCTCTCATGTTAAAGACAATACGATTCACATCTATATACATGGGCACGATTCGATACAAGAAAAGATACATGTTCATAAAAAACGATTCAGTACGATTCGATGCAGTTCGATGCAGTTGAAGAATGGAAAGCATTCTGAAAGATTTTTTATCATTTGCTTAAGGTGCACATTAATTTTATATTATCAATTATCATGGTCATGTCAATTAGGCAAAAACAAATGTGTGAATATGATTATCTTAACTGAGGTTTGTATCATATGCTGTATTGAAATGAAAAAAAGAATAGTCTACATTTCAGTCAAACACAGCAGTCAAATACAACATAAAAATACATTTTTACAGACCTATTGTTGAGGTAAGACAATACCAAAATAAAATAAAACTGTGTTTAAGACAATCTTCTCATATAGCCTAGCCTACAAGAATAAAATAGGCCTATGAACTGGGCCTATTTTGTTCCAAGTCTGAGTGAATATGAACAAAATAATAATAATTTGTGCATCGTTTTAGCAGCAAGGGCCAAATTATTCTTTAACATTAAGGAAATCCCTTCATCAAACGTAAGGCTACTCTACAGACTATCGTTGCCGTTTAGAAAATGCTATAGTAAGTGTTTAATTTAAAGGATTTTTGAAAACAAAAGAGTAATAAAAACTGTCAAACAAACGACCGAGTGCGAGTTGTCACATGCTTAAGTTGCAGTAGATGTATGGGTAATGAAGTCCTTTGACAACTTTGGGCAATGAATGTACCCCAAACGAACTGCATTACCCACAAATCCGTGCCACGTGTAGTTTCAAAACAGGAAGTGGGATGAACGCGCTGCTTGCAACGTAAATGAGAGTCTGAACGAGCAGAAAAGATTGTGAACCGATTCGTAACAAGTAAATCGATATAACGACCAGTTCATTTCAGTTTTATTCCGATACGGGGCTTCACATATCGATGTAGCCGTATCTTACACGTTAAAAACGGATACCGATTCGTATCGTTAATCTATACACCCCTATAAATTTCCTTTTGCACCAGGGGTGTCAAACTCAAATTCACAGGGGGCCAAAATTAAGAACTGGGAGTATGTCGCGGGCCAAGCTCAACATTTATTGAATAACCGATGTTTTTATTGAATTAAAACTGTATACACACAAGAAAAAATAGAATGCAGGCATTTCTGAATACAGCCTAATAGAAAAAATACATTGAATATCTGAATAGAAAAAATATATTGGCCTATTTTTTGCAGGTGAACTATAAAAATTGTAAATAACATTTAACAATTATCAAAATTGTAATTGTAACTATTAACAGTTAACAAACTCTCCCTCTGAGAATGGCCGTCATGCGATATCCTGTGCAACAGTAAAACTCGCTTTTACAGCAGCATTACTTTGTGACTTGGCTTGTCTGCCTTGAAAGCAGACTTGCTTTCAATTCTCCCACTTTCTGTAGCTTAAGCTTCGCATCCAGATCTTTGTATTTGTCTTCATATTTAGTTTTGTAGTGCCGTTTTATGTTGTACTCTTTAGTGACAGCTACGGTGAATCCACATACCAAGCAAACGGATTTGTCCTTGAATAATATGAACATATAATCGTTTTCCCACCTATCTTGAAAGTCTCCGATTATCAATCTTTAAAACCGCCATTTTCGTTGATAGTTTGTCTGGTTGCATGGATACGTGTTTTGTTTATGAACAGAAAAGGCGGCATTAACGATGCAACGCATTTTGGGATTTGAAGTGTTATCGGTGTATGATACATTATATGTACAGTATGTAGCAACTTGATGGGCTGCGTTGCCCTGGGCTGCGCTCATGCGCTGAATAGAATAGCGTGCTTGGCCAGCTCTAACGTGGATGCGCTGAAGAGAATACTGTTGGGCCAGCTCAGATATGGATGCGCTGTATAAACTACGTGGCGGGCCACTTCTAATACAGATTGAATAATGACCTCGCGGTCAAAAATGGCCCGCGGGCCGGAGTTTGACATCCCTGCCCTAGCATATTTAGTTTAAAACTTTTGAAGTCTTTGTGTAACCAGTGAACATATTTTTGCTTTAAGAAAATACAGATTCATGCCTAATTCATGTTGGATGTCTCTTTGAGCTGCTGCAACACATATGTGAGAATGCCGTTTATTAACTTTAGTTCAGCTTTCAATACACTCATCCTCTCCAAACTGATCACCAAACTCGGTGGAAAAATCCATCACCGCCATGGGTGTAAGATAGGAACAAGGATCTACAACATATTTCATCTGAAATAAGAAGAAAATATTGTGGCTGCAGAGTGGGCATTAAACAAAGATTAAAGAAGAGGAGGTACAGTGCAACCAGAACGTTTTCAGACCCTTTCAAATTTCTACACACTACACAATCTACACACAATACTAATAAAAAACAGGTGTTTGGAGTGTTTCGTAAATGTATAAAAAATAAAAGACTGAAATATTCCATTTACATAAGTATTCAGACCCTTTGTTATGATGCTTGCAATTGAGCTCTGGTGCATCCTACTTCTATCAATGGTCCTTGAGATGCTTCTACAACTTGATGGTGTATGTCAAAGTGAAAACCAAGCCATAAAGGTTGAGAGAATTGTCTGTAGTCCTGTGAGACAGGGTTGTGTGAAGACACAGATCTGGGGAAGGATACAACAGCATTTCTGCAGCATTGAAAGTGTCCAAGAGCACTGTAGCCTCTATCATTCTCAAATAGAAAAGTTTGGAACAACCAACAGTCTTCCTAGATCTGGCCATTCAGCCAAAATGAGTAGTCCGGGATGAAGGATCTTGGTCAGAAAGGTAACCAAGGACCCAATGGTCACTATGAATGAGATCCAGAGTTCCTTTGAGAGGATGAGGGAATCGTAAAGAACGATTTCTACTGAACAAGAATGTGAATGTGAACAAGATGAAAGAGCTGGTTAGAGCTGATAGTGGACTTCCAGAGGAAAAAGCCTGTTTTGACCCATGTGCACTTAGATGATAGACTGGGTGGTCTATGAACACTAAGGCACTTTACAAGAAAGGACAAAGCCGGCTTTACTTTTTCTACGGCGACTAAGATCATTCAACGTCTGCAACAAGATGCTACAGATGTTCTACCAGTCCGTCATATCTAGTGCCATTTTTTTATGCAGTGGTGTGCTGGGGATGTGCCATTAAAGCGAGGGATGCAAATGTTTGTTTGTACACATGCACAGGACAGTGCTGTTGTGACAGTCAAATTTCTTATTTGTATTTTTTATCTTATCTAATCCCATATTCAATAGGCTTATACAACCGGGTTTACTTAAATGTAATTGGGGTAAAACGCTGCCCGGCCAAACCGGCGCGGTAGAAAACTAATTACCTGATCAACAGCAAGGTGCACACAGAAGCTCTATTGGAGTCAGAGTGGTTGCCGAGGGTGGATGAGATGTGGTAGGAGCATTTGAAAGAGTACACATTGAAGATTATAGTTACACTGAATTCCTCTGGATTGTACCCATGTGGATTAATCCTTGGAGGGAATTAATATGAAGCATTACAGATCCTGCGCAGAATAGGACAGGCTCAAACTACTTTGTGTTGCACACACAGGAATGGATCGGCGTTATGGCAAGATGTCTCCTTTCTCTTGTTGGGGTGTTGCTGAAATCCCTGTTTCAATATCGACTCGTAGTCCTACTCTCCAGTTCACCTGGCCGCAGTGGCTGGTCTCCCGCTGGTAACACTCATTGTAATGAACTTATAGTGAAAGAACAAGGCGAGTGTTTTCAACTTAACGTCTTTACTACGAATCTCACGCAGAATACATTCACTGTACATTCACACAGGAACTTAAAGATTTTGCGGAAACAACACACACAATTCTACTTCCTGTAATTTCAAACTAGGGGTTTACACAAAGTCCATCCATAGTACAGGACTGTAAAATAATATAAGGTCAGGGCCTAATTGGAAAATAATTCTAAATTCACAACACTCATCACTCATCTCCGATTCACATTCCCCTTCCGCAAATAATTAAAACACTTCCATAAAATTACTTTCACTATTTTTTTGTTTAAATACAGTACAACTCTTTATTTTCGATTGTATGGGGGAAAATGGTTTAATTTGGATTGTTCCGTGAGCAGGTAATTTATTGAATTGTCTACTGAATTAATTATTTAAGTTCCGTGTTAATATGTTTGATTTGACTTAAACTCACAATACAACTAGAATTGCATTTCCGAGGAACTTCAAGAGTGGGTTTGATCAGATGCAGATCGCCAAAAGGATTGCAATGGTACCTCATTTCTGGAAATCGGGCACAAGGATCAAAAGTTATCTGCATTAACGCAACATCCAATAAGCCAGAATGCATAAATAAAGCGGTTGCTATGGTGGTTGCTAGGGTAATCATGCTGGTTGCTAGGTTGACATTCTAGCTATGCAGTTGCTAGGTTGTTGCTTGGGTAATTAGGATGGTTGCTAGGGTGTTGCTAGGGTACATATGGTGGTTGCTATGCTAAATAATGCAGTTGCTATGGCTGTTGCTAGGGTAATCATGTTAGTAGCTATGGTGATTGCTAGGTTGACATAGTGGTGGTTACTGGGTTGTTGCTAGGGTAATTATGGTGGTTGCTAGGGTGATTTGAATGGTTGCTAGGGTGTTGCTAGGGTACATATGATGGTTGCTATGTTAATCACGTTGGTTGTAGTGTTGTCACGATACCAAAATTATGACTTCGATACGATACCTGCCATAAATATCCCGATGCTCGATACTGAAACGATACCAAAGCGAAATCCTTAAATATCTGGAATAGAAAGGACGCAGACCTAGCCTGGCGGGCCATCCTATATCCTATATATAAGTTGACGACAACGCCGATTCAAACAACCGCTCTTCGTTAGCCATAGCCACCTTCCATGTTGTTCACCGTCACAGGACTGTCGTTATCCTGTTCAGCCTGCCTTAAGACTCTCTAACAAAATAGAGCGCTGTGATTGGATGAAGTCCACGGCGTCAGCCAATAGAAATCCCTATGGTTTGATACTAGACGTACAGGCTGAGCAAATTAATTTGCCGCCGCTAGGGTGCGTCTAGATTTCTAGGCTAACGCAGACCTCCTCCAAGAGTATTGAGTCATTTGGTGCACTTTTGTAGTGTGCAGGTCAATTCTGGGTTCTAAACTTCCTACATCATTTTTTTTATAGTCAGTAAAATAGTTAGTATATATCTAGTAATATAAATAGTATAAATAGTAATATAAATAGTAATCAAGTGTGTGATTAAGTCCTTTATTGTTTGTTATAGTTCATTTACATTGTGTTGTGTTTTGGCAAAAGTGTACCTTTAAATAGCCAAAGTAGGCTAGATCAAGGTCAGTGTAGAAATTACTACATGCAAATCACTGAATGCTATGCAGAGGGGCCTAATATTTAGGCCATCTGATGTAGGCTACTCTAGACCTTCCCGTGTTTATGCGATTTCTTTGACAGTTGCAAAGGGGAAAAGGTGAAGATAGTCTTCTTTGCTCCAAGTGTACAAATACGACATACGATAGGCCTACACCATTACCTGTTGCAATATATCTGTGTACATTAGGCCTAGCCTATGTATATTTCCTTGATAACATTATTTGCTACCACGTAACAATAAGCCGCTATTATTAGGAGTCAACACGCTTCAGTGGTATTATGCTTTCTTGAATTTCCCCTGCGGATCAATAAAGTCTATCTATTTATCTATCTATCTGTCTATCTGTCAATCTGTCTGTCTATCTATCTATCTATCTATCTGTCTATCTGTCAATCTGTCTATCTATCTATCTATCTATCTATCTATCTATCTATCTATGCCTGCCTGCCGTGGGCTTTAATTAGCTCATTTCGGGTAACCTATCCTACATCTGGGCAATAATTATTGAACAAATTGCAGTCTTCATGCCATGACAAACATTATATAAATAGCATACAGAACCATTCTTACATTAATATTGTCTGTAAGCTCCACAGATCGTGGATTCCAGGATTCCAATGGTACCTCATTTTTGAAAATCGGACATACGGGTCAAAAGTTACATGCACACACCTTGACAGACACGGAAAGCTCAGCCCAGCTCCTATTAAGGTTTTTCATGTGATGTATTCTAGGTTCTATAACACTTTGTTTACATCCACCTGGTAGGCAAGGGACACGTTGAACCTATTGAACGTCGTTGTCTGCAGCTACCTCTCAGTAGGCTACATCTCTGTATTTCAGCAATGTCAACATTTCAGGCATCAATAAAGGTTATGATGAAACATAATCCCATTGTTCAATATTTGATAGCCTGTCACAGGAACGTTATTTCGCTAAAATTGCCCTGATTTGGTAGCCTGGGTGCCATTCCGAACTTAGTCCCGCCCACAACATTTGAGGTCGGGAAGTTCGGTCTGGCATTGCTCCATTGTGGAGCAAGTATGCTCGCCCTAGATCAGGCGGACCAATCAAATCGGGCTTTACGATGATAGACCAGGCGCTGTTGCTCACCTGTCTATCACGTCATCTGAGCACACTTAGATTAGGCTTATGTTTGAAACAAAAACGCTGTGGCTAGAAGGATACATGGTTTTTAAGACCCCATATGGAAAATGCATATTATTTAATGAGGTTTTATCACTGAAAACGATTATTTCTGAAAACTTTGGCCAAAGTTGAGATGTGGGAAAACTCGTGGTTTCACTTTCATCAAGGGAAAACAGCGCTGTTGCATTGCGACATGTTATAGACCACCTGTTCGAGGGATTTGCGACAGCCTTTCCCAGCTGTTTACCATGTTTGTCGCATATCAGTGTTCAACAGAATTATTTTTAAAAACGGAGGGGATATAGGCTATCCGTTTTTTCCTAATGGCCTACCCTACTACGTATCTCTTAGATTTCGCTAATGAGTGTTGTAGGCTAGAAGTTACTGACAGCACTAACTACAAAAGAGCAGAAAACAATGTTAAGGCATTTGTGGAGAAGAAGGATGGTTTGTGTGTTTTCTTCCTACACCTCACGGTAAGCTATTTCGTTGCTCTGATTGGTGACAGTAGGTCTATCCAATTGAGTGCAGAGGTATTCCCCCCCCCCGTATCGGTTGAAACACGCCCCATAATTATGTCCCAATGGAGCAGTATTAGACTCATATTCTGACTAGAATTGAGTATGACTACGTCAGGCTTGGTGCATTGATCTTTAACGTTATGGGAGAACCGGCAAAGATGTAGGCTAATGGGAGCCTAAATTTTTTTTCTCTGTTCAAAACTCTGTTTACACGAAGACAATAGAATTTCTTAGAAACTGTGAAATTTGGCCAGAAAGGAGTCATAGATGGTTTCCCTCTGAAAGTTGACACTAAATTAAACAATATTTGATCATTAACTTTAACTGAACAGACAGGTTTTGGTAGGCAGTAGACCCAGTAGACGTTTAAACGGTACAGTTATAGCCAGCGTCAGTCAGCATCATGTAACATTAATGGTGTTAAAAATCATGAATCCTGTAGCATATTATAATATATGGGTCAGTGACAGATAAGGGTTGGTAAGATGAGAAAATTAAAAATATGTTTAAACCTTTAAAACAAAACATGCCTGAGGTTTGCTAAAGTGTATACTTTGTTTTTCTGTTGTATTCATATTATTTAATATAACGTGTATGCTATTTTTTAAACAAAAGATAGAACTAACAGCCTGTTAAATTGTCAAATGGTGTAACCACAAAAATGACAAATATCTAATATTTCACACCTTCTAGAGTTCATGCAATTGCTCTCATGAAATTATTAGTTTATTTTGTAATATCCTAAGAGAATATGTTTTATTACTAAATTTCTACATTTAAATTATATGGGTTTTTCATTGTACTGAGCAAGACCATATGCTGTAAAATCTTGTTTTCTGTCTATTCTTTGACCATTTGAGTAAAAATGGTTTAAACAACCATTATTACAGTAAAGTAGAGTATTAAATCATTATCCATATTCATTTTTTTGTACATTATGAGTATTTTAGACAAAATACTGGTTACACCAATTGACATAAATCGGTTACACCAATTGACCATAAAACATTTAGCAATAGGACAAGAAATTGACACAGAAAATAGGCATCAAGGTAAACTGAATTGGATATTTTGATATTCATGTCATTCATCATATTCCATATCAAATATCATTTCATAACATCAATGAAGAAACTTGTGTTCTATTTGATTTCAATTCAGTTCTCATACAATTTCAGTCTATACCCATTATTTTCAAAGAGAGTGAGATAAAGGGCCCTATTTTCAATGATGCAAAACCTGGCAAAAGTTGTTATTATTCTGACGCAAAGTTTTTTCCTATCTTATACTTCACTTTTATTAAATAATGCGCCCTGGGGTGTGGAAATTACCGACATAAGGTGTGGTCTGGCACATGATCTAAAAATCGCTATCTTACACCGTCTAAAAAGCATTACGCCACTGAGCAAGAAAAGCCTGGTCTATAGCGAAAGTCGCATATGAAACACAGCTGAAGACGCACTGTCACGAGATGTAAGCAGAAATTCCTCTGCAGAATAAATGTCCTTAGGTTATTTATTCAGTCACTCAAACATTATAGGGTTAAGTTTTGCTTTTTTCAGGCTATGTTTTTGCTGGTAACCCATTGTCAGTCAATGTTGAAAGTAATTAACTGTGTATAACTTTTGTCGTTGACTATGACACCACAGTGAAGTTAGTTTCACTTTGCCTATATCTTCAATTAATAGACAAGTGCAGATGTGTGTAGCCTATACTCTACTTTTAGTATAGAATGGCTTAGTGGAAAATCTGTTTTACGGTCTTGCGTACAAGCAGATTCCTTCAAATACACCGCTGACTATTAAAATACTGATATGCTGTTTGAAGTTGCCCTGCTTGCTGTTAAAGGGAATGACAGATTAAGAAACATAAGAGCCACCTTTTTGTGCCAGGCACCTGACATTTGATATCAAAACCACCACGAATGTGGACTGGACAAACCCCTAAATGTATTTACGCTATTTGCTAGTGACCATGCATTTTATATTGCTAAATTAGGGCTCAAAGTGTGTGTGAGAGAGAATAAGAGTGAGTGAAAGAGTGGGTATGATCTTTTTTTAACAACCAACCAACAGCAGGATCTGCGTTCACTTGCACTCTGTGGCGAGTTTTCCTTGCTTGTAAGTGGCATCCATTGGGGGACAAAAGGTACATTTTATATATAATAAATGTATTTATATTATTTATTTATAATTTGAACATACTGTTTACATACATCATAATAAAATATTAAAAAATAATTATGGAAGTTTAAATTTAAAATGAAAAGCTTTGACATTTCAAAAATCGCTTAAATTGCAATCTAATTAAACCCTTTAAAAGCTATTGTTCATGCTAAACAGTTAGTCACTATTTAAATTATAAAAATAATATACTTGGCACCTAAAATTACATACTCTTGGCCCTGAATCTGACCAAACTGGTCTCAAACAGAAAAGAGTATGAAACTGCATATAAACTGCATATAAACTGAAGCAAATGTAAACAGCCCCGTTTCCGGTGGTGCAGTAATATCAACGTGCAATGAGTCTTCCAACAAAAATCAATGGGATTTTACAAAATGCCAAATAAAACATGACAGAAACTGTATTTAAATTCCACGCTACTTGTTTTGGAACATCAACGAACACCACTAACCACTCGGTGAGTTGCACAGTTTTGAAAACGAACATTAAGGGTTGTTTTAAGGACATGTTTGTAACTGGCACCTAAAATTACATACTCTTGGCTCTGAATCTGATCAAACTTGTCTCAAACAGAAATAAGTCAAATGGTGTAACCGGTTACATCATTTGACATTTCTATTTAAAAGCAAAATTTGCAGGCTTTATTATGGACAACTAAGTACACACTTCACCTTTATGTGAATATTCAAACACAGTTTTTACATTAAATTGAATATTTTATGATTATTATGATTTATCAACATTTTTAAAAGGTCATACCATTTGACATGTAACCTAAGCTTGCCTGGTCATGGCCTAAAAACACTATTATGTTACTTTAAGAGAGTTGCTAACCTTGACTTATAGCAGTTGGGGTCTTGAAGGGTCCTTCTCTATGACATAATTTCCTGTCACATGATTCTCTGACATAATACATACAAAATTGTTCCTTAAATGGTGGTTACACCACTTGACAATTTGATCAATTTGTCAATTATTTTCAAATTTTAACAATTTTAAATGTATGTAACCCATATGTACACAAAAAAATGAGCGTCACGTCATTGACCTATATATATATATATATATATATATATATATATATATATATAAACAACGATGGCTTATTCAAAGTCGATCTGCATGGATATATACACCCAGAAAAACTCAGAATGTGAGATTGTTAAAGTTCGGCTATATTAGGCTGTTATGCTAGCTCAACAGCCTTTAAATATGCTGTCATTTTGGGCATGTGGACTTGATTGATTGATAAACGGGTAAGGATAATTCATAAACTGCTTATTTCTTACATGACTGAAGCAGTAGGTTCAACAGTGGTGTTTGAGGTTGCTGTGTTAAGTTCAGTTTTGTGTGCGAAACATTTCATAGGATCAAATCAGTTTATTTTGACCTATGGGAGTTAGCCTAACTGACCTGTACAGCTCATAAGCCTATTCTGTTTTCATTTATTAGCATTTGTAAATCAGCTTATAAATACTGGGGCATGTGCCCCTGTAAAAAGGGTCTAGTGACTCCCACGTAACACAGTATCATGCTTCATTCAGATCAGCTTTTAGGTTGCATTTCACACTCATTACACAACTCTTGTTATTAACTGGTTTATAAACCTTTTCACACAACTTACTTGAACACTAGCACAATCCTTGTTGTGAATTAGATAACATCAGATTACACAGTGAAATGAGGCACTAAGGCAGTGTAGCTACATGGCTGTTAATATGTGATGTGTCTCAACCGGTTTGATCTATTTTCATGCTACTCTTAAAGGAGAAGGAGGAGTGCAATGAGTCAACATTACATCTCAAATCTAAAAAAAAAATAATCTAAAAGGGGGGGGGGGGGGTTTTTTACAGGTCAGCTCAGCTTTCCTTACTGTCAACTATATCAGCACATTTAAGCAGCTATCCATTACAAGTTAGGATGATAGAGATAGTGGTCATAGTATTAAAATACACAAACAACTAGCTCCCTAAAATTGATGTCTACAGCCATGTTGCAACTTAAGTGTCTATTTACAGCACAGGCAATGTGTAAATAGTGTCACAGGATAATATGCAATATCATTGACCTAAAACAACAACCTGATTTAAACGTTTGTAGTGTGGGAGTGGGCATTCAGACACTACTTATTCATGAATAGTATAGTCTAGTAGACTCTAGTATTACAAGATAATGATCTAACTTGAAACTGGTCATATCCATATGGATATGGTTTAGATCAGAGGTTCTCAACCATTTTGGGTAACATAAACCAACACATCAAGGCATACCGACTAATTGTTACTGATTATGAAGCATGTTACAAACATTATTATAGGCTATAACAGGTGTGTTCATTCTTATGGCCATTTTTTTCCATACATGATTCATGAGCTAAGACCACAGTGATAGGCATATGCTTATGATGTTGACGGAGCCGTATAATAGATCACTATCAGGGTACTTTATAGCAATCACTTCATGACTACCTAAACCTAAACCGTTTTGATTCAGAAGCTGTGTCATTGATGCATTTAGAAATATACCTCTAGCCTATTTCATGAGCCTGTATAAAAAATATTTGGGTTCCTCAAAATTCCAAGGCATTCTGCCATGCTACACAGGTTGAGAACCACTGATTTAGACTGATTCAGTGGAAGTTCCCCCAAGTTTTTGAATTGGTTTTGCTTGACAATCCTCTCAAGGCTGTGGTCATCCACGTTGTTTGTGCACCTTTGCCTACCAAACTTTTCCCTTCCAATCAACTTTTGTTCCAAACTTCCAATCGAGCTTCTGTGGCTTACCTTCCTTGTGGAAGGTGTCGGTGAGTGTCTTCTGGACAACTGTCAAGTCAGCAGTCTTTTCCATGATTATGGTTGTGTGTACTGAACCAGACCAAGAGATTAAAAGCTTTTTTTCATTTTGCTGTGTCGGGCGTAGGTTTGGTCTCAGCTTTGAGTTGGGGGCCCTCACCACCTTGACGCCATCAGTAATATTGAATATTGTGTGATCATTCACATCAGTGGCAATCATAGAATTTGATTGACCCTCCACAGGCACACACAAACACACACATAGAAAGTGATGGTTGTCACAGGTTTCTATTACATATTTTAGAATTCATATTAACTCTATATTTTGTTAATTACAGTGCATGACAATTCACTGTTCTGTTATCCGAAGTCTTCTTCTTCTTCTTCTTTTTATTATTCTTCTAACCAAAATTTCTGTGTCTAATTCAGCTTCAACTGCTTAACACAGAAACTGTTCAAACGTTGGAACGTAGGTCTTGAAAAGGACACTTAACAAATTTTAGTTTTTTGTGAACTTTATACTTTTTGAGATATTAGCAAAAAGCAAGCTTATTTTCCCCCATAGACTTTGCATTGGCATTATGACATCAGAAAGGGCTAATTAAACTGATTTGCACCTGTATCAACTGCCTATCAACATCCATTGAACTTTCTGTCTATAAACATCCATTACACTATCTACATTCAACTTGTAAACTACAGTATATACTCTGTCTCAGGCTTTAAGCATACAATCTGGCTCTCTTAAGACTACAGATCCTGTTCAACTATTTCCTCTGCCCACAACTGTTTCAAAATGAATGTCCTCACTACAAAAATTCACTATTAAATAATTTAACTATTTAAATTATCCAACAATTTAACTGTTCAGCTATTCCAACTGTCAGTTATCATTAACTGTGACTCCCGCTAAATGTTTCCTCTGCCCATAACTGTTTCCAAATAAAAGTTTGTTTTGCATTTTATGTTAATATATGTTTTGCATTTTCATGCACTGGTAATTTCTCGGAATTACATTTTCTAGTTATTCTTCCCACCAAATTTCTGCATCTAATTCAGCTTCAACCGTTTAATGTAGAAACTTCGTTCAAACTTTGTAAGTTCTTGAAAAGGACACTTGAGGAATGTATTTTTCGTATTTTGTAAACTTAATACTTTTTGAGATATTAACTCATTGAGTGCCAAAAACGTAATATTACATTTTTAGCTTTTTTTTTTAAATTACGAAACTAGACACTCTAACACACCTTATATGTGATTTTGGGAACTCTGTGATGAATGGAAATGAAATATATGACGATCGAAAACTCATGAAAACGCACAATCTGGACATTTTATCGTAACTCTGTTGCCGCTTTGGGTCGAATAAGTGACGCATGCACGTCAGGTCAAAACCAGGCCATTTTCGTGGGTCTTTTACTAGGTGGCAGTCTCGCCAGGTCTCACTGATCCCTTCCCGGAAAGTTTACAGGCAACACTTCATATTTCATGAAAGACGTGAAATCTCAATTTCTAGAAAAAAAACAGCGATTTTGATGAAAACTAGCCACTGTTTAGCTTGGGATTTCTCAGGAACAGAGGCGTGTAGAAATACACGGTTTGCACTCACTGAGAGCTTAAAGTCTCACCTTTTAAACGAGCCATTGTATGTGTTCATAGCTATAACACAGAATATGCTGTGGCTGTACAAAAATCATCAACAATGGTCTAGATTGCTGGCACTCTAGGACAAAGCTTCCAAATACAGCTTGGCATTCAATGAGTTTTAAACATAAATCAATAACTATTTCCTCTGCCCACAACTGTTTCAAAATAAAAGTCCTCACTACAATAATTTACTATTAAATAATTTAGCTATTTAAACTATCCAACTATTTAACTGTTCAGCCGTTCCAACTGTCAGTTATCACCCGCTATGCCTCTAGCCAACTATATTTAACCACCACCTACCTAGCAACCAACATAGCAACCATTGAAATAAAGCATCTATGTCAGTTTCTATTGCAACCAACACGATTACCCTAGCAACTGTCATAGAAACAGCTTTATTTAGCATTGCAACAACCATGTCTACCTAAGCAAAATCATTGTAACTATCTCTACATTATCTGTTTTCTCTTCCCCACTTTCTTTCACTTATTTTTCTTCACTTCGTCCATTAAACTAGCTCAACCGTCGTCCTGCTATTGTTGTTATAGTTACCATTCACAGGCATTGATATGGAACGGCGATTAAACTCTTTTTACCAGATCTACTTCATAGGTGTCCCGTTATTCAGAATTAAAAGCCACCCCGTCAGCCAATTGGAAAAGAGTAAGAAAGAGATTTCTTCTCTCCGGGTGATAAATATCAATATGGTGTATTCAAATTACTAAATTTGCTTACAGAAATTTGCTATTAGTAATTATGCAGATTAGGGCTGGGATAAACGATTATTTTTTCTGTCCGATTCGATTTCGATTCGATTATCGATTATCTCCCCATTAATTCACTAATAGCAACTTATACATGTTTATTTACAAATCTGAATGAAAAAACATGAATTCTTTAATATTGCAATATACGTTTATTGCTTTTAAGATAAAAGATACAAAATAAAAGACTATACAAGTGCAAAGTAATGCATTCTTAGTCAGAGGTAGCATTCAATAAAGTTAGTGTATGTCTAATTGAGTGCCTAGCAGAGTTTACTTTAACTTTAATGCAGCAGTTTTGAACAAATTTGCGCAGCATGGTCACGATGCTAAGCGGATTTAATAGCAATTTAGCCCACTGTGTTCTATGCAGTGCTTCTATGTGGCAACAACAATCCTTCAACAACCGTGAATATTTAGTTAAATGCCCATGCAGGGGAGGAGCAGCGGGCTCGTTACGAGAGAGAGCGGGCGGGGCGAGGAAAGGCTGTGTGAGTAAAAAGTGCAGCTCAATGAAATTATTTTATCTTATCTTTAATTTAAATAGTAGGCCTACAACATAGAACATCAACGTGTAGTGGCCGGTTTTGATTTCGTGGTGCCCAGCCACAGATTAGTCAACGTATGGAAAACACTGAATGTGTAAGATTAAAAATATTTAGCAGCACACGTTATGCTTGACGAATCGACGCTCATATTTTGCGTCAATGTATTTTTTGCGTCTATGTCATCGATTATGTCGACGCGTTCTCCCAGCCCTAATGCAAATCATAAAATACTATAAATAACTAGAAAATGTAATTTCGAGGAATTAAGAGTGCATTAAAATGCAAAACAAACTTTTATCTGGAAACAGTTGTAGTCTAGTTGCCACTTTGTGTGGCTAGTTATTTTGCCTAGCCTACTTAGACTCTGCATAATGAAAAAAAGCTTTGTATGTTCCTTTTCTTCTTTGGTGCCATGTCTGATCTACAAAGCACAAAAGGGGCAAAATGTGCATGCTGAAGGACAAAGGGAATATTACAATGTTTTACACTGGCCTTATATATTGGTAGACATCCCTGATAACTTGGCCTATACCGACACACTCACTCGCTTGTCTGCCAGTGTCACCACAAAGTTAAGTAGGCTATGCTTTGACACTGTTGTGTGTGTCAGATAAACCTTTCGGTTTCAGCCAATCAAATGACAGTGTGTCTTTTACTGTTGTCCTGGCCGTCGGAATCAGTCCAAATAGCACAAAGGAGTTCGCTAAAATATTGGTGGGGACAATTTTGTCATCTCAAAATATTGTTTGGGACTAGTACCTAGCATCCTCCCCTAAACCTACGCCCATGATCAACATAGAGTAAACACTACACACACACAAACACGCACACACACACACACAGAGGTACGCACGCATGCATGCACACAAGCACGCAATACGGACGTACAGTACATACGAGCACGCGCATAAAAACACACGCATACACATACAGTAGACATGCACGCACGTCGCACGTACAGTACGCACAGACACACCATTACCCCCACACACCCACTCATAAGCGAACACACAAACGCACAGACACATAAAACACACACACATATGCAGGCAAGCAGACATGCAACACACCCACACACACACACACTCACAAGCAAAAACACATGCACAGAGAAGCACACATACAAAAGCAAATGCACACACTCATTTACACAAAAGTTGCAAGAGTAGGAGATGGAGACAAATTGACAAGCATGATTTATTTTTGCGGATAGAATGTGCAGGACTGAGCGGCGGTCATATTTTATACCTTTTTTGCGTTACATCTAGTTTACAGTGTTCATCAGGATCTGTTATCTGGCTCACTCTTTCACTCCTTCATCTTTCCATCCTTCTTTGGAAAGCCTCCTTGGCTTCTTATGCCACTCTTAACATGTTCATGAAAAATATATAGCTAATATATTTTTATAAAAATTAAATGTGGCATTCCCTGATTTCTTAAAATGTATAATTTCTTAACTCACCTCTCTTTCTTTTTGCATGGCTTCATGTTAGAGTACCTTTCCAAATAGCTAAGCTTAGTTAGAAGCTTAGTTAGTTTCAATCGGTCACTGATATTTCTCAGTGTGAATGAAGATACATACTAATACATCGTATAAAAGGCGGTGAGTTGCATTCCTTAATTTGTTTAGACAGTTCGATAATAAATTAGACACTGTTGCACTTTTGATTTGAGACCGGGTCAGATGCACTCATAGTACAAATACATATTGTAGCTACCAGCATGTTTTAAATCCACTTTATATCTGCCTTAATGTGCAGATTTTGTTGTCAGTTTAATTTAAAAATCAGAAATACATTGGAGTAAGTGTAGACAAAGAGTTGGTGTGACGAAAGGCATGTGTAGTGTGAAAGATTTAAGGTGTCAAGTGCGAGTCTCACGCTCAGTGCTTAAGAGTATTCAGCCTTGGTTTTGGCAGGCAGCTCCTTTCCTCTTTCCGATACTGCATACCGCCACTGAATCTTTTAGTAATACACGGTGCGCACTGGCCTACTTTCCCTGTTAACATGTTGTTAAATGTCATTATACTGGCAAATACCTTTGACATACTTTTAAAGGAACATGCCAACATTTTGGGCAATTATCTCTATCGTAGGGATGCACGATATATCGGCGGCCGATATATTATTAGCCGATAAGTGAAAAAATGAAAATATTATTATCGGTCCGATAACAGAATTCTGGCCGATAATTTGCGCCGATATTTTTTAAAGTCCTAATTTAGGCCTACGTAAGGTCTGTCCTGCTACACTGAGCTACTTGAGCTTGGTTGGCTATACTTTTTCCTCAATATAATGTTAGAGGTGTGAATGTATTTCACCACTCTAACAAAATCTGTGGATATGCGTTCATTTGGGAATCTGTGCATCTCAAAATCCTCTCGTGAATGATCCGCCATTTAACCTTAACAGAGCGGAGCTCAGCCCCATCTAGAGCCGCCTTGTGCTGGTGTGTTTTTATGCTTTACCGCTGGTCGGGAAACAAATAAACAAACTCGTTAGTGGGACGAGTACATAAGAAGGCCTAGTTCTAAGTTGTGTTTTAGTATTATATTTGCATTACTTTAGCTTGGGTTTTGTATTATTACCTAGAAATATGCTAACCATTCGTGCTTCAGTTCCAGACAGGTCATCATAATAAGTTATTAAAACCTTCGGGGCTAACGCCTTTCATTTCTGCTGCAGCAGGTTGTGCGCAACAGAGTAGACGGACATAAGATACAGTCTGAGGAGTTGCAGCTTTATTCAGTTACCCGCAGTTGAAAGTTTCCCTCGCAAACTCTGATTTGGTCGCTATACTCTAGCTTATTCCAAGCTGAGCCGTTTATGAGCGTTTAGTCCTAAATGAAAACGATTTAAACTCTCTAGCCACTCACTCGCAATTCACGTCAGGTTCACTTAAAGGAGCCACACATACTGTAGGGCTAGGCTGTTATGTTGTTGACTGCCATACTATTGAGGACTATTATGAGTTCTGTCCATCATTTGGTGGTAGGTAAAATTACTGCAATAAAATTATGCTTATTAAATGCTTTCCCCAAATCACAAGAGTAACAAGATTGTAGCAGCACAGCTGTTACATGTACACTGAAGACAATGAGGCCTTGACTGGAGCTAAGAATGCTTTGTATATCAAATCTATCATGACCAGATTTACCCCATCCAGCAGGTCTCAGGTCAGCTCTTTGCCTCTGATGAAAATTTAGGCAAATTGGCAAAGTTTTGTAAAAGCACTCAGTATTACAATGTAACAACTATATGTAGGTACCCACAAATACATAATGCAAGTACAATGATAGTACCCGATAGTACATGTTGTAGCACAGGTTGTACCACTGTACCTAATTAGGTAGGTACACTGTAACAGCGACACATTAAAATAAAGTGTTACCTTGTTTTTTAACACATCTTTGTGTCCAGATAGGGACAACACATTTGTTTTAATAGTGTACAGGATTTTTAAATCTTATACCATTTTAAAATCGAGTGACAATCGTACACACATAATCTCAACCAATAATCTTCTCTTATGATGGGAAACACGCACAAGACTAATACAATCAGTGTAATACATGGACTGTACCATCTATAATTTGCTTTTGTTGATGCAAAGCACATTAAATTGCCTCTGCGTATGTAAATGCGCTATAGAAATAAACTTGCCTTGCCTTGCCTGTACCAGACTTGATCATTGATTTACATGTCTTTTTCCCTCTCAGAATTCAAGGCAGTAGTTGGATTATTTCTCTGCTGATAATGGCAGCCGTCTTCTGGATCTACCGTCTTATAAAAGTCATCTTCAATATCCTCAGTTACTGGGAGATCCGGCAGTTTTACATTAAGGCTCTGAAAATAAGGATGGTAAGAAAACACATAGTTTATGAGTAATATAATACAGTGCCCTCTACTGCACCCCTGCTAAATATGAGTAGAAAGGGTTATCTATCTATAAATTGCAGGAACGTGTGTGTGTGTATGTGCCGCATATCTCTCGAACCAAAAAGCTTAACAATAATATAGCCCTAACTCAAAACAGCTATTAGGCTTAATAATATGTCATTCTGATCTGTAGAAATGTCACATGCAGCCATGCCTAAATTCTGCTTAGGCCTACTGCACATTAATAATTATAGGTTAATACAGTTTTTCCCCTACAATGTATTCAGCAGTGGCGCAGCGGCACTCCTGGAATTCAAGTGCCGCTGCAAAAAAGTTGCCTAATTTAAAAAAAAAAAAACATGCAAGTGAACTTCAGGAACAGCTGCCGTTCATTCAGGTTTGATGTCAACAAATAATAGTAGGCTACGTTGAAGGCGCAGTCAGGGATTCCACAGGAGATCATGTTTGTTTGTGTTTATGTTTAAGTTTATTAGCAGACGCAATTTTGTGCAAAAAAAACGTAGCCTACATTATGTTAACGAAGGAACCAAATTAAACACGCCAGCGAGGTAGCTCGCCCCTACCTTTAGGCTAGCTCGGTGGAACGAAGAGTCAGGTCAATTCCACACATTGTTTCGTTTTTGTCAGTCAATGCTTTCAAGCCCTGTGTTGCTAACATACCTAGGCTAAGAAACTAAGGTGTAGCCTATAGAGCTGCACAGTCCCGCCCACAGCCAAAATGCGGTTAGGTGCCGGATGTAAGATTCCCATTCATTTGTCCCATTGACGTTTGGAAAAATCCGTTTTTAAAGAGTTTTACAGCATGTCTTAGGCTAACCAGCTACGGCATAACTCATAAGCATACAACATATTATTTCGAGTGAAAAAACGAAGAGAAAATCCAAAAAAAGTCAAAGGTACAAGACTGTGTACATATTTTCATTTCCGAGCAAAGGAACTACTCATCCCATAAACCACCACGCCTCACTGAATAATATAGATCAGATTCCAAAAATAATTAAGTGGAAATGCATGGATTCCAGTTTCTTCCAGTAGCAGCAACTGGAATCCATGCATTTCCACGGAATTATTTTTGGAATCTGATCTTATCATACCTGTTCATTCTTACTCGTCGCTTCGACTTTATCGTGACTAAATTCAAGATGGCTGCAAACGCTAAACTTCGCGGAAGATACTGTCTGTATAAATCGTCTTGTAAGTAAACTACGAGTGCTTTTTCAAAGTTCTCAATGTCTCGTTTTAAATGCCAGGGCCCTCGGAAGTCTACCAATGAAGTGTGGAGATACATTGAGCCTCGTAAATGGTGTAAAACAGTGATTTATTTGCATGGCTAGCCCGATGCCGAAGCACCACCATTGAAAAAGCTGTTGGTAGCATCGGCTAACTAGCGCCAGATTTTGGAGTGCAGGGGACAAGCCGAGATGGGCTATGAGACATACGTTGACACTCGGTATCATGTTTCAACACACTTTAGGTCAAAATCACACCGGAATTCTCCTTTAAGACACCCATGCTAAAATTGACTGAAGGGAGGAATAAAAAACATCTTTTGCCTTTTGTCTTAATGCCTTAATTAAAAAAAAAAAAATAGGAAAAATCAAACCTTTAAGGACATCAATTATTTTTAAATGTATCATGTATTGTAAATAAATAAATATCAGACCACATTAGCATCCTGCTGCTGCCCCGATACAGACAAAGAGCAAAAGTCACCAAACCGGTTCTGAAGGAGGTGAGAATGTGGCCGGAGGGGGCCGTCTCACGACTTCAGGACAGCTTTGAAACAACAGACTGGGATATCTTCAAAACAGCTGACACCCACAACAACCACATTGACATTGAGGAATACACAGACACTGACCTCCTACATCACCAAATGCATCGATGATGTTACAGAAATAAAACACATCACCACTCGGGCAAACCAGAAGCCATGGCTGACAGGAGACGTCCACAGACTGCTGAGGGCCAGAGACAAAGCCTTCAGAGCTGGAGATGTAGCTGGCCTAAGAACAGCGAGGGCTAACCTGTCCCAGGGCATCAGGAAGGCAAAAAAGGATTACACAGACAAAATAACAACACACTTCAAAGACAGCAGAGATGCACAGAGCCTATGGCAGGGCATACAGGCCATCACTGACTACAAGCCTGCGCCACAGAGCTGTGAGAACAACACCTCTCTGCTAAATGACCTGAACAGTTTTTTTTTTGAAGCACAAAATGACACTCACCCACAGAAAACCCCACCTCCCCCCCCACGACCAACCCCTGTACCTGTCCTCTGCCAGCGTGAAGAGGACACTAGCCACCATTAACCCACGCAAAGCAGCAGGCCCAGACAACATACCAGGACGAGTGTTGAAGGACTGTGCAGAAGAGCTGAAGGATGTTTTTACAGACATTTTCAACACCTCTCTGGAGCAAGCAGTCATCCCATCACTTTTCAAAACTGCCACCATCATACCCGTGCCAAAGAAATCATCACCATCATGCTTCAATGACTACCGTCCTGTAGCACTCCACGCCCATAATCATGAAGTGCTTGAGCGGCTAGTCATGTCACACATCAAAGCCACCCTACCCCCACCCTGGACCCCTTCCAGTTTGCATACCGAGCCAAGCGATCCACGGAGGATGCAATCTGCTCTGCCCTCCATCCAGCCCTCACCCACTTAGACAATAAAGACTCATATGTGAGAATGCTGTTCATAGACTTCAGTTCAGCATTCAATACCATAATACCACAACAACTCATCAGCAAACTGGACAAGCTAGGATTCAGTACCTCCCTCAGCAACTGGCTGCTGGACTTCCCTGTTGCAGAGACCACAAGCAATGCGTGTCGGGACAACACCTCAAGCACTCTGACCCTGAGCATGGGGGCCCCTCAAGGGTGTGTGCTCAGCCCCTGCTCTTCACACTGCTAACACATGACTGTACAACCACTCACAGCTCCAACCATCTGGTGAAGTTTGCGGACGACACAACACTGGTGGGCCTCATCACTAAGGGCAATGAGGCTTACTACAGAGAAGAAGTAGACCTGCTGGCTAAATGGTGCAAAGACAACAACCTCCTGCTAAATGTCAGCAAGACCAAGGAGATTGTTGTCAACTTTCAGAGAGGCCACAAACAACTGCCACCACTGTCCATCGACGGAGATGCTGTGGAGAGAGTGAGCAGCACAAAATTTCTGGGGGTGCACATCAGCGGCGACCTCTCCTGGACCACCAACACAGCATCACTGGCTAAGAAAGCCCAGCAGCCCTCTACTTCTTGGCGCCAATTGAAGAAGGCAAGTGCCACGCCTCCCGTCATGACTACATTCTACAGAGGGACCATCGAGCATCGTCTCCAGCAGCATCACAGTGTGGGGCGGAAGCTGCACAGATCAGAACAGGAAGACCCTCCAGCACTGTTAACACAGCTAAGAGGATCATTGGAGCACCACTCCCCTCCCTGCAGGACATTTACACCACCCGCCTCACCCGCCAAAGCACTAATGATTGTCAAGAGCGGTACAGGAGCCTCCGTTCCCGCACCACCAGACTGGCAAGTAGCTTCATCCACCAAGCAATCAGGATGCTGAACACTCTACCCACTCTCCCATCACTGACAGCCCCCCCCACCCACCAGCCAGCCAGGAACCTGGGAAACTAGGATCCTGTCTACCCTAACCCCCCCCCCCCCCCCCCCCCAACTTGTGGAACTGCACTGTGACTGCGCAGCCCCTAACGTGTTGCTGCTTCACATCAAGCCTGATATACTTGAAATTACTGCATACTGCATATCAATGTAAATATACAGGTCACACAAGCACAAGTTTAAACTTCATGTAACTGTTAAGACTATATAAATATACAACACAACTACCTCTATTTTTTTTTATATATATATGTCCTATATTTCTATTTTGATACATACATGTTCTATATTTCAGTCTTGCACTTTAATTTAATGTTTATTGTCTATGGCTATGTCTATAGTATGTCTATGTCTGTATTTAAAATATGTCTATGTCTGCATGGGAAAGTAAGAAACTAAATTTCAATTCTTTGTATGACCAGTGCATGTAAAGAAATTGACAATAAAAGCCGACTTGACTTGATATAGACAGTGGGAAAAGTGGCTAGTGGACAGACAGTACCAAACATGGAGGGGGTGAAGAGGCAGACAGACTATGCAGAGAAGTCTATCTCTCCTCTTCCCTTAAGTGAGGCATTGAACAGTTCAATGGCCCTGGGGACAAATGACTTTCTCAGTCTGTCAGTTGTGCTAGGCAGTGAGCGAAGTCTCCAGCTGATCAGGCTCTTCTGCTTAACAACAGTGCTGTGGAGTAGGTGACACTCATTGTCCAAGATGTTGATCAGTTTGTTCAGGGTCCTTTTGTCAGATAGTGAAGTGATGCACTCCAGTTCAGCTCCCACTACAGAGCCAGCTTTTCTTACCAGCCTGTCAATTCGCCCCGCATCCTTCTTCCTTGTGCTTCCTCCCCAACATACTACTGCATAGAAGAGGACGCTGGCAACAACAGACTGGTAGAACATCCTGAGGAGCTTACTGCACACATTGAAGGACGGCAGCCTCCTCAGGAAGTACAGCCTGCTCTGCCCTTTTTTGTAGAGTGCATCAGTGTTGGCTGACCAGTCCAGTTTATTGTCCAGGTGGAGACCCAGATACTTGTAGGTGCTAACCACCTCCACATTGACCCCATCAATGTGGACTGGTAGCAGAGTGGGCTTAGACCTCCGGAAATCCACCACCATCTCCTTGGTCTTTGAAGTGTTAAGTTGAAGATGATTGAGTTTGCACCATTGCACAAAGTCCTCCACCAGGCTCCTGTACTCCTCCTCCTGCCCGTTCCTGATACACCCCACAATTGCAGTATCATCAGAAAACTTCTGCATGTGGCATGACTCGGTGTTGTAGCAGAAGTCAGATGTGTACAGGGATACAAGGATACAAGGATACAAGGAAGTTTATTGTCACATGCATATAGTTACTGGAAGTAAGAAATGCAGTGAAATTATGTCTGGTGTCAGCCTATTTGTGCAAAGTGGGGGGGTAAAAAGTGCAGTAGAAGAGGGGTTTAGTAGATTAAGTGGCAAGGGCTGCATAAGAAAGGTGGGGGAGGATTGGAATGGGGGGGGGGGCACCAACAAGGAGCACCCAAGAGCAACAGGGGCAAGGAAAAACTCCCTTACCAAGGAAGAAACCTTGGGCAGATCCACGGCTCAAGGGGCTAACCCAACTGCCAGGGGTCTTGGTGTGTGTGTTGGGGGGATGACAGGGGAAATGGGATAGTGTGCTGTGTATGTGGGGAGAGGGCAGTGTGCAATATGTGTGTGGGGGGGACAGTGTACTGTAAGTATGTTGGGGATGTGTGTTGGAGAAGCTTCCTGATGAAATAATGTGCTGTGTATGTAGGGGAGAAGGGGGCAGTGTACTGCAAATATGGTGAAGGGACTTACTATTGCAAGCAGAGTACTGTATGTACGATGTATGTGAGTGATGAAGATGTGTGTGTGGGCGGGAGGGGAGTGTAGCAGTGACTGTGTGTGTGTAGTGTGCGTGTGGGTAGGTGGGGGCAGTGTGCTGTAAGTATGTAGAGGATGTGTGTTGGAGAAGATCCTGAAGACAATGTGCTGTGTATGTGGGGGGGGGGGGGGCAGTGTGCAGCAAGTAGAGGAGGCTTACTGTAGCAAACAGTGTGCTGTATGTATGTGAGGTGATGACAGTGATGATGTAAGTGTGTGTGTTTTTTGTGTGTGTGTTGGGGAGATGTGTGTGTGTTCTATGGAGATGTGCAAAAGTTGGAGAAAGTCAGATATGTGTGTGTGTGTGTGTGTGTTTTGACGTGTGATGAAATAAGAAAATAAATAAAAAGGTCTATAGCATATGGTGAGGGATGTAAAAGTGCTAAAAGTCTTGTAGGTGTGTGTGTGTGTGTGGGGGGGGGGGGGGTCATGAGTGCTGAGGAGTGAATGAGTGCAAAGTCAGTATAATGTGAGTTCAGAGTTGGGAAATGTTTGAGAGTGCTGAGGAGTGAATGTGTGCAAAGTCAGTATAGTGTGAGTTCAGAGTTCGGATGGCCTGGGGATAAAAACTTCTCCTGAGTCTCTCAGTTCTGGCTTTGTGACTAGATAGATAGATAGATAGATAGATAGATAGATAGATGCATCTGCACTCGTCTGTTTGAACTCATAGGCAAAGTGAAACTAACTTCACAGTGGTCTCATAGTCAACGACAAAATAGTTCTCAGTTAATTACTTCACTATTGACTGACAAGGGGTTACCATCTAAAACATAGCCTGAAAAATGCAACACTTACCCCAATAATGTTCGAATCCTAATCCTAAAGATATTTATCCTGCAGAGGAGTTGCTGCTTACATTTTGTCACAGTGCATCTTCAGCTGTGCTTTATATGCACCTTTTGCTAAAGACCAGGTTTTTCTTGGTCAGTGGCGGAATGATTTTTTTAAAGGGTGTAAGGTAGTGATTTTTGGATCATGCACCAGACCACACTTTAGTCAAGTCAAGTCATATTTATTTATATAGCACACTTAAACGCAATGTTATTGACCCAAGGTGCTCAGAAATAAAATAAACAGTAATAAAAACAAAAATAAAGACATAAATGACAAAAAATAAAAATAAATAAATGAAAATACAAAATAATAATAATAACTAGACTGCATTTCCGGCGGGAACTGCGAAAGTGTGCTTGCCCTGGTCCGGTCACCAATGTGAGCAGACAGTGGCATACGCTATGCTGAACCTGGCTTGATCCAGACATTGTAACAGTGCCTTTCAGTGTTGGAGCAGTGGCAATATCTCAAAAGCTCTAGGAGAGGGCTATTCAACTATTGGCATGCGGGTTGAATGCGGTTTGTTGGATTTTACCTTTGGCCTGCCTTCGAATTTAGCTTCTATAACTGAGATCAAATCAATAAAATAAAACGACAGCAGTGATTGGCTGCAAAAATAAATAATGTCACGCGTCTTGCGTCTCTCAAACTGGGCTATCAGGTAACCTACAGAGGAATTGAAATTATGAAATATGACCAAGGCATTAAAAAGCTGCTTGTTTGTCAGGATACTTTTTCACTGATTTATTTAAAAAAAATATGAGCTATGAGTGTGAATGTTATATATTCCATCCCACAAATTATGTTTTACTGGTTTATTTGACAAATAATCTATATGGATTTGCTCTATAAAGACCTTATATTTGTTTGGGATTGTTTTGTGAGCCTGGGGTTGTTTTGAGAGCCTTAGATGTATCTCAGAATAAAGGAATACTTCATATTACTCTAAACCACCATCTGTAAATCAACTGTATACTACTGTCTACATTGCACTATATTTCTTGACCTGTCTCTGTATATTTCATCACCTTTCTATACTTTGCCTCACATTGCAACACAGCTCAGATCTTTGGTTGCTATGAAGGCCAATCGTTCTAAATGGATGGTTGCTATGGCCAAAGGCCAGTTCTATCTCTGCCGTTGTCAAGCGGGCATATCGTAGAATTCTGATTAACCTTATTTGAAACATCTCTATTTTACTTAGCCCACTTCCATACAGTGGGTCCCATTAAGAAGTGGCCACTTCATTCGCGCAGCACACACAGCAGCATTATTAAATTAATCTGTCACCATATGCCTATGCCTACGTTTGCAAAGAAAACTTTTTAATTTGATTCACATGAAACGTTACATTTAATGTACACATTGACAATGAGTAGGCTAGTTTTGGTTGTTGGTGGTGTTATTGCATCCCTTAGTTATGCCAAGTTCCGATTGGAAGCTCCTGTAGACAATATTAGACGCATTTCAAAACATCGCGGTAGGAGTTAGAAGTCCTCCCTACTTCTTTTAAGCTGTCACAGGTGCTACTTTTAGGGCTAATGTGCTAAATAGCAGTCCTAAAGTTACAAGTGACGAAGTTACGAGTGCAAGCATCTCATATCAAATGACCATGGCATTACGCTAAACAACATAAATCCCAATTAGCAACATACATCTCCTCCCTATATCTAGCCACACAAGAAATTAATGATACTAAATCTCTGCTTAGCATGCTTCTCCGCTTAGCATTCTAATAACAGAAGGGGCACATTTATGTTGACCACTACAACATGACTCATTATGTCTGTAACGTTAACTGTATAAAACACTGACATAGACATGGAAACCGATATTTTAGGTTCTTGGCCACAAACTCAAAACGTGTCTCTCTGAAGCCCTATTCTAGAATCTTTGCTCTGAAGGCTGCGTTGCTAGGCAACATCAAATAAACGAAATGAGTCTTTCAGTATTAAATGTTTACGTGTGATTCCGAATGGGTGTGGTTTGCAATTAGAATAAACAAGAAATAACATTTCCAATAATTTCCCATTATAAATTACATAATATTTGCACCTTCCTTCCTTACTTGTGAAGCTCACATAATTCTAATGATGTCACTGTATGTATGTGAAATGTAACGTTGCCACCTAGCGTTCAGATGTATACATTAACGTGACATTTCTTGCTTGTGTCGTCAACTCCATGCTCTGAGGAAAACAATCTTTTTATCATAGTTTCCTCTTCAGTGAGCGATTACCAGGTCGTTTTTGTAACAGAGATGGCTGTTTATTGTCCCTAGGTTTACAGAAACACCTATTCATATTAATACGTATGGAAATCAAGTTAATGCTGCCGACCACTGTTTGTATATTACATGGCCCAGAATGCCTTGCATGTCTTTACAACAAAACAACACAGTAAAACCTAAATGCCCGTAAAAATATGAATTTGCATACTTGTAACATTTTTAATAATACTCTCCCATCATGATATTTAGCAATAATGAAAAATTTATTTTGAATACCGTCAATGTGAAAATAACTGTACTATGTCAGCAATAAACAGCTAATGTTCTCCTTACCACTTCAGTTCGTAAGTCCATACTATCCCATGGCTGAGCAAGGATATCATGATTGGGCAAGGCTGCCCAGAAACATTGTGGCTGCCCAGAGACATTGTGCATACTTGGAAGGCATTGTGAATGGAGTGCAAGTGCAAATGTGAAAGGTGATAGTTGCCAAATACGGGTGGGTGGTTTGCCAAATGCTGTAAACTACTGGAATGTTTTCTTTTTTTTTAGCTTATGCACCCTCACATTGGAGTCCTGAGTTCAAATACAAAATTTGGTATCGATATGTGACAGTGTTCCTGAGATATGGACAACTTCCTGTTTCGGAGCTTCGCCGCCGATTTCGTTTGGCTGTGACGGGCAAACGCTTTCAAAAATCAAAAATCCTTCTGGTTACTTTTGTGAGGCTTGGTCCAAGGATAATGTATGTCAAGTTTCGTGGCGTTCGGACCAAATTTGTGACCTGTGAAAATTTAGTTTCACTTTCTGTTCAATACAATAAGGCGGACGAACGACACGCCCACCTGACATCATCTTCGCGAGCAACTTACACCGGTACTGACCAGACGTTTTAAAGTTGGAACGGTGTCTCTGTCTCAAAGGGCCTAGGCGCTAGAGCTGACAAAAAATTAGGGAGAAGGGAAAAATAATAAAACTTAAGAAGAACAATAAGTGTGCTGCTTGCAAGCACACTAATAATAATAATAATAATAATAATAAACAGATTATGATTGTAGATAAAAATAAACATATGGTTACTGAAACTACTACTAATATAGGCCTAGAGAAAGATGGACAGTAAAGTTAGATGCCAGTTAATATAATGCAGAAAAAAAATAGTAATAAGATTAAATAAAATAAAAATAAACAACCAAACAAGGGGAGAAATTAATGGACATTATAGGCCAAAGAAAATAGATGGGTCTTTAAATTTAATTTAAAACTACTGATGGTGGGACAGGACTTAATTTCTATAGGGAGATTGTTCCAGAGTTCCAGCAACAGAAAAAGCTCTATCACCTTTAGTTTTAAGGGTTGCCTTTGGGACTGATAGAAGAAGAAGGGTAGATTGGTTCAGACCTAAATATAGAGAGTTACAATAGTCCAGCCTAGATGTAACAAAAGCATGGATTACAGATTCTAAGTCAGTATATGAGAGCCAGGGCTTTAATTTAGCTATTTGTCTTAGTTGAAAAAAGCTTCCCTTAACCACACTACTGACTTGCTTATTGAAATTCAAAGAGGAATCTAGGAAAACACCTAGATTTCTGACCTCACTGTGGCAATTTACAGCCAGTGGCCCAAGTGCATTTCTTATCTTAAGAACAGAGCTGAGTGGACCAAAAATAATTATCTCTGTTTTCTTTTCATTTAATTGTAAGAAATTTGCAGCCATCCAACTCTTTATGTCATTAAAGGAATTATCCGGAGTAAAATGCACTTTAGATCAATTTACGGATGATTGGGAGTACATACGTACTTACGCCAGTACCTTTCCGGAAATGTTGCCATCTTTGCTGCCATCTTCAGTTTAGTTCAGATTGCTGAGTGTGGAGTAACACGCTCTGGAAATTCACAATTTCGTCACCGTTTTAAAAAAAAAAAAAAAACATAGTCCAGTCCATACAACTTCATTTCAATTTAGAAGGAAATACTGGACTATGTTTAAAAAAAAAAAAAAAAAAAAACGGCGACGAAATTGTGAATTTCCAGAGCGTGTTACTCCACACTCAGCAATCGACTCCTACGGACTTTCCCCTGAAGAGGGCAGCAAAGATGGCAACATTTCCGGAAAGGTACTGGCTTGATGAAATTCATTCTGGACTCTTTATCCGACCACATAAAGACCTCGGGATACTTCGGTTTGGCTTTAGGGACCCTCTACTCACTACCACGTAAGTGTAATGTTGTTTGGAACTGTAGAAGAGGTATAAAAATAGCGTTTTGTAGGGGCGAAATTACATGCCCGCGTCACTTCCAGGCTAACGAGTTTTGACTAAAAATGGTAACATCGAACTTTCTCAAAACGCATCCGAATGACATGATTTGGATGTCAACTCAACGTATGTACTCCCAATCATCCGTAAATTTATCTAAAGTGCATTTTACTCCGGATAATTCCTTTAAGGCAGTTAAACAGGCTTTCCAAGATGCAGGAACTGTCGGCTGTTAATGTCAGATAAAATTGAGAGTCATCAGCATAGCAGTGATATTGAATGTTATGTTTGTTAAAAATGGAGCCAAGAGGCAGCATATATAGGGAGAATAGCAGAGGGCCTAAAATGGAACCCTGAGGGACACCACATTTGATAGGAGCAATGGACGAAGAGCAATTACCTAATCTTACAGAGGATGTTCTATCATTCAGATATGATGTGAACCATTTCAACACCATCCCTTGCAGATCAACTTCATCCTCCAGACGTTTTAACAGGATGCTATGGTCAATGGTATCAAAAGCAGCACTAAGGTCAAGAAGTGCTAAGAGGGCACAAAAACTATTATCTACTGAGCAAAGAATATCATTTTGCACCTTAAGTAGAACAGATTCGGTGCTATGAAGTTTTCTAAAACCTGACTGAAATTTATCTAGGATGTTGAAAGCATTCAAATAAGAAGTGACCTGAGAGAGAACAACTTTTTCCAGGATCTTTGAAACAAAAGGTCATTTGAAAATAGGCCTATAGTTTTTCAGGTCACTGTAATCAAGACTGGCAACAAATTTGGCCCGCAGGCTTTATGTAGAGACAGCTGCGATCTGCGGTCTGAAACTGAGAAACTGTGTGAGAACTGAACGTGGAAGTGCATTCTATCAGAGCAAATTAATTCAATTTCAAAACATTACATTCAGTTCATGGGATTCAGTTACAAACTTATGAATTTAATTTCCAAATATAACATTCAAATATTATTTTTCAATACAATTGCTCAAATTCATCAATTCAAATGGAAATACAAAATATTCACATTCAGTTTCTAGTGGCAGAAAAATCACTCTATAGTGCAAGAAGACAGGTGGAGAGCCATCAAAGTACTTCTGAAGAAGTTAAAAGATTGAGCAGCTGAGATGGGAGAGACTCTGCGTATAACAATTATTGCCTGTGTTCACCAGTCAAAGCTTTATGGGCAAGTGGCAAAGCTCGTATTAAATCATTACTAAAGTTTGCCCAAAGATGTGGGAAAACTCCAAGGTCAAAAGGAAGAAGGTTCTTTGGTCTATTGAAGAGGTAGAGGAGGGAAGAGAGGGAAGTGGAGAGGGAGGAGGGGAGAGCATGGTAAGTGTGTATCAGGTGTGTGAGGCTGTCAGAGAGGAGGTATTCTTGGAAGAGTTTTTTGAAGACATCGGCTCTGTTCGAGAGACATCTAACTGGGGAGCGAGGCAACAAGTGCTGTTCAAAACTGAAAAAAGACTTTTTGCTGCCTTATAAGACTTCTTAAAATTACCTGAATAGTAGTTGTTTTTGAAGGCAGCATCGATGTATCCCTACTACCCACAATCCTTTGCTGCAACGTCTGAAACAGCTGGTAGGACTTGGCAGATTGTTCTACCTCGGGGGACCACAGATTAAAAAAAAAAAATTGGATTGCTGTGGGTGTGGGGCAGCAGTGCCAGACTTTGGAGGAACGCAGGGGGCACTTAACTCATTGAGTGCCAAAAACGTAATATTACGTTTTTAGCTTTTTTTTTTATTACGAAACTAGACACTCTAGCTGTCTAACACACCTTATATGTATTTTGGGAAGCCTGTGATGAATGGAAATGAAATATATGACGATCGAAAAACTCACAATCGCGACATTTTTCATCTGGACATTTAATCTTAAAACTCTGCTTTTGATGGTTGCCGCTTTGGGTTGAATCAGTGACACATGCACATCAGGTCAAAACCAGGCCATTTTCGTGGGTTTATCACTAGGTGGCAGTCTCGCCAGGTCTCACTAGGTCACTTCCCGGAAACTTTACAGGCAACACTTCATATTTCATCAAAGACGCTACATCTCCATTTCTAGAAATAAAACAGGGATTTTGATGAAAACTAGCCACTGTTTAGCTTGGGATTTCTTAGGAACAGAGGCATGTATAATAAATAAACAGTTTGTACCCACTGAGAGCTTAAAGTCTCACCTTTCAAACAAGCCATAGTATGTGTCCATAGCTATAACATAGAATACGCTGTGGCTCTACAAAAATCGTCAACAATGATCAAGATTGCTGGCACTCTGGGCCAAAGCTTCCGAAAACAGCGCCGCATTCAATGAGTTAAAGGGATATTCCACCATTTGGGGAATTACACCCATTTGCCTCCTCCCCTTGAGTTAAAAAATTGATTTTTACCTTTCTCCAGTTCATCCAGCTGTTCTCTGAGTCTGGCGATACCACTTTTAGCTCCAGCCTAGCATACAGTAGATCATTGAATTGGATTAGACCATTAGCATCTCGCCTGCTAGCATCACATTTAAAAGTGACAAAGATTTCTGGTAATTTTCCTATTTAAAACTTGTCTCCTCTCAAGTTAGAAAGTGTAATAAGACCAACGGAATATGAAACGTGGCGATTTTGTAGGCTGATTTGACATGGAACTGTACTCTTATTCAGGCGTAATAATCCAGTCACTAACCAATTTGTCTGCTGCAGCTCAACCTTGTTGCTGGAAGTTAGCCTACAGGGACTGTTTTCAGGTGCTGCATGATACCATTGTGCTGCTGCGCCCATGGTGTTCCTTGATTATTACACTTGAAGGAGAGTATAGTTCCATGTCAAAACACCATGATCAGTCACACTTTCTAATGTTTTTGACCTGGCGGCAACCATCAAAAGCCGAGTTATGATAAAATGTCCAGATTGTGCGTTTTCATGAGTTTTCAATCGTCATCTGTTTCAGTTCTATTCATGATAGAGTTCCCAAAATCGCACATAAGGTGTGTTTATTTTCGTAATTTAAAAGAAAAGCTAAAAACGCAATATTGCATTTTTGGCACTCAACGTGTTAAGTGAGTGCAGACTAGGTTCAGTTTTTAACTACATGGTAGTTTTCAATTGCTTCATACAACTATTTTCAATTTATCTCACTGTGATGGTTCATAGAATTCAAAAGTTAGGTTGATTCAAAATGATATTTGAATCGCCTTTACTGCTTCAGTGGCTGCCTATGGGCATGCACAAACATGTCCTTAAAACAACCCTTAATGTTCGTTTTCAAAACTGTGCAACTCACCGAGTGGTTAGTGGTGTTCGTTGATGTTCCAAAACAAGTAGCGTAGCGAAATACAGTTTCTGTCATGTTTTATTTGGCATTTTGTAAAATCCCATTGATTTTTGTTGGAAGACTCATTGCACGTTGATATTACTGCACCACCGGAAACGGGGCTGTTTACATTTGCTTCAGTTTATATGCAGTTTATATGCAGTTTCATACTCTTTTCTGTTTGAGACCAGTTTGGTCAGATTCAGGGCCAAGAGTATGTAATTTTAGGTGCCAAGTATATTATTTTTATAATTTAAATAGTGACTAACTGTTTAGCATGAACAATAGCTTTTAAAGGGTTTAATTAGATTGCAATTTAAGCGATTTTTGAAATGTCAAAGCTTTTCATTTTAAATTTAAACTTCCATAATTATTTTTTAATATTTTATTATGATGTATGTAAACAGTATGTTCAAATTATAAATAAATAATATAAATACATTTATTATATATAAAATGTACCTTTTGTCCCCCAATGGATGCCACTTACAAGCAAGGAAAACTCGCCACAGAGTGCAAGTGAACGCAGATCCTGCTGTTGGTTGGTTGTTAAAAAAAGATCATACCCACTCTTTCACTCACTCTTATTCTCTCTGACACACACTTTGGGCCCTATTTTAGCCATCTAAAATGCATGGTCACCATCGAATAGCGTAAATACATTTAGGGGTTTGTCCAGTCCACATTTGGGGTGGTTTTGTTATCAAACGTCAGGTGCCTGGCGTAAAAAGGTGGCTCTTATATTTCTTAATCAGTCATGGATGTGTTTTGGGCTTAACATCCTTTAAACCAATGAGGAGGACATCTGTCATTCCCTCTAACAGCAAGCAGGGCAACATCAAACAGCGCATCAGTATTTTGATAGTCAGCGGTGAAGGAATCTGCTTGTACGCAAGACCATATGGAACAGGTATTCCACTAAGCCATTCTTTATTAAAACCTAGCAGAGTATAGGCTACACACATCTGCACTTGTCTATTAATTGAACTATAGGCAAAGTGAAACTAACTTCACCGTGGTGTAATAGTCAACGACAAAACAGTTATACACAGTTAATTACTTTCACTATTGACTGACAATGGGTTACCAGCAAAAACATAGCCTGAAAAACTTCCCCCTATAATGTTCGAATGACTGAATAAATAACCTAAGGTCATTTATTCTGCAGAGGAATTGCTGCTTACATCTCGTGACAGTGCGTCTTCAGTTGTGTTTCATATGCGCCTTTCGCCATAGACCAGACATTTCTTGGTCAGTGGCGTAATAATTTTTAGATGTAAGATAGCGATTTTTAGATCATGTGCCAGACCACACCTTATGTACGTAATTTCCACACCCCTGGGCGCATTATTTAATAAAAGTGAAGTGTAAGATAGGAAAAAACTTTGCATCAGAATAATAATACGCTTTGCGCCAGGTTTTGCATCGCAAAAATAGGGCCCTTTATCTCACTCTCTTTGAAAATAATGGGTATAGACTGAAATTGTATGAGAACTGATCTGAAATCAAATATAACACAAGTTTCTTCATTGATGTTATGAAATGATATTTGATATGGAATATGATGAATGACATGAATATCAAAATATCCAACTCAGTTTACCTTGATGCCTATTTTCTGTGTCAATTTCTTGTCCTATTGCTATAAACGTTTTATGGTCAATTGGTGTAACCGATTTATGTCAATTGGTGTAACCGGTATTTTGTCTAAAAGACTAATAATGTACAAAAAAGTTAATATGGATAATGATTTAATACTCTACTTCACTGTAATAATGGTTGTTTAAACCATTTTTACTCAAATGGTCAAAGAATAGACATAAAAGAAGATGTTTATAGCATATGGTCTTGCTCAGTACAATGAAAAACCCATATAATTTAAATTTAGAAATAAATATAATAAACATATTCTTATAGGATATTACAAAATAAACTTTCATGAGAGCAATTGCATGAACTCTAGGAGGTGAGATATATTAGATATTTGTCATTTTTGTGACCATTTGACAATTTAACAGGCTGTTAGTTCTATCTTTTGTTAAAAAATAGTATACACGTCATATTAAATAATATGAATACAACAGAAATACAAAGTATTCACTTTAGCAAATCTCAGGCATGTTTTGTTTTAAAGGTTTTAACATATTTTTAATTTTCTCATCTTACCAACCCTTATATGTCACTGACCAAAATACTGGAATTATCCTTTAAGTATGTTCACATACCATATGATTTTATTTTGACCCACTTATGAAGGGAATAGGCATATTACGTGTGTGCATTGTGCTCAGTAGCTCTGACCAAAAGCCTCTATGCATTAATCATGGAACTGTGCATGCACATGGTTCTACAAGTTTTACATGAAGATAATACTAGGACCTTACCAAGTGTGTTTTGTTGTAGAATTACAAATATTTATGCAATGTAAATTAAATTTGTTCTCACAAATGTCTTATCTAAGTGTAGTGTACAAATCTTAAAAGTAATGATTGCTTTTGTGTCTTATGTCTTCAGGATGAGCTCTGTAACTTTACTTGGCAGGAAGTGCAAGACCGTCTCATCAGCTTGCAGCGTGAACAGCAGATATGCATCCACAAAAAAGAGCTCACAGAACTGGATATCTACCACAGAATCCTACGTTTCAAGAACTACACTGTGGCCATGGTCAACAAATCAGTGCTACCTGTGCGGCTACATCTCCCCATGTTGGGTGAAGTTGTTTTTCTCACACAGGGACTCAAATACAATTTTGAACTTATTCTCTTTTGGGGTCCTGGTTCACTCTTTCAGAACAAATGGAACCTTCATCCTAAATACAAGCGTGCAAGCAATCGACTGGAGTTGGCACAGCAATTAAGCCGGGTAATCCTATTAGCAGGTGTGGCAAACCTGTTGCTCTGCCCTCTGGTGCTAGTCTGGCAGGTACTTTATGCATTCTTTAGCTATGCTGAAGTGATCAAGCGTGAACCAGGCAGCCTGGGAGCACGCCGCTGGTCTCTATATGGCCGACTCTACCTCCGCCATTTCAACGAACTAGACCATGAACTGCAAGGACGGCTTGGACATGGCTATAAACCAGCTGCCAAATACATGAACTCTTTTGCCTCTCCACTGCTTGCTGTGTTGGCCCGTAATGTAGCCTTCTTCTCTGGCTCAGTTTTGGCTGTGTTGATTGCACTCACAGTCTATGATGAGGATGTGCTGACGGTGCAACACATTCTAACAGCAATTACAGTGCTGGGTGTTGTCATCACTGTAACAAGGTGGGCATTTTAGCTGATGGTGTTTAAACTGATTCAGAAGGGTCATTCCATCTGAACGCTGACAGCAGAAAGCCTAATTGTCAACATTATATTCTGTGGTCCATAGATCATTTATCCCAGATGAACACATGGTGTGGTGTCCAGAGCAATTGCTGCAGTGTGTCCTAGCACATATCCACTATATGCCTGACCACTGGAAGGGAAATGCCAACAAGTGTGAAACACGTGATGAGCTGGCTCAACTTTTTCAGTATAAGGCGGTGAGACTGAAACTAGGGTGTTTTACCTCACAAATATTTATGTAGGGTAGCAGGAAATGACTATGTTTTACTTCAACAGTATTTGCTAATACAATGACAAGACATTAACAGGAAATGACAATAAATTAAAATACATCTGGTTGGTTATCAACGATTTTTTGTATAACAGAAACACATCTCCTAACTGTTGACCGGTTCTTTGTAATATATTATTAGGTAATGCAATGATACATTTACCACTGGTAGACTTGGATTGCTCTGACATTATGCATACTCAATCATATGCTTTTGCTGGCTCATGTTCAAAACTTGCACATGGAGACATTTGTATTATTACTCAAAGTGCTGTATTCACCCACATATCAAATGTCATATATTTCTAGGTATTCATCTTGGAGGAACTGATTAGCCCAGTCATTACTCCATTCATCCTTATATTCCTCCTGCGCCATAAATCTCTTGAGATCATAGACTTTTTCCGCAACTTCACTGTGGAAGTGGTAGGCGTTGGGGATATATGCTCTTTTGCCCAAATGGACATACGTCGCCATGGAAATCCACAGGTGACTGATGCCATCTGAAATGAAATACCTGTTTTGTCTCTATATGAATATGATTAAACCACTAAAGATCTGCTCTTAAGTCAGAATATGTAATGACTAATCTTCTATTATAGTGGCTGTCTGAGGGCCAGACAGAGGCTTCTGTCTATCAGCAAGCAGAAAATGGAAAGACAGAACTGTCGCTGATGCATTTCACTATCAAGAACCCACGTTGGCAGCCACCACAGGATAGTTCTGTCTTCATAAGTCACTTGAAAGAGAAAGTCCAGCAGGATGCCCAATCAGGACCCTCCACCCAACTTTTGTTGTCTGAGGCCCCACTCTGTGTGTCACTGTTTTCAAACGAGTCCGACACTAGTGTGAGTAGCTGAACTTAATTAATGAAGTGTTTTTCAAAGGGCAGATACATTTTCTTTGAAATTAACACAAAATTAGTGGTGTTCAAAATGACGAATAAGTTGAACTATATTTTATACCTCACTCTTCTCTGTTCCCAGCCAAACAATCCTCTGGCTAGTGTGTTCACTCATCCATGGTTGAAAGCACCTGGTCTGCCTAGCCGGGACTGGCGTTTCCTCCCCCAAAACACTACTGCCTCAGCTGCTGCTTCCGTGCTGGCTTCACTGTCTGCTTCACAACCTTCCCCAGCCAGCCGTACCCACTCTGTGAACACACTTTTGCCCTCAAACAGCCGCCATTCTTTATCACAGCACCATGGTAGCACTATGTACTTCAGTGACCGCACTGTAGTGGACAGGTGAGGTCCAATTTGATGCTGGTAGGAGTTCTGTTTAGAACATAAACTTAGACATAATGGTAAATCAGAGAGGGTTAAAGCGGAGCTAGTTATAAAGGATCTTTGGGTAAATGGTTTGAATTTTTTCTGAAATACATTCTGATCTTGGTCTGAAGTACATAATGGTTGGAAGTTATGTGATATAAAGAGTTATCACATGTTGAGGACTTTACTTCATTTGCATTTTCTGAAATAAATACTACAAAAAATAAGATGCGTAAAACAAATATTTTGT
The DNA here is from genome assembly GCF_017589495.1 of Alosa alosa. Lineage (NCBI taxonomy): Eukaryota > Metazoa > Chordata > Actinopteri > Clupeiformes > Clupeidae > Alosa > Alosa alosa. Next base: position 49,890,136 of record NC_063189.1, on the reverse strand, counting down.
TTTTGCAAAGTTGAAATTATATTTATGGTATGCGCAGAGAGTGGGGAGAGGTAGGGAAAAGCAAAGCTGTGTGAGGACAATTGTATTGGAAAGGTTATCAAAACAAATCAAATATGGAAATGTAGAAAATAGAATAGAAAAAAATGTATAGAAATGTGATGAAAATACATACATATTTAGGTACACTATGCAACATTTTCACCTTAATATAACCTTTACAAAGCCAATTTTATGGTAAACAAACTTGTAATATGGGAATCTTTCACCTAGCATAGCCATACAGCATAGCCGTAGCGAGTCGCTAATCGTGAAACATTAACTTGATATAGCTCTTGGAGTTTTTGCCTGTTGTTAATCCTTCGCCTCCGCAACAAAAGCATTTCATTGTGTACAGGGGGAACAAGTCATGAGAAGTAGGCTATTTACAACGGCAGAGTAAAATATAAATATATCACCACTCTAGGAGGAGCTGTATAGTCACCAAAAATACCTGAAACTGCATAGTATGCCTTTTAAAGAGACAAAATGTAGAAAAATCTAAATAACAAGTGTCATATAAGACAAGAAAGTTTTATGTTAAGCACTTCAGATTTAAGTACTAAAATTGCTTTGCAAACACTGTAATTTTGATCCCCAAAGTGAATAATTTGGCTTGATGCATGTTATATACAACCTGGTTATATCTGTGTAGTTGACCCTATATGGTTATTTTGTGTGTCTGCCAGCATGTCTGCTAGTGAAGCTACAAGGCTCCATAATTCGGCACTGCTGATGGAGTATGCCTCTGCAGAGATGAGCCTTCATGCTATTTACATGCATGAGGTAAGCTCCACATATAAATAAGTACACATGTAATACATTGAGACAGTCTCCATAGTGCATGAAGCTCTTTATTTTTATTCTGAGAGCGTAGATAAAGTATGTATAAATATGTTTTACTTTTTACTAAACTTTTACTATGTCATCTGTTGGTGCAGTACATATTATCATTGAGCAATACAATTTCACAATGAAATACATTGGTGCACACAACAAGATGATTTCTGCAAAAGTTATATCATGTACAACATTTAGGCAGTAGAAAATAATGCAGTGAAGTCTGTTATACAACTTATACCACTGTTGCCCCACTTATGTCCCACTTGTGGATATCATTTCTATATTTTGATCTGTAGATATCAACCAAATCATGGTATAAGTTGAGTTTGCTTGACCTTTTTCATTTCAAAATCTGTCTATATCTCTGTGAACTCTGCTCTTCTGTATCAAAGATACATTATATGATAGATATCACTAATGGAGTTGTGTATCATACAGGTACACCAGCTGAACTCACTGTCTCAACGTGCAGGGGTAGCACTTTCACAGATCCCTGTGTCACTGAAGGAATCCAGCTGCAGCCCTGGTAAAATCTGATATTAATGTACTCATCACTAGGCTTCTTATTAGAGTGCATGAAAATGCGCTGTACAGTTATCACTAGTCGTTGTCGTCTTCTTTTTTTCCTTCCTCTTCTTCTACTTCTTCTTCCTCCGCATGAAAATACACTGTACTGTTATCACTGGGTTTCTTCTTATTCTTCTTCCAACCAAAGTAATTCAGCTCGAACCATTTACCATACAAATGTCATTCAACCACCGTTGCAGAGGTCTTCTTTACTATAGTTGGCTGAAGGCATAGTTGATGATAACTGACAGTTGGAATGGCTGAACAATTAAATAGTTGAGTAGTTGAAATGGTTAAATTATTTAACAGTGAATTATTGTAGCGATGACTTTTATTTTGAAACAGTTGTGGGAATAGGAAACAGTTGGCAGGAGTCATAGTTGATGACAACTGACAGTTGGAATGGCTGAATAGTTAAATAGCTTGATAGTTTAAATAGTTAAATTATTTAATAGTAAATTATTGTAGTGAAGACCTTTATTTTGAAACAGTTGGTGGGAGTCATAGTTGATGACAACTGACAGTTGAAATGTCTGAACAGTTAAATAGTTCAGTAGTTTAAATAGTTAAATTATTTAATAGTGAATTATTGTAGTGAGGACTTTCTTGAAACAGTTGTGGGGCAGAGGAAACAGTTGAACAGGATCTGTAATCTTAAGAGAGCCAAATTGTATGCTTAAAGCTTGACAACATGTCCTAACCGGATACGATGCGAGCGATTATTAGCGATAAAATTTGTTGGAGTGTCCTGACTGCAAGTGAACAGCGCGATGCAATGCAACATTTTGAGAGAACTTTTGTCGGCCGCCCCGTGTCTATTTTCTTTCTGTTGCTCTGCTATTTTGAATAAGAAATATGTCGCAATAAACGGCATATTTAACGGATTCAGCGTGGACAGACATACAAGACAGTCGCTCGCTCGGATCCTATTAGGACATTGTGTGAGACAGTGACAGTTGCTGCAGGTGGCCTGAACACCTGGCACAGGATTCTAATTGCTTAATGGCCCTATTGTAATGTCATAATCACCAACAAAATTGTAATAGTTTTTTAATTAATAGTTTAAAAAGTATAAAAGTTACAAAGATGAATAATACATTGCTCATGGGTCCTTTACAAGACCTATGTTACAAAGTTTGAACAAAGGGTTACACTTTACTTGACAGTATCGACATAAGAGTGACATGACATTGTCATGAACGTGTCATAAACAAGTCATAAAAAATGTTTATGACATAACGCTTCTGTTATTAAGTGACGTGTTCATGACCGTGTCAGGTCATTCTTATGTCGAAACTTTGTACGTTTGTACGAAGTACAACGTTTCTACATTAAATGGATCTTGCTGAATTATATGTAGAAAAAATGGTTGCAAGAATAACTAGAAATGCGATTCCAATGAATTACCAGTACATGAAAATGCTATGTAAAATATCATGTAGTTAAAACAAGATAATGCAAGCATAGATGTACAGTGAAGTTGACAAAAAATCGGTATAAAACATAATCTACGTTGCTACGTTGGTTGCAAGGGTGATCATGTTGGTTGCTATGGAGGTTGCTAAGTAGTAATTGAATTAGACATGGATGTTGATGGATGGTTTAATATATTGGAATAGTTTAATAGATGTTGATAGATAGAACATTTAATTGATGTTGATAGACAGATAGTTTAATATATGAATAAATGGTTGGAAGTAGATGGATAGAGAGATAATTAAATGGAAAGTATATTGTATTTATATTACTAGGGTAATTGTGATGGTTTCTAGGGTGTTGCTAGGGTTGATATGGTGGTTGCTATGCTGGTTGCTAGGGTAATCATGTTGGTTGCTCTGGAGTTACATTAGAAATGGATGTTGATAGGTAGTTTTATGGATGTTGACAGATAGTTTAATGAATGTGTATAGGTAGATAGTTTGATGGATGTTGATAGACAGATAGTTTAATGGATGCAGTGAAGAAAAATAAGTGAAAGAAAGTGGGGAAGAGAAAAGTGAGCTATCCAGTTGAATGGAGAGAGACACAGAGGAGAGGTTCCACTGAAGTTGCTGCAGTCAGTGAGAGAGCACAGGTGCAGTTGATTGCATTCTAAATCGTAAATAGCCTATTATGATGTCAAAATGCTAAATGCAAAATCTATGGGGAAATTAAGCTTGTTTTTTGTTAATATCTCAAAAAGTATAAAGTTTACAAAAATGAAAAATACATCGCTTAAGTGTCCTTTTCAAGACCTACTTGTCAAAGTTTGAACGAAGTTTCTTCGTTAAACGGTTGAAACAAGACTTACAATGTCTCAGGTGGGTTTCGAAACCCAGGTCTCCTGGGCTCCTTGGAAGACTTACCATTTTATCTACTGAGCTACTCAGAGTTGAGATATGAGTGTAAGAGTATATCATAATTCATCCACTTTCAAAGTGTCATTAGATACCGGAATAAGTATACATGGAGCAGAATCCCAGAACCCCATTTTGTTAACTTATAGTCAAACAGCTAACATTCACTGACAATATTGTTGATGTCCAAGACAACCAGGAATAGTATTTTGAAAGAGTGTCAAATTGATTGTTGCATATTTTCTAATACTACAAAAACAGTTATTTTCATCAGTGGTGGTGCATGTTACCCTGGAAATCCAGAGTACTCGCGAGAGCCCAATTTGAATTGTCTCTGCAAGACACTCTGGCAATGAGTAATGATGCACGTTACTTTTACCCCTTTCATCGCGAGGAACCAGTCACATCGGTGTATCTGATAGGCGGGCCAATGGCGAGCTAAACAGATGACGACAGCGCTGCAACGAATCAGTCAGTAAGCATTGGTCGTAGTGTCATCCAATTGCGTCGAAGTCCGGAATTAGTCAGTAAACATTGGTCGTAGTGTTATCCAATTGCGGGCAGTGAGATTTTCAAATACATGCTTGGTGCCCCCCCTCGAGTTGGGCCAATTTCATTATTCGTGGCTAGACCCTTAATCTTTCTAGGTTAACAGGGTCTGGATTTTCCAGGCTAGGTGCATGTGACCTCTTCTGAAGACATTTCTGTATTTGGAAAAAACTGTTACTCTTCCTTTCCATTCACCTGCAGGTCAGGTGGCATCCATCAATCCAGACAACCACTCAATTCCCAGCAATAGAAGACTGGGTGGCTGGATGGAGGAGAAGGAGGAGGAGGAAGAAGAAATAATAATAAACAGATCAGCATCTGAGTCAGGAGCAGTTTCTGAAGTGCCTTAAAATTTTGTGGTAAGGGAGCAATCGTTGCATGGTTAAAAGGGTTTATTTTTTTCAAAACAAAGGGACGTCGGACTAGTGGGCTGTAGGACCAAAGGGAATTTTTCGGGTTATTGAGTGGTCCCAAACTGAATTGTTTTTTGGGTTTTTGGGTCCCAAACTGAATTGTTCTTCATTAGTCTACATACAGTACATCAATCAAATCATTCACATTGTGGAAATTGGACAGGCAGGTTAATGAACAAGTGTCCTTCCACTGTACTGCTAAGACATTGCCCTCTATTCTACACTACCTCATGTCCCCACAACATTATTTTTGAGGTGGTCCATCAAATGGTCCAATGCAGTTTTCTAAGACGATCTTAATTGTTTTCTGTAGCTGGATCTACTACATGCAGAGCAGCCAAAAAGCCTTTAGATGATTACGTGGCATAAACAATTTGGCACACGATCTCTGCAGAGACTTGGTTCCCCAGTAGCAGTGGATATTAAGGAGGGAAGTGAACCCCATGTAAATGATCAATCCCAGAAACCTGTGAAACTCTTCTGGGGGTCTCTTCGTCCCATGTCCCTGCACTGTTTGCATACGACGGCCTACTAAGCACAAGCTCCCACCCCTTCCAGTTTATAAAACCACATATGTCTGAGACAATAGTGTGAGTGAAAAACATTTGAAGAAGTATATTTCATGCTGTGTTTTAGTGGCAGTCTGCACCGCCCTATGCACACCACCTAAATCTATACCTTCTTCCTCCATCCCCTCATGGTCTTCAGCATTGTGAGCGCACACTCATCAGAAGTCAGCTGCCTCTTCCTCTTCAGGCTTACAAGAAGGTCTGTGTAGGGCTTGTCCTGTCCTCCCATACCTTTGATTGCTGGACAAGAAATCACTAGAGCCTAAACCTTCAAACTTCTTGGAGTACAGATTTCATCAGATTTATCTTGGGACGCTCATGTCAAATATATGATTTCCCAAGTCAGACCTGTCTACAACTGTCTACTCATTGAGAAAACATAGGGAAGTGGTTACATCTAGGAGCAGAACCAAAAAACATTAACTCTATTTTATCCCTCGTGCTCTTAAACAGTACTATAAGTAATTTTATACTTACTGTACTTGTCCTCTTGATAAATTTAGCTTGTTTTATATATGCCCTTATTTATGAGTTTTACGTTGTTGCTTGACTAAATTCAGGAATGTAAAAACATTAAATTTTTCTAATGTTTTTGCCATGTCAAACTAATAAATGAAATCTGAAATCTTATCATCCTCCATCTGAAACAACAGCAAAACCATACAAATGTAATACATTAAAAAAAAAAAATCACAAAACCACAGATGCATGTGTGTATGCACACACATACACACACACACACGCAAGAACAGGTAGCCTAAACTATTGAAGCGTTCTGAATCACTCAAAATATGTATAAGTATGAAAAGTCATTTTTATTACACAAGGGTTTAGCTACCCTAATTCTGATTACCTGGCTGGCATCAAGAAAGACATTACCTAGTAACTAACTTCTGAAATGCATTTCGGACAGAATATGTGATTTCACATCATGTTTTCTATAACTACATATTGAGAGGAGTAGAATAGCTATCATCTATTTCAAGTTATGCTATCTTAGAAAATGTTCAGACAAGCACGTCTGATGTTTGTCATTTACACAGAGGTTAGCAAGCTAAAATTTCACTACAAACTGCCTAGCAAGGTAACAACCTGAAGAAAGGCAATAAGTTAATGACATTTCTGACAGAATCTGTAATTTCACGTTTTCTATAACTACATGTTGAATGGAGTAAAAATATCGATATTCAATATTCACGTCAGAGACCGTAACTTACGGTTACGGAATTTTGAGATATGGGATAAGAGGGTTGTTTGTTTCAGTTTTATGTGGTACTATGTACTACAGGGCATATACTACATTGAATGAGATGTCTGTTAGTTTGTCCTTCGAGTTGATACCAAAACTCTTGCATGCAGACTGTTGTTCTTAATGCTGTATGTCTAAAGAAAGTTAGAGTAAAAGCATTTTCACATTTGTTGACAGCTGAAGCGTTCATCAGATGGATGGAAACACTGGACTTACATGATCTTTTTCTGATCACCATTCAAGAAGTTTGGTTCAATAAATGAGAACTTCAGAGAGGTCAGAGGTTATGGACTCTCTCACAATGCTCTTGTAGTCAACAAGGAGGGGAAACCACAGATGTCGTCCTCATCACCCCCACAAAGAAACACCAGATAGTACCACAGTGTTGTGTGCTTGTGTGTAAGTGTGTGTGCATATTGTGTCTTGTTTTAAGACAGTATTTTAAATAAAACCTGGGCTTTATGCCAATGTACTGGTTCTAACTGCACTCTGAATTGATTGTTTTGATGTTTTTGTTGTTTTTTGTTTCCTTACTTGCATTCATATAGGCCTATGATGTTTGATTTATTTATAGAGTAAACAGTTCTACTATTATATATTTTATATGTAAAAAATAAGGGACAAGTAGTGGATTAACTTCAAACTTACATTTTGAATTTCAGCATAGAAACTTTTATCATGGAATATGTTACACATAAATACAGACATACACACCCTGCAATCCTTCTGGGCATGGTGGTGCAGTATTAACTTCACTGCCTTTAATGCTGGAGACCAGAGTTCGATTCGCGGGCGCTGCCCATGTTTGTTTAAAGGACATGATGTTACCTTGACTCCTCCTCAGTTCTCACAATTCTATATTATCAGTGCCCAAAATTCTAAGGCTGAGATCTGCTGTGACACTGTGGCTTACAGTACAGCAGCAACAAATGCTGCAAAATTCAGAAATTATTCAATAAGCAACAAGGCTCCCAAAGGGCTGCTTAGAGCCTAATCGTTGCTGCTTACGGCTATATTTAGGGGTCCAAGCAACACAGCTGCGGTAAACTATTGGTTTTGTTCTCATCATTAGGGGTCCAAGCAGCGAAGCTGCAGAAACCCTATTGTTTTTGTTCTCATTATTATTATTATTATTTTTCTCCACCTAAAAGTGTTTGTGCAGCAAAACCCATCAGACCAAGAAACTTGAAACTTCGGAATGTGGTCCCAGGGCCTGGGCCCGGTTGAACAAAGCACCTTAAGATTTTTCCCTTAAAGGGGCCATGTAGTGGCCTGTTTGTCAACAAAAAGAAATTAAACTTAAATCAAACATTCAAGCAGCAGGCTGGATTAAGGTTTTGTGGCTGGTTTATTTGTTCTCTCGCACTGGTAAAAAAAAAAAACATGCCCTCCACCCAGGTGCATACAGGCCCCCTCCTACCTATATTCACCTTTACCTGTGCCCACTACTGCCCCCAGGTGTCTAAACCAAATATTGTAGTAAACTAACCAAAATAAAGACTAAACATATAATTCAAAACAATTAACTTATAATGAGCAAAATCATAATAATAAACAAATTAATTAGAAAAATTACCACTACTGAAAGCAAACTAATGTAGTTCCAACAGGCCATATTATGCAAAACTCATTTTTTTCTGTGCTTTTGTACTTCCATTTGAGTCTCTAATGCTTCTACAAACACTCCAGGTACAAAACAAAACCGTGCATTGAGTTTTTGCGAGTTAGTTGAGAAAGGTTGATGTCTGAAACTATGCGCTTCTGTGAGCCAGTCAAAAATCTCCCTTATTGAGATGTCACAAATAAGGGAAATTTGAATATTACTACCCCCCAGAGCCATATAAGGCGCTGACTACCCACTCCCATCTGAAAATTCCCACCTACTAGGAACTTCCTGTCGAAGATCCTTCATTTTGGTCATAGCCTATTGTTTCCAACAGTAGGCTAGGCTACACAAAATATCCAAATGTCTTTTACGCACCTGATATCATCCATATTATTATTCCTGCATAACAAATTGCATTTTATTACTGGCGGTCTGAGCAGGGGCGTCACTAGGTTTGAAAGACAGGGGGGCTCAGACCCAAGAGTTGGAGGTAATGCGTGCGCCAAAACATTTATCACACCTTTAAAGGGCTTCAATGAATTGAAGGATATACTGGTACAATAGCATTAACAGGGACAGAATGTCATTAGTTTTCACTCTCACAATATTGCTGATTATATTGCTGGTTATAACAACAGTCTGCGGTGACTGATATTGTATGTTGCTTGTGGCGCCCCCAGAAAATGTTTAACAGGTGCTAGTTCAAACTTTTGCCAACTTAAAAAAAGCTTAACTCGTGTCATGCTGCTCGCCAACAGCAACATCCATCTTCTTTGTTTTCAAGTAGCAAGGAATTCAAGTCAAACCGTTGCAACTCTGCCATCAATCATTATGGTAAGCCCGCCTACTGTCTCTATACACGATTTGATTGGCCTGATAGAAGTTTAATTTTTCCAGCTCACAAACCAACGGAGAGTTGCTAGAGCTAGGGTGCGTCTAGATTTCTAGGCTATAAATTAATAGTAAACACTGTAAAATATAATATAGTCTTTTGAGAGTTAGGGTTAGGAGTTTTTAGTGTAATCTGTACTAAAAGTCATAATCAACTTTTGATTCTTTGATATGGAAACGTCATTATTTTGGGCTACTATTGCATTGGAATTCCAGCTCCAATTTGGATACCATGTAGCAGGGCTGTAGTCAAGACCACCTTTGTCGAGTCCAAGACCAGGACTAGTCAAGACCGAGTCCATAGAGGCCCGAGTCCAAGACAAGACCGAGTCCAAAAAGATTCGAGACCGAGTCTAGGACATAAAAAAACAAGTCATATGCATGGCAGTATCTAAGACAATCATTGTTATTATTTGTTGATCTAAAAGATCTACAGTGTCACAACTCCCAGGATTTAGTATAAGTATAACCATTCCCCTTGATATCATATAATCTAATCTAAAGAAAACAGAATGAAATATGGTGATACCTCATAATAGCAGTGTTAGAACTGTTACAAAGACCAATCCACTACTATTACCACTGCTAGGTACTAGTACTGAGCATTTGAGCAACTAAATTACACTATAGCTTCACTTTACAGAGTGTACCCCTATGTTTGGTTTATGCCTTCCCTGAAAAAAATATTGTATTATATTGGTATTTGGACATGGGTTAATGGGAAAGACATCTATTTTCAGAAAACATTAAAGTTTGGTTAAACAACAATGAACAGAGTGTAATTCAACATATTTTATTATTTTAGAACAAAGTGCAGAATTTTAAAATAAAACCATCAGGAAGTTCTTTTCGAGAGTTTAGAGTTAGAGTTTAGAGGGTGGAATGGTTCTTTTTGTGAGTTTTATATTTTGTCAGGAGCCGTGGAATCTTGGCGTTTAGGGGAGAATCCTGCATTAATCAGCGTCTCCGTGGCACACATAGAAAAGGCAGCGCTGTGCTATAGCACTTTAAGAATTGCATCACCGGTTCGAATCCGGCCTGATGCACCGGCCGCCGCACCAGCCGCCGCTACGGACGTATTCCCGCGATCTCACGTAGTTTTACGTCATTTATTTATTTATGATACATTATTCATTCACTAAGAAAATTGGTGTCCTTAAAGGTTAGATATTTCCTCATTTTTCACTTAAGGCATTAAGATCAATTTCCAAAAGATGATTTTATATTCCTCTTTTCAGTCAACTTTAGCATGGGTGCCAATACTTTTGGCCATCACTGTACCTGTGCATGTACTGACTGACAAAAAAAATCAGAATGAGTAATTATAACAGTCGAGTAGCCCTGTGGACACACAATATTGTTAGAAAATTGAGATGTGTGAAACACTATTTGACTGAAATGGTAATCAGAAATAATTTGTTATAAAAAAAGACTAAAATGTTTTGACTAAAACTGACTAAGACTAAGATAGCTTTAGTTTTCTTTTGACTAAAACTAGACTAAAATGACGAGACTTTTAGTTGACTAAAACTTGACTAACAAAAATTTTATTCAATATTAATTCAATATTTGAATGACTAAATATGATAAAGACTAAAAAGGACATTTCGTCACAAGACTAAGACCAAGACTAAATTAAAAATAGGTGACAAAATTAACACCAGTTGCCACTTCTTGTACATCAAATCCCATTCAATTTTACTGAAAAATATTAAACAAGCAACATTATTTCACTGTAAAAGCTTCATTATAGGAGTGTTATTTAATTTAATTTGTTTGTAGATACTCCTCAACAATTATTTACGATGTAATGTCTTTTGATGCATTAATAACTATTCATGCAAAAGCAATATCTGAATATTGCAATGGTATAAAGACTTTAGTATAGATCTGAAATACCAGCCTTCTATATAAGTATGTTTCATCATCTTTTCATACCCAGATCTAGAGTTGTCTCACAAAGTTTTTTTTTTTTTTTTTTAATCAAAAATACTTTATTGGAGCAAAACCTCTGTAAATTCTAGGGAAAGAGTTTACAGACATTAGTTTACTACCAACTGACATTGGCAAAAAGCACTCAGTAACAATGGAATGTGAACAAAAATATATCTTAAACTCTTTATCTTGAAGAACTAAACAGATAAAGACCTCAAAGTAAAATCTTACTGAGCTTAGTCAATAATCAGACATCATGACATCAGAATTGGGGTGAGAACTCTGGGGTACATATGAAGACAGATGTGTTTGTCTCCTCCACTGTAGATCTATTCGCTGGGTTGATGGAATAGAAACACCTTGGGAAAGAGAAGAGAGAGAGAAAGAAAAACACTATTAAATATAGCTGCAAGCAGCAATGAGGGGGCCAAGCAAACAAGCTGGAGTTGCCATGCAACTCAATGTTGTTACATCAGACACTGAGACACTGTGCTGTGATTTTCACAGCATCACTGCTGTTTTTGGGAAAAATGTGTACTGTATTTGTGAATACAGTATGTTGCTGTGGTTTCGCTATGAATTATGGTCAAAAATGGTCAAACTACAGTAATAAAAATTAGCTGTGAATCATAACACAGTAATAAATCTGACTCCTCCCTCACTTGTCAGCTTTTTGAAAATTTTGAAAAAACATGGCGGAAAATCAGTTGGGGTTTTCTGTTTTCTTTTTGCACATAAATACAAAGATATTGAAAAGTCATGGATTTAGGGTTTACTGGGAAATTTTGACGTGGTGATTAAAATGTAGTGCACCGCGCGACGACGTTTGAACTGTCCGGTGGGAGATCATTTTTGAGCAACAGTTCAGTCAGAGTCAGACCAACGGTGTTCAGCACTCTGTCAAGTTCGCAGCTCCACCTTAATGGTAAGCAAGCATTTATTTATGTAACGTTAATGTTTCATCGTGAAATTGTACTACATTAAATTCGGGCATGTGTACAATCTATGTACGTTGTACTGTCTAACTTACAAACTCATCCATGCTTGTTGGATCAACTAAGTAGGCCTAAGTAACGTTAATGTTAGGCTAGCTATCATAGTTGCTGTGACGGTAGCATTAACGTTAATGTTTTATGTTACGTTAACGTTATGGCAGTCTCATTTATATTAGGCCTACCTTAGTTCTCAGTAAGTTACAGTTTATTATATTCATATAATGTATATAAAACATTCGCTAGTAGTGCTAGGCCTAGTATGTTACTGTCACAATGTTAGGCTGAAGATGATGTGCTGCTGGTTAACGTTAACGTGGAGGTTTAGCTGCTACCAGCTAACTTATGTAGCTCTAACGTTAACTCCTTGTAATTATGTACGGTTTTGTGAGTTTAATAGGCTAACTTTAGCAATATTGATATAAGTTAACTTTAAGTCACATCTGACTTATCATTAACCGTTGTTCGGACGAACAGCACGAATGGCTGTTGCTGCAAGCAAACATCATTAATGAGCTCACTCAGCTGGCTAACGTTAAATATACCTTGCGAAACTGAGTTATGCTAACACCATCTTCAGCCTGGCATTTTGACAGTAAACTCAAAAAACATACAGTATATATATATATAAATGATTATTCTAAAGTTTCACTTGTAAGTAGCCTTCAGTTTCAGTTAAAAAAAATTGTTATCTAACACTGTTTATCTTTTTTTCTTCTATTTCTGCTAGGTGCTGCTTCACTCTGCTACTGGTGGTGGATCAGGCTGACTGCAACCGTTGGTCTAACGTTAGGATGCAGCACCGAGAATTTCTAAACGGAAAAAGTGAATAAATGTACTTGCTTTTCAAACTGATAACAAGTTGTCAATGGTTATTTATGCAAGTTTGTGTAGCCTAAACCATACCTAGGCCTAGCCAAATTTATCCTGGCTTTAGATAAAGCAGGATATGAATTTCCCAAAATTACTGTATATATTACAACACTGGTATTACTACTGTACTTAGTTACAGTATGATCCATAAGTACTGTGATTAAAAATGCGGTAGACAATTCAATACTGTATACATTACAGCACTGGTAGTACTACTGTAGTTTGCATTTACAGTATCAGGCATAGGTACTTTCATATACAGTAGGTGTACTGTAGAGTGAAATACAGCAACTTACTGGTTATTTGCTGCCAGCAAGTTGCTGTAAATTTTACGTTGAACTTTTTACAGTGGATATATGGCTATAAGCAGTCACAGCAAGTTACATGTCAAACAACCGAAGATTGGTTAGAATTTAAGTTCACTTCCTGTTTAGCAGCGTTGCCACCTATTTCGATTGGCTGTCACGAGCAAACGATTTTGTCAATTGCTTCAGAAATGAATGCACTAATAAGGCATTCTGTGAAGATGGTCTGTGCCAATTTTGGAGAAGATCGGATCAAATGCGTAACCTGTGAAAATGTTTTTGTGTCAAAATCCAAGATGGCAGCTAGATCGATTACAGTGACATCAGAAGTTGCCATTTGTCATCTTTCAGACCTCCCACAGTATTAACAGACACCACTAGTAAGTTTTAATTCCAAACACATCAATAGTTTCAAGCAAAAATGCACTTTTGCTAAGAGGTCAAAGGTCACCAAATTTCTTGAGCATTCTCCTATTTTGACCCTTGTTTGATTTTGATGCCTGAAAGGGTTTCCAAGATATGCGCTCACTTCCTGTTTGGCGGCTTCGCTACCAATTTCGATTGGCTGTTACAGATGCATGCTTTTGTCAATTGTTCCAGAAAGTAATGCATTGATAAGGCATGGTCTGAAAATAATGTGTGTCAAGTTTGGTGACGATTAGATGAAATTTGTGACCTGTGAAAATTTAGTTTCAATTTTGATAAAATCCAATATGGCGGAAAATCCATCATGGCGGAAATTGACTGCATTAGATGTGTAGAACTCGGCTTGGTCCAAGGATTCCAAAGATACCTCATTTTTGAAAATCAGGCCAATGGGTCAAAAGTTCTGTATGAGCAGCACATCCAACTTTGGCCTGTTGGTGGCGCTAGAGGTGCCGGCATGAAACTTGATTTGGTGAAATTATTAATTGGACTGTCCCCAATCAGTGTGCCAAATTTCACAACTTTTTACCAAACGGTTCTATGGGCTGCCAGACTCCCATGGCGGAATAATAGGGAAGAAAACATACAAACACAATAGGTGCCTACACAGCTTCGCTGCTTGCCCCCCAATAACACAAAGCCTCAATTAACGAACAAAGCCATCATTCAAGCAATAAATCTTTTTATTATTATTACAGTGCATGAAAATGCACTGTACTGTTCTTCCAAGTCTTCTTATTCTTACGATTATTACAGTGCATGAAAATGCACTGTACTGTTCTTCCTAGGCATTTTATTCTTATTCTTCCGCTAACGCATTTAATGCAGCTTCAACCGTTTAACGTAGAAACTTCATTCAAACTATGTTACGTAGGACATGGGGGCTTTGTATTTTTCATCTTTGTAACTTTTATACTTTTTAAACTATTAATTAAAAACTATTCAAAATTTCCCCATAGACTTAACATGGGCTGATGACATCATAATAGAGCACTTAAGCAATTAGAATCCTAGGCCAGGTGTTCCGGCCACCTGCATCAACTGTCAGTTTCTCAGGCTTTAAACATACAGTCTCATTCTCTTAATAAGACTACACATCTTGTTCAACTGTTTCCTCTGTCCACAACATAATTTAACTATTTAAACTATCCACCTATTTAACTGTTTAGTCATTCCAACTATATTAAACCTCATTTACCTAGCAAATCATTTAACCATTTAAACTATCCACCTATTTAACTGTTCAGTCCTTCCAACTATATTAAACCTCATCTACCTAGTTCAGTCATTCCAACTATATTAAACCTCATCTACCTAGCAAATAATTTAGCCTTTTAAACCATCCATCTATTTAACTTTTCAGTCATTCCAACTATATTAAACATCATCTAATTAGCAAATAATTTAACATTTTAAACTATCCACTAACTGTTCAGTCATTCCAACTATATTAAATCTCATCTACCTAGTTCAGTCATTCCAACTATATTAAACATCATCTACCTAGTTCAGTCAATTTAACTACATTAAACCTCATCTACCTAGAAAATAATTTAACCATTTAAACTATCCACCTATTTAACTGTCCAGTCATTCCAACTATATTAAACCTCATCTACCTAGTTCAGTCATTCCAACTATATTAAACCTCATCTACCTAGCAAATAATTTAACCATTTAAACTATCCACCTATTTAACTGTTCAGTCATTCCAACTATATTAAACCTCATCTACCTAGCAAATAATTTAACCTTTTAAACTATCCACCTATTTAACTGTTCAGTCATTCCAACTATATTAAACCTCATCTACCTTTCAAATAATTTAACCATTTAAGCTATCCACCTATTTAACTGTTCAGGCATTACAACTACATTAAACCTCATCTACCTCGCAAATAATTTAACCATTTAAACCAGTGTTTTTCAACCTTTTCACTTTTGACACCTAAAATGTCCCATGGCACACTAACATCCTGTTTGAAGAAAAAATAAACATACCATAGCCTAAAATGTCAAATAATACACAGATACGGCCTTATAATGGCTTCTATGCAAGACCTGCTCAATAAAACAAGCGCCCTCTGTTTCATTTGTAGGTGACTATATCTATAATTACAGTGCATGAAAATGCACTGTACTGTTCTTCCTAGGCTTCTTCTTCTTATTATTATTATTATAGTGCATGAAAATGCACTATATTGTTCTTCCAAGTCTTTTTATTATAGTGCATGAAAATGCACTCTATTGAAATCCGATTTATTACAGTGCATGAAAATGCACTGTACTGTTCTTCCTAGGCTTCTTATTAGAGTGCATGAAAATGCACTCTATTGTTATCCGATTTATTATAGTGCATGAAAATGCACTGTACTGTTCTTCCTAGGCTTCTTCTTCTTATTACAGTGCATAAAAATGCACTGTACTGTTCTTCCTAGGCTTCTTCTTCTTATTACAGTGCATGAAAATGCACTGTACTGTTCTTCCTAGGCATTTTATTACAGTGCATGAAACTGTACTGTTCTTCCTAGGCTTCTTATTACAGTGCATGAAAATGCACTGTACTGTTATTCCAAGGCATTTTATTACAGTGCATGAAAATGCACTGTACTGTTCTTCCTAGGCTTCTTCTTATTATTACACTGCATGAAAATGCACTGTACTGTTCTTCCAAGGCATTTTATTATTGCATTGCATGTAAATGCAATGGACTATTATCACTGTTCTTCTTATCTGTTTTTATTATTATTCTTCTTCCGACCAAATTTGACGTTTAATGACACTAAAACCACTGAACCGTTTGACGTCATTGAAACACTCCTACAAAGGTCTTGTAACAATTGTACAACGTAATTTTTACATTTGTAAACTTTATACTTTTTGAGATATTTACGATAAAAGAGCAATACATTCCCATTGACTTAACATTGACCTCCATGGCGGCAACTTTAAGCATTATGACGTGACCTGCAGCTGAAAACAATTAACAGCTGAACGCGAGCTACCGCTGGAGCTGTGAATCTTCTGAACTTCTTCGCCTGCTGTGCCGTGGTCACTTTATTTGCTCGTAAACCTTCAGAGGCACATTTCTCTAACTAGAGACAAGGTAAGTGTTCCGGTTTTTTGGTATTTGAGTCATTTATGTCGTCAAACATTATGTAACGTTAGCGTTATATGTATGAAATGATGGGTCACAAATAACTAAACTAACGTTATAACGTTAGGTAACGTTAGTGAAATAGTTGACGTTAGCACTTTGCTACGTTGATATGTATTATGTAAAGAAACCCACTGTTAATCAACGTTAATATGTCGTCAACTTTACAGTGACCGATTAGCTGTAGGTTTCGATAGCGAACGACAATCAAACGTAATGCACTAATTAGTGCATTAGTTCATAGGCCTACCATAGGCCTAACGTTTTAACTACAACGTTAACGTAAACCAGAGAAGTAATGTTAGGCATATAGATACTAGGCTCTGGTTCTATCAGGTCACTTTCGGCAGAATCAAGCACCTACTGTAGAATAGCTTATGAATGCAGACTGCATGGTGCTTGATTGTAGCCTAGGCTACTGTGTGAAGGGACCTGATGAAACCCATCATGGGTTTCATTCATGGCATGAATAACGTTAGCTACTTGTTGATGGTCATAACGTTATAGCTTCTACCTTTCACATTTTAGTTAAAGCTAGCAAATATGGTCCTTGTTTTTATTTTAACAAATGTTTAACGTTGTACACCGCTTGTTTGTGTATCAAATAGGCCAGGCTACGTTTTCATTCTACGCTCCTGATTCTTACGTAGCCTAAGTAAACATCAGCATCATAGTTGGCCCCACAAGACTTCCTTTTTAACGTTCCATATGTTATCTTAATGTAGAGGAAGTAGATTGGGGCCCAAATAGAACGTTCAAGCATTGTTTTTGTTTTTATTGTTGAAAGGGTCCATAGTTCGTCTATACATGGATTTCTATGGAATGTCATGAAAACATGCGTGCGCAACCAAGAGGCAGAAAGCACCATAAAACAGCATAGAGCAATGCAAAAGAGCAAAAGAATAAAATGAGTTTTTGTGCTGAAAACTGCACCAATTCGAAATCACGATGGTTAGAGAATGTTAAATATGTTCAATATCCCTAACAGAATGCATGTCTTTGCCAAAAATGACAAAATACGATGTTATATTAATCATTCAAATGAACGTCAAACTTTGAACTAGAAAAGCATTTCCTGAAGGAAATACAGTGCATGAAAAGGCAAAAATATGATGTAAAATATCATACAGAATAAAAACAAACTATATTGGTTGCTAGGTAGATGAGGTTTAATATAGTTGGAATGACTGAACAGTTAAATAAGTGGATAGTTTAAATGGTTAAATTATTTAGGTAGATAGTTGACGATAACTGACACTTGGAATGGCTCTAATGTTTGCTAGCAGTTATGTTAACTATGTTAACAAAGATAATAATGCTAACCAAGTTACTATGCTAACTAGCATGCAAAAAAATGTTAAAATGCTAAGTATGCTAACCATGTGACTTAGCTAACTTAGCTAATCATTTTTAGCAGTTATGCTAACTATGCTAACTAGTATGCTAACTATGCTAACCATGTTACTTAGTTAACTTAGCTAATCATTTTTAGCACTTTTGCTAAAAATGCTAACTAGTATGCTAGCATGCTAACCATGTTACTTAGCTAACTTAGTTAATCATTTTTAGCAGTTATGCTAACTAGTATGCTAGTATGTTAACTATGCTAACCATGTTACTTAGCTAATCATTTTTAGCAGTTTTGTTTAAAATGCTAACCATGTTAGCAATGCTAACATGCTAACCATGCTAACTAGCTACAGTGGGTAGGAGTCATAGTTGATGATAAGTAACAGTTACAAAGCTGAAAAATACATAACACCCATGTCCTAAGTAAGACCTACGTAACATAGTTTGAATGAAGTTTCTACGTTAAACGGTTGAAGCTGCTTTAAGTGCGTTAAGAAGAAGAATAAGAACTAGAAAAGCATTTCCTGAAGGAAATACAGTGCATGAAAATGCAAAAATATGATACTAATATATGAGAAATATCATACAGAGTAAAAACAAACTATATTGTTTGCTAGGTAGATGAGGTTTAATATAGTTGGAATGACTGAACAGTTAAATAGGTGGATACTTAAATGGTTAAATTATTTAGGTAGATAGTTGACGATAACTGACACTTGGAATGGCTCTAATGTTTGCTAGTAGTTATGCTAACTATGTTAACAAAGATAATAATGCTAACCAAGTTACTTTGCTAACTAACATGCTAACAATGTTAAAATGCTAACTATGCTAACCACGTTACTTAGCTAACTTAGCTAATCATTTTTAGCAGTTTTGTTTAAAATGCTAACAATGCTAATATGCTAACTATGCTAACCATGCTAACTAGCTACAGTGGATAGGAGTCATAGTTGATGATAAGTAAGAGTTACAATGGCTGAACAGTTAAAAAGTTCAGTAGTTTAAAGGGTTAAATTGTTTAACAGTGAAATATTGTAGTGAGGACTTTTATTTTGAAACAGTTTTTGGCAGAGGAAGCAGTTGAACAGGATGTGTAGTCTTAATAGGGCCAGTTTGTATGCTTAAAGCCTGAGAATGGCAGTTGGGACAGGTGGCCTGAACTGCCATAGGATTATAATTGCTTAACGGCTCTATTGTGATGTCATCAGCCCATGTTAAGTCTATGGGGAAATTTTGAACAGTTTTTAATTAATAGTTTAAAAAGTATAAAAGTTACAAAGCTGAAAAATACATAGCACTCTTGTCCTAAGTAAGACCTACGTAACATAGTAGAAGAACAGTACAGTGCATTTTCATGCACTGTAATAAGAAACCTAGGAAGAACAGTACAGTGCATTTTCATGCACTGTAATAAAATGCCTTGGAATAACAGTACAGTTCATTTTCATGCACTGTAATAATAATAAAATGCCTTGAAATAACAGTACAGTGCATTTTCATGCACTGTAATAAGAAGCCTAGGAAGAACAGTACAGTGCATTTTCATGCACTGTAATAAGAAGAAGCCTAGGAAGAACAGTACAGTGCATTTTCATGCACTGTAATAAGAAGTATAAGAATAAGAAGCCTAGGAAGAACAGTACAGTGCATTTTCATGCACTGTAACTAGAAAATGCAATTCCAGGGAATTACCAGTGCATGAAAATGCAAAACATATGGTGTGAAATATATTGGTAAAACAGATGATGTGCTAATTGGCAACCAACACGATGAGGTTTAATATAGTTCAAATGACTGAACTAGGTAGATGAGGTTTAATATAGTTGGAATGACTGAACTAGGTAGATGAGGTTTAATATAGTTGGAATGACTGAACAGTTAAATAGGTGGATAGTTTAAAAGGTTAAATTATTTGCTAGGTAGACAAAGTTTAATATAGTTGGAATGACTGGACAGTTAAATAGGTGGATAGTTTAAATGGTTAAATTATTTGCTAGGTAGATGAGTTTTAATATAGTTGGAATGACAACTAGGTAGACGAGGTTTAATATAGTTGGAATGACTGAACAGTTAAATAGGTGGATAGTTTAAAAGGTTAAATTATTTACTAGGTAGATGAGGTTTAATGTAGTTGGAATGACTGAAATAGGTAGACGAGGTTTAATATAGTTTAAATGGTTAAATTATTTGAAAGGTAGATGAGGTTTAATATAGTTGGAATGACTGAACAGTTAAATAGGTGGATAGTTTAAAAGGTTAAATTATTTGCTAGGTAGATGAGGTTTAATATAGTTGGAATGACTGAACAGTTAAATAGGTGGATAGTTTAAATGGTTAAATTATTTGCTAGGTAGATGAGGTTTTATATAGTTGGAATGACTGAACAGTTAAATAGGTGGATGGTTTAAAAGGTTAAATTATTTGCTAGGTAGATGATGTTTAATATAGTTGGAATGACTGAACTAGGTAGACGAGGTTTAATATAGTTGGAATGACTGAACAGTTAAATAGTTGGATAGTTTAAATGGTTAAATTATTTAATAGGGAATTATTGTAGTGAGGACTTTTATTTTGAAACAGTTGTGGACAGAGGAAACAGTTTAACATGATGTGTAGTCTTATAGAGTGTCCCAGTGACTTCCGTTTTACTTCCGCTACAAGGGACCTATCTTTCAAAAAAATATGAACGGGAGTTAATGGAGAGATAACAATTATTTTTTGGTCCAGTTTGAATTGTGCCACGAATTTTACATATGATGTGTGTGAATTTAAAAGATAATTTTTCACGTCAAGAAAGTACTGTTGTTCAATAGACTTCAAAAGTTATGTTGGTTTTGTACGAATCCGCTCAGTGGACTATATCTCTCGTCTCGAACGATGTACGTCACCAACGTAATTAACGATAAGATTAGCTGTTATGCTAGTTAACGGTTGCATCTTGCTGCCTGCAATATCACTTAACAGTATCTATTGTACAGTCTATGGACGAATACAACTTACCTGATGTTTTAATCCCTCTGACTCATGGTATTTTCATCGGCAAGGAAAGCCCAATTAAGACCTGTTGCTGGTATGCTTGTACAATCTAGTGTGGCTGTGAATGAGCTAACGTCACTAGCGCGACTGATGGGTTTGTAGTCGTGGGAATTACAATCTTTTACAATGTTGTAATTCAGTAGTTACGAAACAAACTGCAAATGTCTTTACATGAAAAATTCTCTTTAAAATTGACAAACATTATATGGGTAATTCAAGGCACAAGTCAACCGGGACCAGAAAATAATTTCTTTTTCGCCATAGACTGGCGTTCAAATTTTTTTGAAAGATAGGTCCCATGGAGGCAAATGGAAGTGGCGTCACTGGGACACTCTATAGAATGAGACTGTATGCTTAAAGCCTGAGAAACTGACAGTTGGCCACCTGGCCTGGCCACCTGGCAGAAGATTCTAATTGCTGTGATGTCATAAAGGCCCATATTAAGTCTATGGGGAAATTTTAATAGTTTTTAATTAATAGTTTAAAATGTATAAAAGTTAGAAAGATGAAAAATACAAAGCCCAGATGTCCTAAGTAAGACTTACGTAACACAGTTTGAATGAAGTTTCTACGTTTAACGGTTGAAGCTGCATTAAACGCGTTAGAAGAAGAAAAATAAGAACTAGAAAAGCATTTCCTGAAGGAAATACAGTGCATGAAAATGCAAAAAATATGATGTAAAATATCATACAGAGTAAAAACAAACTATATTGGTTGCTAGGTAGATGAGGTTTAATATAGTTTGACTGACTGAACAGTTAAATAAGTGGATAGTTGAAATGGTTAAATTATTTAGGTAGATAGTTGTGATAACTGACACTTGGAATGGCTCTAATGTTTGCTAGTAGTTTTGCTAACTATGTTAACAAAGATAATAATGTTAACCAAGTTACTATGCTAACTAGCATCTTAACAATGCTTAAAATGTTAAAGTATACTTAACCATGTGACTTAGCTAACAGTTAATCATTTTTAGCAGTTATCTTAACTATCTTAACTAGCATGTTAACATCTTAACTATCTTAACCATGTTACTTAGCTAACTTAGCTAATCATTTTAAGCAGTTATTTTTGTTAAAAATGCTAAATAGCATTTTAACTATTTTGTTAACCATGTGACCCAGCTAATTATTTTTGACTTAGCAGTTTTTAGCTAAAAAAAATCTAACTAACTTGCTAACATGCTAACTATCTTAACCATGTTACTTAGCTAACTTAGCTAACTAGCTACAGTGGGTAGGAGTCATAGTTGATGACAAGTAACAGTTACAATGGCTGAACAGTTAAAAAGTTCAGTAGTTTAAAGGGTTAACTTGTTTAACAGTGAAATATTGTAGTGAGGCCAGTTTGTATGCTTAAAGCCTGAGAATGGCAGTTGGGACAGGTGGCCTGAACACCTGCCATAGGATTCTAATTGCTTAACGGCTCTATTGTGATGTCATCAGCCCATGTTAACTCTATGGGGAAATTTTGATTAGTTTTTAATTAATAGTTTAAAAAGTATAAAAGTTACAAAGATGAAAAATACATAGCACCCATGTCCCAAGTAAGACCTATATTAAACATAAGTTTTGAATGAAGTTTCACGTTAAACGGTTGAAGCTGCATTAAGTGCGTGAGAAGAAGAAGAATAACTAGAGAATGTAATCCCAGGGAATTACGAGTGCATGAAAATGAAGCTAGGACAGACAGCATAGCTTAATAAAAGTTGATAGTTTAGAAGTAGACAGTTTAAAAGTTGAATGTAGATAGTTAAAAAGTTGTTAATAGACGAATAGTTTAATGGATGTTGATACACATAGTTTCCATGAATGTTGAAAGTCTAAAAATGAAATGTAGATAGTTTAAAAGTTGTTGATAGACTGATAGTTTAATGCATATTGATAGACAAATAGTTTAAAGGCTCTATATAGGTAGATAGTTGAGGATAACTGACAGTTGGAATGGCTCTAATGTTTGTTAGCAGTTAATTTGTTAACAAATTAAAAAAACGCATTATGCTAACAAAGTTACTTAGCTAACTTAGCTCATG